>NW_025999991.1:4335564-4348022 GCF_001458135.2 Marmota marmota marmota | reverse complement strand
GGGGGGGGGGGGGGAATTGAAAGAACTCAAGCAAAATTAGCATGAGAACACGGAAGAGTGGACGACTTCCCGAGATTCAAGTTCAAATTAAAGAATAATGCAGATGTGGAAAGACAGGCAGTCGGCCCGTCACCCAAGAAACCTGGCGCATCCATGGAATGAACCGCGTTGGAGAAGATGGAAACTTAAAAAGCCGTCATTACTTCTGATTTCCATCACCCCGCTGAGCTGCCTGTTAGAGGAACATGGGGTGCAGCCTCCAGCCATTTCCGTAGTCGTTCCGTTTTTAGATTTATTTGCAACCTCACGTGTGGGTGAAAAGTCCATCGAAAGATCGCAATGCACAGACTGCTCGGGATCCAAGTTCTGAAAAATTCTCTCCCCTCTCTTAAAAGGGCAGGAAGTACCAAGACTTTAACAAAAATTTTAAAATAAAGTACATATTAAAGCAAATCAAAATAAAATCCACCTTAACTCCCTAGTGCCAGTCCATAGCATATTAGATGCTTTTTTAGATTGCTCCCTCCTCACATCATGAAGAAATTCAATAATTAAAATATATTTAAGTTTATATATGTGCAAGACAGTGTCCAATGAACTCTGTATTACTAATAAAAAGTCATAAGTCATAAAACATTAACCTCTGTAGGGATTAAGGACATTGGTGGCTTCTCTCCCTTCAGGTGCACAACAAATCCTTCCTTGCCATACACATTAGCACATCGTGCACTATTTTTGTCATTAGGATTAGTTTTGAAATTTCAATTCAGCATTCATATCTATCACCACTTAAAAGCTTTAAAATGTAAGCGTTCATTTTGAACAAAATTATGACATTAAATTAGTCTCAAATTGCCTTTGATGATTTAATTAAGATTACCCATAAAGCTCCCATTCCCTGCTCAACACCTTACAAACAAGGACATTAGCTCTTGTTGATCCAGTAACAAGCCCCTGTGCCTGACACACAATGGGACCCCAGCCCCAGCTGCCCAGAATTACGTCCTGATTCATAAGACACGTGTTCCCGGTCTGCTTCCACGACTCCCGCACCCCGTGAGGGTCTCGCTCATTTGCCCAGGCTGCCTCCAGCTCCAGCTCCTCGCCCTGGGCCTGCCCAGTAGCTGGGATGGCGGGCCCAGGTCACAGCACACCTGGTGCTATTCACGGGTCATTAGCAAACAAAGTTCCCTTGATTTCACAAAGAGCCTCAGGTGTCTCAGCAGCAGCAAACAAGATCACTCGCACGTTTCTCTAGCTTTTAAGATCCTTCTAGTTTGGCAGATGCAAGATCCGACTATTTTGAAGTAAAAGTGGGGCAGGTAGCTGCATCTGAAGTCAAAAATAAACTTCATCAAAGTTAATTATAAACATAAGGGCAGAGCAGAGACAGGCAAATTGGAAAAGATGGCTCACAAATCGCCAGACAGCAACCCAATTGCGTGCTCTCGGTAAGTTTTAGTGGGTTCACTCTGAACGGTGGCTCTTCTGTCCCAGAAGCACAGAGCCACCGGAGTCATGGGCTCACAACAACATCCACCTGCAGCCCCAGAGGAGAACCTCAGCCAACAGGAGCGCCAGGATTCCCTGGCGAAGCATCTTAGGGAGGCCTGCCCCAAACACTCGGGCACCTAAACCCTGTTGCTCAGATTCACAAAGCTCACCCTTCGGTTTTGTTTCCCGTCAGCCACTTGGAGTTTGATTTTACAAACATTGGGTATTATAGACCCGGTTCAGGAACCCCACCAAGGGACACCTTTTTTTCTCAGGACGCTGAAAAGACTGGATTCCTGGCCCTGGTCTCTTGCTCAATGATAAGGCCAAGCCAGTCAGGCACCTTGGGGACAAAGGGAAGTCCCCCCCCCCGGGTGGTAACCTGTCTGTTCCATGACCATCTCTGAAGGTCCTCAGCTCATCCAACCTTATTACACTGAAGGAAAAACACATGCTTTACGTCCCGTTTTACAGATTAACTTTTAGAATTTCAGGGAACTTGAATTTTCCAAAAGAAGAGAATGTCAGCATGGGAAACAGCTAAGACCCAAGTGGCCTTTCAGTTCCCCAGCAGCGTCCACTCTCAGGGGCCAGAGGACTGCACTCAGCCCCTAGCCCGAGGCTGGCGGGGAAAGCGTGTCACTCACCTACCAAAGGGGCAGCGGATCCCAACACCAGCACCGCGCATGTGGGGTAGCCAGGTCCCCAGTGGCCAGGAGTGTCGCTGAGACCTGCTGTGCGGACCTGAGGCTCAGCACAGTGTCTCAGACACCAGGGAGGGAGAGGGACACAGCCCCGGGGAACAGTCTACCCAGCAAGTCGGCCTCCGTCCACGGTCCACGGCTCCTCTGCTCGCAGTGCCGGCCCTATGCGCCCCTCTGCCAGACTCCAGAATAAGAAGGCTCCACCTACTGAACCTGCCCGCCCTCCACACGGGCCTCCCAGGGGTCCAGGTGCAGCTCCTTTGAGATCCGCGGCTTGGGCCTCAGCTACCCAGAAAGCGAACGCTGCGTGGACCTCGGGCATCCTGACTTAATTGTCTGGGCGAGCTGGCCTGGCTAGCAGCCCCAGGTGACTCCACTTGCTGCCACAGCCCTAGATCACAGAATACAGAGCCACACTCACACTGGGGAGCAGTCACTGGCTCCACGGGACCCAAACGGAGCCATACGAAGTGTGTTTGCAGGCTGTCCACACCGTGAGCAGCTGCTTCTCCCCGTGAAGCCAAAGTAGTTCCATAGACAAGGACAGTTGCCATCCAGGCCTCAGGTCTCAACCCTGAAAACTGCAGCACACTCAAGGGACCTTGAGGTCACTGGGGACAGCAGACCAGGGCCATGAGATAAGTGTGGGCACCAGGAGTGAGACTTGTCAAGTCAGAAGGGTGTGAGGAGAGAGGAAGCCCTTCACAGAGAACCACAGAGGTGACCCTGGAACTCAGGGCTCCAAGTCCAGTGAGGGACTTTGTGGGTGGCAGGCCTGACCCCATAACCAGCATGTGCCCAAGTCTAGCCTTTCTGGCTTGGGAGTCCTGGCTCCTGCCAGCCCCACCCTGCAAGGGACCCAGCCAGGGCTGAGGGGCAGACAGAGATGGAGAGGTTCACCTGATTTCTGTATCGCCATAACTCAAAGTGCTGTGACCTCCGTGTCCACGGCCCACCACATGGCCTCTCCGTCGGCAGGTAGGGGTGCCCGAAATATCCAAGACACACCTCTACTGAAAACAATGATTCTTACAAAGCTCAACAAACTCCCACCACGTGACCCAACAGTCACACTCCGTGGTGCTGACCAAATTAGAACCGTGTCCACACGAAAACCTGCACTCACGGCCGGCCCTTCACCAGGTCAAGGAATCGGTACTGGGGTGGACCCCGAGTGCAGAACGCCATTCCTGGCTAAAAGGAAGACACCAGGGTATGGAAAGCCATGAGGAACCCCAATGCCTACTAGGAAGTGAGCGAAGCCAACCTCCAAAGACCACTTACCGCACGACTCCACCTAATGACGATGTTCTGAAGGCCAGAAACGTGGCGTGGGCAGCCTCGGGGTTGCCAGGAGTGCAGGAGGGAGGGGTGAACAGGCAGGCACAGAGGAATTTCATGGCGTGAGAATGCTCTGTGAGACGTTGTCATGGTGGACACCAGCCGCCACGAATTTGCCAAAAACCACAGAACACACCCCACCTGGGGGCAGCCCGATGCGTAAACTGTGGAGTGGGGGCTTGACCGCGTCAGTGCGGGGTCGTTGGTTGTAACAGCTGTCCCC
This sequence comes from Marmota marmota marmota, assembly GCF_001458135.2. Lineage (NCBI taxonomy): Eukaryota > Metazoa > Chordata > Mammalia > Rodentia > Sciuridae > Marmota > Marmota marmota. Next base: position 4,344,260 of record NW_025999991.1, on the reverse strand, counting down.
TCGGCTGTGGGATGCTGGTGCGGAGGAGGTCGCGGGGACAACACTTTCTGTACTTTCTTATTTTGCTGTGAACCTAAAACTGTTCCTTAAAAAAAAAATGTTGTTAAAAGTAAATATATATATATATATATATATATACTTTGTTGATCTGAAATTCAATTTTAACAGGGCATTCTGTATTTTTATTTGCTAAATCTAGCAACCCTGTTGGAAGAGCACTGAAATTTCACATTATACAAACTACAATGGACATTTGAATTAGGTGGGCATATTTTGAGCCTCCTTCTCCCACTCAGCAGTTGTCCTCATTTCCTGCTCAGCGGGGACACCCCATTGAGTAGAGAGGGGTGCGGAAATGGCCTAAGTACCCCAATATAGAGACAGTTCATCTGATTCAGTCCGGCTCCCTCTAATGAGCCCAAGAATTAAAAGGCATGTTTTTACACTGATTTCTGGTCTCCTATGGGAATAATACTCTTTGTTTAGAAAAGGTGTATATTTGAACCCAGGCTTTTTTGGTTTACCTGGGTGTGACCCAGAGATTTTATTGAAGTCCATGCAATCAGAGTGACCTCAGTGCCCCCCAGTAACCAAAAGTGACAGCCAAGCCATGCTCCCCACAGGCCCCTTGAGTTATTCTCTCCTGCCTCAGACAGTTCCAAAGGAGTGCCTCTGACCTTTACTGTAACATGCCTGTTTTGCGTTAATAGGGCTGTCTCTTAGAGACTTGTTTACATGCCATCAGTATAAATTTCATATCTTATTTATTCTAGAAGCAATCCTCACCCAATCTTGCCGAGCCACGATTAGAATCTCTGTATTTCTGAAGTCACCTGTCGACACAACTGTGGTTGAATAATTACATTCAGCCGTCTGAAACCTCGGGCCATTCCAGTAGCTTCAGCTGTGTCCCTGCTGAAATTTTTTTTAGGAATCAGCACGTCACCAAGATAACAATAAAGCTCATGAAACTAAACCTATTATCTGCCACACGTATCTCTGAACGCTCGAGTCTTGGAGAGAAGTCCATTATAGAGAGAGTGACACGCATCCCACCCTGTCGTCCCAACATGCTTGGCAATATTATTATTGATGGTAGGCGCCAACTAAGGCTTGTCATCGACGATAATCGGCTGATCTGCCTGTGACAGGTTTAATTTACTGGCATAAAAGTTCTCACTTCCTGCCTGCCCAGGTTAAACAGATGCCATGACAGATCTCAGAGAGCCGTAACTCCAACCTTGGGGCAACCTTAAGGTCACTGATTACAACTGGACCTGGAAATGTTTGCTGCAACACAGCCAAAAAAAAAAAAAAATCTATTATGAATATGAAAGGACTTTCAAGCTATTCATAGACTTTCTTAGAAGCTTTTATTAGAGGCTTTTCCCAAATCCAAAGCCAAGATAAAATGCTCAGCATAGCATTCATTTTTAATGACTCTCAAGCATAGAATGTAAATCCCTGTTCGGCAGGCATTAACTCTCCTCAGGATTTTAACAACTGGCCTAAATCTTGCCTTTGCCCACGCTGGACGGGAATCAAAGCCCAGCCTGGTGGAGCCAGACGGGCAGGGCCAAGAGCCACAGAACTCCCAGCCACCGACGGAGCTGGGAAGGAGCACGAGCCAGAGGAGGGAAGCCAGGCTGACCGTCACTTCCAGAGCCCTGGGACAGCCCTCGCCACTCACTCACCCCACAGGAGACAACTAGGGGCCTCATTATATATTCTCAGTGAACAGATAAACCCTTAGGGGAGTAAATGGGCTGTCAAACGCTGAGAGCAAGGGGTGCCATTAGAAATTGGAGTTTGGGTCTCAAGTGACTATTTAAAAAAAAAAATCCTCTAGAAAATACATATTGTTCTTTAGCAAAATCTGAGAATTCAGACCCGGCTCTCTCATTCATATCTCATCTCATGAACACTTGGAAGAAAATAGAGCAATGCCCAGAAATAAAATCAAAAATTGGAGACCCCCTGTTAGTAAAAAATGGGTTCAAATAAATGACATTTCTTATGAACATGATCCGTGACATGATGGCGTGAGCTAGCAGAGTGAAGGCAATGATCACCCCCCTTACCTGGAAGGACCCTGAAAATATGTGTTCTGCCTGTGTGCCTTTGGATAGTACCCATGGGTAGATGAAAAATCCAACCAGAGGACAGAGCACATCATAAAGATTACATGAATATTCTATAGCCACTCTGCAGAAAGAAAGTATTCTGCCTTTCCTGGCCCACTTGCCCAACCTTGCTTCGATGTGAGTACGTAAGGGTGCACAGTGCCCTTGCACGTAATGCAACTTCAAATTCACACCCTAGACATTCGCTGCTGGTGGAATCCCCTGCCATGGGGCATGATATGACTCTTCGGGACTTCTCACCTGGCTTGCTCTGTGTAACTTTTATGAATTCTCTACAGTGAAGTTCTAAGACAAGGACTCAGAGAACAGGATGGGATTGTTCCTGAAACACAGGCTGCCATTTACGAGGGGGAAGGGGAAGCTGGTTTATGTAGCCGGCCATGTGATTGTGTTAACTGCCATCAGCCGTCACGCCCACGTGGACACCCCTAGCTCTACAGGTGGGACTGAGGCCTGAAATTTGACTCCCAGGTGTAAACTGTCTTGGCATCCGAGGAAGCCCAAGGCCTCCAAGGCCTGAGCGGCCAGCTCCCTCCCCACTCTGCTCCCAGGGCAAGACCACAGGCCAAGCCATCGTCCTCATGGTGGACCAGACACGCCCTCCCTGAGCAGAGAATGACTCACAGAAACCCATCACGTCCACCTGGGGCCAGCGGTCACCCCACTCCCTTACTACTACTCTAAGGCCACCTGCCCAGTCCCTGGTTGTCCACTCTGTGTCCAGTGCCATTGCCACATGTCCCTGTCTGGCACATGGTGTCCTTCTCTGCCTGTGGGTATGTGCAACGCCAGCTGCTGTCAATCTCAGCTGTGCAGCGTGCAGGCTGGGGGCCCACCTCCCCAGAGCCGTAGCAGGGAACCCCTCCTTTGCCAATAGGGGAAAGGAAGCGGTGTAAAGGCCACACCTTGCAAATGAGAAGTCCCCACGTCCCTCGGGCTCTCCCATGTGAAATCTACGCACCCCAACAGGTGGCCCTGCCTCCCCTCCGTGGCTCCACAGATGGAGTAGGGATTACTACACCTCGAGTCTGTGGGCAGTGACCCAGCGCCTGCCCAGCAGTGTGAGGCCAGAGGGTCAGCCCAGCTGCACAAACAAACAAACAAAATAACAAAAACAAACTTTTCCTCTTCAGGTTACATCTACCACAAACAGTGTCTTGATCCTCCTCTTGTCTGCTTATAATCTTGATTTGAATTGTATCCCCCACCACCACCTACGGCGCGAATCAGGTCCCCTCCACCTGGCCTCTGACAGTCCTAAAGCGTCTCCTGCAGCTGCCCCTCAGTCACAAACACGTCACTGTCCTGCCTTCAGCCAGACACGCCATGGCTAGAGACTTGTTGATGGGGATCCCCAGGGACCCAGGATCATCATCAGGCGCAGTTCTTCCTCCCCCCACTTTCCCCTCACCAAGATGTGACAGTCACCACTAAGCTGTCTTCTAATAGCAGTAACAAACAAAAATGCCTGCCAGCTGATGTGCCACCGACCCGAGTCACAGGCCAGGGCAGCCCATGGGAAATCTGCCACAGCTCTGCAGGCTCCGCTGGGGAGACTGTCCCAGCACCCCCTAACCTCCGGGTTCCCAGAAGAAAGCAAGCTCACGGGGGTCATTGCCAGCAGCTTTGAAAACTCTGGCCTTCAGCAGTTGCTACAAGGAGTGCCACCGCAGCCCGCCCAAGGGTCGGCCCTTTCCACTCCGCCTGCTTACACACACATTTATTGAGGGCTGGTTCTCCAGCAAGGATTGTCGCGGATTCTAAAGCGGCAGCCATGAGAGTCAGCAGCTCTCCTTCAATGGCTCCCATAGTGGGAGCACAGGAAGGTGGCTACGGGAGGGGAGAGCTCATGGAGGAGCGTGGAGCTCCGTATCCAAGGCTGAAATGAGCCATGGAGCCATGGAGCCATGGGCAGACATGGAGGAGGGAGGTGTCTAGAGGCTGCCAACTGCAGGACATTCTGGACCTGGACGCAGCAAACGCCAGAGGGGTGAAAGGACCCAGAGCTGCAATGAGCTGGCAGGGAGGGAGGATGAAAAGACAGCCTCGGGGTCTTAGAGCAAGGAGGGTGCTGGGCACAGCATCCTAATGGAGGCGCGTCAGTGCTCACGTCAGAGCCACAGAGGGTGCAGCACCTGGGTGGCCACACGGTAAAGTGTGGCCCCTGGCTAACAACCAGGCTTGACATGGACTCATCAGTGGTTGACAATGTACCCCAGCCGCTCAGAATGTAGGCAGGGGGAGGAACATCTAGGAAACCTCTGTCGCTCAGTTGTTCTCTGAACCTAGAACTGTTCTAAAAAATGAAGTCTCATAGTTAGGAATTAAAAAATTAGAAAGACCCAGTTTTAGCACCAATTCTGACTTTTAACAATAACAGGCTATTTAACAATTTACACTCTCGGGCAAGACTTGACCTTCGCAGCAATCTGTTGTCCCCACTTTGCAGAGAACAAAACCGAGGCAGCGAAGGCAGGTTATTTACCTAGTTTTACAAAGTGTGCTAATGGCTGCCCAGGTCAGTGACTCCCAGGCCCGGAGCTCAGCACAGCAGCTCATCCCCTCTCCCCACGGGTCACCGTGAGCTGCAGGTGGACAGAAGGAACCTCTGGCCCTGTGGGGGCGGGATGACAGGGGCATCCCTGAGACCTGACTACATGAGGGGGATTCGTGGTACCTTCACAGTGGGGTCTAGAGGACTGCCCCTCCTGCCCCAGAGAAGCTGAGCCCTGAGCTGAACATCAGAGGTGACCGCGCGGGAATCCTTCCCAGTCACTGCTGATCTGGGACAAAGCAAGGAAAGTCTTTCCTAAAATAACGATAATTCACAAGCCACAATCCCTTTTAATAATCACTTTAATGACTCAAAGTAAATCTTTAGAGCATCAAGCTATGACCCCTGTTCCAAGGTTGCCATTAATCTTTCTGGCACTGTCTGTATCAATATTTTGCCTGCTTATAAAAACTATACTCAAGTAATTCCAATTCCAGTAGACTTGCCGATCCAAAGCAAAATGGAAGGCGCAAAAATGCCATTTAGGTGATTCTACCGGCATAAAGACGTGTGGTCACAAGAGGGCGCTGCATAGCAGGGTGCACAGGTGCGCTCATTCAGGCCAACAGAACTTAGGAGCAAACCTTAATCCACTTTCCAATTTTAAAAGATAAATCGTGATTTTATCTAAATCAGTAACTTAACATATATTTCAATCTTAACACCTTGCTATTATTCAATATTATTCAGAATAGAATTATTTCCCTTAAGGATTCCTTAGTAATGTTTAATCGTATTAAACAAGGCCAAATTTTATTCATATAGCTCAACTTCTTTTTTACCAAGCAATAAACATCATAAATAAGATTTCTGGGTGAATTGAGCGTGGATCACAGCATCAGAGAATGTCTCGACTTTGGTGCCACACAGCAGCTATCAGAGTACCACTCTTCACTTAGCAGGAATTTGTTCACCATGTACCTGATAAACTCGTAAGAGGTCATCAGAACCCAAGGTGCAGCTTGGGATAGTGAATCCTGTGTACAAAAACTTTTTTTTGAGAGTTTTCCCACTGTGAGAAACTGTGTTAATATGATGGAGCCCTCAGTCCCCAGAGACTATTAATTCTGTAAAGGTAATGACACCAACACTTATCACATGGATGTATGGGCCAGTCCCAGGCATTCCATGCGGTCAGTTTAGTTTGCTCCTTAAATGAAAAACACAAATGCCATGCATCAATACTCGGTGCCAGACAGACTAACCCAGGGGTCCCCACGTTGCCAAGTTCAACCAAGTGCAAATGGGTTCAAAATCATACCTTTAGCTGGGGTTGTAACACCGTGGAATAGTACCCACCCAGCATGTGCGAGGACCTGGGTTCCATACAAAGCACTGCAAAATAACAACAACAACAACAATAATGAAATTATAAATAAAAATAATATTTAAAAATAAGTCATGCATTTAAATTTTCTTAGTGGGGAGATGACAGTGAATAATATGCTTTAAAAATATTTTTAGACTCCTCAAATCCATAGGGGTGAAATATAAATTTAAATACCTTTGAAAACAGACATAAAAGGTCGTACAGAGCCACAACATTTTGGTACTAAACACTATTATCCATGTCACTGTTTTAAAAGAAAGTACTTAGAGGTGGGCGTTCTATCATTAGCTTATGATTGAGAGAGAGTCAGACCACAAAAGGAAACCAAAAGCATTTTCAGGAGAATTTACAAGCCAAGCTGATGGTGGTGCGTGCATTCCAGGGGGTGGAACCCACAGCTTTGAGCATGATGGGCAAGTGCTCTAACTCTGAGCTGCACCTCCAGCACCTTGGTCACCTGGGTTTATACAAAAGTCATATTACCATTTCAATTAATCTAGCTACATTCGTAACCATGTGGACATGGGTGTATATGCAGACAGTGTTTCTCTTCTTCAACACAGAGGGAAATTATACCATTTTAACGAACCTTCTCTCCACAGCCATCTTTAAGTTTTGGACATATATTTGTGTCTGAAGCCCAGCGCCAAAGCACTTGCAAATGCCTTAATTAGATGGTAAAACAGGGGACCAGAGGCTGTCCAGCCTGGAGACCGTCAGTGTGCAGCGCCCTCTGCTGGCCAAATTATTAAACATTGTGCTGCAATTTCTGTGTCTTGTTCCTTATACTGGTGGGGCAGTAGGAACTAGGATTTTTGTTAGTTTTTCAACTCCTGTCATAATTCCAATAATTACCATTCACTTTTTTAGTTCTTTTGTCGTACAAACATTTGCCTTTACGGGACGAAACAAATGGAAAGCCACCTTGAACAAATATCCATTGCAAAAAATAGAGGACATTTAGAGAAAGATTGTCGCGCCTGCTCAATTTCAGATCAGGAGTTAGCCCATCCGCAATCTCTCTCTCATGTTAACTGCGCTTCCTCAACATTCCACAGCTCCACAGTTGCAGTAGCATCCTTACCGAACCTTTTAGCTGCGTCTTCTCCCAGGAACTGTGACCTCCGCACAGCAATGCCAAACAATGTCTTTCTGGTTTTGTTCTGTTTTGCTACAGAATCAACCACAGAAGTAGAAATATTGCAGTCTACTTCCTAGTGCTGACTTTATAAGTAGTCCTGAACCCCAAAAGTATAAAATTTTTAATCACAAAGGGCGGTGAAGAACACAAGATGAGAAGCATAATGAGCCTTTGTTGATCGTGGAAAAGAAAACAAGTCGAACATTGCTGCCAAGACTTTCATGGGTTCTGCACACGACCCTCACTGAGGTCCCGGGTCAGAGTCTGACGTCTAGAGGCCACCAAGCGCGGACAAAGGAAGAAGGCTGACCTCTGGGACAAGGTCAGAGCAGAAGGAGCTGACTTCTGAGACAAGGAGAAGCCATTGTGGGCTCAAAGGGACTCGGTTTTATCCAGAGTAAAACAAAGACATCACTCTGCTAAATCCTCAAGACTTGGACTTTGTAAGGTGGTACAGGGACGCTGGGGAGATGGAGAGACCAATCTTTGTCAGTGACAATTTAAGCAATATACCTGGAGCCCTTTCATGTGAGGAACAAATCCAGAAATTATAAAGATAAAATGTACAATGTGACTACATCACATTGTAAAAATAAAATAATTTTGTTTTGCAAAATATATATATATTAGCTAAATGTCAAAATACAGGAGACAAACCAGAGAGTGTGTGTATGTGGAAAACACACAGAAAGGCTAAAGTCCTTGCCCTTTAAAAAGTATCTATGCAAACCAGTAAGAAAACCCCAAAAGACTAATGAGACACACATGAGCAATTTTCAGAGCGGAAGGAATAAAGTTTGTTTTTAAGTAGTTGTCAAAATGCTCAATCCCACTAATGGTTAATAAAATGCAAATAAATGGCCCAGCAGCCTGCCAGCATGGTACACACGTCACCCCAACTGGAGTAGGGGCAGAGCAGAGCCTTCGCCCGTGCCCGGATCAGGCCCACCGGCCCGCCTGTGTGGTGGTCATGTGACCCCAATTGGAGTGGGGGCGGAGCGGAACCGCCACCCGTGCCCGCAGGGTGGGCAGACCTGCGACCAACCTGCAGATCAGGCCCAGTGGTCCGCGGGCATGGTAGGAGGGGCAGGGCAGAGCCACCGCACGCGCCTGCAAGGTAGGCAGACCTGCAACAGACCGGCGGATCAGGCCCAGCGGCCTGCCGGCGTGGTACACAAGTCACCCCAATTGGAGTAGGGGCAGAGCAGAGCGGCCACCCGTGCCCGAAAGGTGGGCAGACCTGCGACCGACCAGTGGGACAGGCCCAGTGGCCTGCCGGTGCGACAGACACGTCACCCCATTTGGAGTAGGAGCAGAGCAGAGCCTTCGCCCGCGCCCGGAACAGGCCCAGCGGTGTGCGGGTGTGGTAGACAAGTCACACCAATTGGAGGGGGGGCAGAGCAGAGCCGCCGCCCGCGCCTGCAGGGTAGGCAGACCTGCAACCGACCGGCGGATCAGGCCCAGTGGCCTGCCGGTGTGGTACACTCGTCACCCCAATTGGAGTAAGGGCAGAGCAGAGCCGCCGCC
>NW_025999991.1:4299390-4328304 GCF_001458135.2 Marmota marmota marmota | reverse complement strand
TGACAGTGTCCACACTACCTAGATCATAGGCACTTGACAGTGTCCACACTACCTAGATCGTAGGCACTTGACAGTGTCCACACTACCTAGATCACAGGCACTTGACAGTGTCCACACTACCTAGATTGTAGACAGGTGACAGTGTCCACACTACCTAGATCATAGGCACTTGACAGTGTCCATACTACCTAGATCGTAGGCACTTGACAGTGTCCACATACACCTAGATTGTAGACAGGTGACAGTGTCCACACTACCTAGATCGTAGGCACTTGACAGTGTCCACATACACCTAGATTGTAGACAGGTGACAGTGTCCATACTACCTAGATCGTAGGCACTTGACAGTGTCCACACACACCTAGATTATAGACAGGTGACAGTGTCCACACTCCACTTGGGGACAGCAGCGGGAAGCAGCTCCTCTTCTTTTCTATCTGTCCACTGGTGGTGGGGTTTGGTGAATGGAAGGACCGCTGAGTTGTGAAATTTTAAGAAAGTTCATAGGATTTGTTTAAACAAATCAAAATCACATGTGAGATCACTTCCTCATCGAGCAGGATGCAACCCACTGGGGCACTCTGAGGCAGATCCACGTGTCTCTGGAGAGGCAGCAGCTGCTTGGTGACTGTCACCCGTTCTGTACACCAACTCGACCGTGGTCCTGATGCAGGAGGTGTAGGAGGTCTTGGCTAAAAATCACTGACCTGCTGGGAGAGACGGTCAGGTGAAGCCTCTCACACTCAAAGGCTGGATGTGGGACCCATGCATACTCAGAAAACCACAGCTAGTCCACTCCTAAGCTTCTTGGATTGGGGTGGCCCTGGGGGTACTTCCTTGGCTTCTGTGGCAGCATGAAGATGGGGAGTGTGGATATTCCAAAAAGACCTGGTGGACTCTGTCTCTGCGTAGGGACCTGGCATGAGCCACGTTCCCGGTGCTGAGTGACGTGTGTATCTGAGTTTGGTCTTTTACCTGGACAGTAGGCCAGAGACCCTCACCTACTAGAAGGAAAAGTAGGCCCAAATATCCATCATGTCAGCTTAGGAACAAAACTCCTTAACCAGATTCCTAAAGCACAAAAAGTAAGATCAATAAATGATGTTAAACTAAAATGTTCCTACACAGCAGAGAAAACAATCTAGAACATGAAGAGAGAGCCTACAGAATGTAAGAGAATCTTTACCACCTGCATCGCATATAGAGCACTAATCTCCAAGACTAATCTCCGTGATATAAAAAGAACTCAAAAAAACTTAACACCAAAAAACAAATAACCCAACCAACAAATGGGCATAGGAACCAAAGAGACACTTCACAGAAGTACGAACGGGCAGCAAATGTATGAAAAAATATTCAACATCTCTAGCAATTAGAGAAATGCAAATTAAAACTACACTGAGATTCTGCCTCACTGCAGTCAGAATGGCAATTATCACAAGTAGCAATAAATATTGGTGAGGATGTGGGGAAAAGGTTCACTCATACATGGCTGGTGGGACTGCAAATTGGTGCAACCTCTTTGGGAAACAGTATGGAGATTCCTTGGGAAACCTGGAATGGAACCATCATTTGAACCAGCTATCCCTCTTCTCAGTTTATACCCAAAGGACTTAACAATCAGCATACCAATGATGCAGCCACATCCATGTTCATAGCAGCTAAATTCACAATGGCTAAGCTATGGAACCAACCTAGGTACCCTTCCACAGGTGAATGGATAAATAAAATGTGGCCTATATATACAATGGAATATTACTCAGCCATAAAGAATAAAATTATGGTATTTGCCAGTAAATGGATGGATCTGGAGACTATCTTGCTAAGGGAAATAAGACAATCCAAAAAAACCAAGGCCATATATTCTTTCTGATATGCAAAAGCTAAACCACAATAAGGGGGGAGAGGGAGGAATAGAAGTTCAGTGGATTAGACAAAGGAGAATAAAGGGGGGAGGAAGGGTGGAAAAAGGAAAGACAGTGGAATGAATCTGACATTGTGGTAGTAGAAGCAAATGTGACTCCATTTTGTTTTATGACTTCATCCTGTAAAACAACCATGCCAAGTAGAAGGGTCATAACTGGGGCAAAATGTTCTTTTCCTTTTGCTCTAGAAACCTTTAAGAACACGGAACTACCTAATGGAGCATTGTTTCTGTAACTAGGGTAACGGGCTGTTTCTGTAACTGGGGTGACTGGGCTAACTGTGATTGGTTAGGCTTCCCTCCGCTTGACTGCACTGTCCTGCTTCTGTAACCTGGCTGGCTTGCATTGGCTGGACCCCCAAACATCCCTTTTGCGGTTTTCAGGCTTATAAGGAGTGCCCTTGCAATTCTTCGGGGCTGATCAGGGGAAAGCTTTATGTTCTGGTCAGCCGCCACCGGTGTGCTTCAATAAAGGCTTGATTCGATTATACGTGAGTGGTCTGGAAGTCAGTTTATGAAACCCCAGGACGAAGCTTAAACTAAACAACATAACTTTGCTGTGTTCATTTATGAATATACCACCATGAATCTCACCGTCATGTATATACATTAGAAATTAATTTAAAAAGAAATAACTGGGTGAATGGCAGAGAGATCAATAGAGGGAAGGGAGCAGGAGCTTGGGAGAGGAAGGGAAGGAGAGGTCCTGGGGTCTGAATTAGAACAGGAGACATTTCATGCTTTACATTATGTCAAAAGGACTCTACTGTCATGGATAACTAAAAGGAACCAATTAAAAATTAAAAAAAAAATGTGGGTAGTTTAAAAAAACAACAAGGTGATAGTACTTTGTTTTAAAATAATTCAGAACTATGATGAGTTGCTGACCCATTTTGAAAAAATTCCATCCAAAGTGGCACATTGCACTGACCATGGCTGAATGGATTATAATTTTTTTAAAAAAAATCCAGTTGTAAGGTTCTCACACATGGCCTTGGAACCGCTTGTTTAAAATCTTGACACTCGGAGGCAACAGTGGTCAGTATGCAAAAGCCTGCACCTGGCTTCCCTGCAGTCCTGTTTACTTTGCATTTATGAAATTATTTTGGCTTTTAACATGCACTTTGCTGCTTGCACCATTGCCTGTATGCTTTGGTGAAGCACTTGTTAGCCTTTGATCCACTTTTGTGAGTGATGAGTTGAGTCTGATGAAATTCAGCCCCAACAGTCCAACAGCCCGTTTTAAGACCCAAGCAATACCACACAAGCAACGTGAAGATATGCCTCTGACTCCTGGAGGTTGCCTGAGGGTACCCATAGCCTGGCTTGCCCTTCTCATTCCATGTCTTCACTGTGGAAAGACTCAGCCAGAGGCTGAGGGCTTCAGGGCATCTCCCCAGTCCCCAGATCTCCAGAACATCTCCTTGGTCCCCAGGTCTCAGGGCATCTCCCCAGTTCCCAGGTCTCAGGGCATCTCCCTGGTCTCCAGGGCATCTCTCCGGTCCCCAGGTCTCCAGAACATCTTCCCGGTCCCGAGATCTGTCTGTTCAGGGCATCTTCCCCATCCTGACCAGAGCATGCTCCATACAGGAAGTGATAGGATTGGTTTGGAGAAGAAAACACACACTGGCATCTGCAATCCTGTTTATGACCCACGTTTTGAACAAGAAGCTTAACATTTTGGGACTTTGACTCATGAAATAGTTATATCATGTGTGTGAGAATCCAGTGAAACAATGTGAATGAAACATTTCTGAACTTTCACAACCATCTATGGCAGACTCCCAGTCATTTTAACCCAGGCTTTGTTTTGATAAATGTGAGATGCAATGTAATGTCTAGTTTCTAAATTCAAATTCACATTACAGTGTTGAAATTCTTGTCCACACTCGTCACTGCTAGTGAATCCTGCTTCTCTGAACTGAAGGCGGCCACCCAGTCTACATATGCCAGGTAGGATCCCTATTGAAAGGCAAAAATACAATTGTGCCCACAATAATATACATTTGTCATCTTTTCTAGATAACATGATCTACCCTCCTATGCATTTTTGTGATGGGTAAACCTTTATCACAATACAATGCACTTAGTATGACTTTAATACATATTAATTGAATGGAGTATTGTTTTCAATTGCAAGTTAATAGGGCATTGCAAGAAAAGTTACTCTTGATATTGAGAAATCTGAACGGTCACTAATAAGAGTATTCTGGGGTAGAAGAAGGAATTGCATGTGATCATGATTCATTTATCGCTTACCCATTTATAAAGACACACACTGAAAACCTCCCTTCTTGGTCTGTGGACCATACCTCTGTATGAGGCAGATGTAAGCGAACCGTTATGACATATTGCTGCATTTGCCGCAGCCAAATTGGACTCAGTTTGTAAATGACACCCTGCCACCCCTGGGTCAGGAAAACTCACATTTTCCTCAGCCTCACATGGAGCACCTCTGACGCAAGTTCCTCCGGAATCCTCTTTACATATCTTGAAGTTACCAAGGACTGTCATTTAGTCCTTGCTACTAAGAGGTGCTCTGGGGTTGGGGGTAGCTCAGTGGCAGAGGGCTTGTCTGGCATGAGTGAGGCATAAGGCCCACTCCAGGCCCCAAAGAAAGAAGAAAAAGCAAACTCAAAACACCTGCTCTACTTACACCAGGCGCCTCCTGGACCTAACGGTCATTTTGATCCCAACAATAGCCCATCTACTTGCACACATGTATTGGAAATGCACCATTTTCCAGGAATATCATCATTTCTTCCCCAGAGCAATCCCACGACCTTGGGATTGATCGCCCCTGCCCTAAGGGCGAGGAAACTGAACCCTCCTGAGGTCCAGTGCTTTGCCCAGGTCTGCAGCCAGAGCACAGCAACACCAGAACCTGAAGCCAAGCCTGGTTCCATCGGTCAAAGTCCTGCACGTCCCTTTACAGTGCCACTGGTCCTACATGGCTCCCCTCAAAGGCGCCACCTTTATTCTGCCCCACACAAACTCCCCTCTCTCAGTACCACCATGATTACAGACCACAGATTTCAAGATTCAGGATCTGGAACTTCTGTAGTTAGAATCTTTGCTAAGAATAGCCCCTAACTTCATAGTATCCTCTTCTTTTCTTCTAGAAACTTGTTCTAACAAGGGTAGAGATTTCGCACCATAACACTCTTTTTCTCTCTGTAGATATTAATACCTTAAATAACGAGGTTTGCATATTAATGTGGAGAAGAGAAAAACACAAAATGCTAAGATTTTGCCTGTGGTGAAATGCGTAAGTGACTAATGATTAGTAAATAAGAAGGCCACATTAAAGAAAATGAGTTTAATAAAATGTCAATGAGTTCCTTTTCTCTAAAGGTTAATAACCAGGAACACTCCCAGGCCACTGTCTCATTGGCAGCTCTAAGTTGTGAGCAGGAAACTTATTCCCAAACTCTGATACTGTTCATCAACCAGAATTCAGCTCCTTAGATTAACGCTGCTTTGTAGCCATTCGTGACAACGTGGAGAACAACGTTTACCCTGATCATAAACATGAGCTGTCCGGGAGTGCATTTCTTCTAAATTTTCTGGCTTGCCCAAGATCATCTCCTTGTGAGAATTATCATTCTATAGAATTATTGTCTGCATTTTACTTAAGAAAACATTGTTGTTGTTGTTGTTTCCTTAAGGATGTTTGTGTCTATAGTGTTGAAGAAAGAACTTCATTAATCCTATACTAATCCTAAAAGCTATAATCCCCTCTGTTTCCGAATCCGTATCCACCAGTGTGCACAACATGGAGACAAGCATGCCCCTCTTCGCTTGGCCAGTGCCCTGTGTGCCAGAGAGATTTTCCTGAGGACTCTCGTCATCTTGAGATCACACTCACCCCTGGAGTCTTCGGAGCCAGTCAAGGATGAGAGAGAACCGGATATGAGGCTGGCTCCCAGCCCCATCCTCATGTGCCTGCCAGGTAACCTCGGTTCTCGTGCTGTAGCTTGGGACCCCCAGCTGCGCATGGCTGGTGCCAATGATGGGCCTCAGCAGAAGTCCTGGCTCCACCAGCAGGAACCTCCTACCTGGTTTACCAACGGGAGCTGCCTTCCCAGAGGCAGGCACTGCCCCAAGGTAGGAGTCTCCAAAGCGCACTAACAGAACTGGAGCGGGCAGCGGCCTCCCGGACATCACTGAACCTGAGCTCTCTGGGAATCACCACTTTGACTCTGGGCTGCAGGCAGGCTGGACCTCTCCTTCACCCAGGCCTGCTGATCCTACCTGTGGCCATGCCGAGCTCCATCTGTATCCTACAACTGGGAATCAGATAAGGGAAGCAGGCTCCTCTCCGTGGCAGGAACTATTGACAAACTGACCAGTCCTTCAGGATCACCGCCTCTCACAATGTCACAGTGACCACAAGAGCAAGCTGTCTCAGAGAAGCTGCCAGACGCAAGGCGGTACCCTAGGATTCCTGAGGGCTACAGGTCAGTGACTCCCAGGGGAATCCAGGTCATGCCAGGCATGAACACGTAGCCTCATGATGCACTTCCAAAAGAGTCTGTAGAAAGAGGAAGACATGCTTTTTCACTTTTTGTCATTTAGACTAATTTCAATAAAAGGGAAAACCTCTCGATCTGTAAACACAGTGTAATCAATTATCCTGCACACAGTAAGGATGCTGAGGAACACATGCAAACCCTGGTGTGAATCTTCATCACTTTACTGTATTCTGACTCTGCAAAGGAGAAGGCTGTCTCTGTTACAGAAGGGCCTTCTCTTGAACACCACCAGGGGGCATTCATGATGCAATCCTCTGCTAGCCTAAGAGTCCCCAGGAAGAATGCCCTCTAGGACAGTGGTGTGGTGGTGCCAGTTCTCTTCACAGCATTAGGAAGGAGCACATTCACCCTCCCCCTGAAAATGGTAAAGATGAAAAAAAAAAAAAAACAAAAAAAACAGATACTACCTCCAGTCTCCTGGGGACGTAATCCCTCAATCTTCAGGCTGGGTGCATATTGGTGGTATCTGCCTGCTCCTGAGGAAATCAGGGCCCAGACTGCCTGACCCTGCGAGGGCTGCCCCAGTCGGGGAACCTGGAAGCATCACTTGCCCCCATTCACCCCCATGGTTGGAACTGGACTCACGTCTTGCCTGAGAGCCCCAGTTAATGTGCAGCCTGCCTGCCTCATTAGCTCAGACCAACCCGACGCGGGAAGAGCAGGTAGTGGCGCTGAACCTTGATCGCAGGCCTCAGAAAGATCCTGGCATGCAACTTGAAACTCTGGCAGCACAGATTGACAGGAGAGCTCCCAGCAACCCTTCCCAGGGAAACTGGACCTCATTCCTCCTCACCTACCACTTCCTCATCTTGCCCTCGGTGATATTTGGCCTCAAAGGATGAGCCACCTGTCCCAGCCTTCTGCTCCTTTTCCACCTGTGCTCGGCGCCCTTCCTGCCTCTCATGTGCTTGGGAAGGCACTGCCACTCCTCTTGGGGACCTGCTCCGGACAGTGCCAGCAAAGCAAAAAGGACACAGGTAGCTTCAGACCTGCCGGTGAATTCTCGCTCCTTTAGGAACGGACAGGACGGCCTTCGGAAACACATCCTGCCTGTGTACTGGGTGCTTGGTTGTGGTCAGTTGTTCATTTTCTAAGAAGACCTCATACTGAAGAAAGTCATGTGACTATCAAGTCTTTAGTACAAAAAAAAAAAAAAAGAAAGAAAGAAAGAAAGAAAAGAACTCATTCTCCAAGAAGCTGCTCCTAATTATATTTTGCACTTAACACTGATGATGTTGCAGGAAGCAGACTGGCTAAGAAGCCTCAAGCAGCACTCAAAGAGAACTCCAAACTTTATTTTATGCCAGAAGACCCAGAGGAAAACAAAATTCCAAATTCTGAACCCTCCCCACAGTCTCTCATTACATTTATAGGCTATCTAGTGTCATAAATTTTCTAGTCTAGTCTACCCAATATACGACTGTGTGGGAGGGGTAGGGGGGCAGTGTTCTAGCGGGAAGCATGCTTTTTTAAATTTATTTATTTATTTCAATTAGGTATATATGACAGCAGAATGCATGTTGATTCATTGTACACAATTGCAGCACAACTCTTCATTTCTCTGATTGTACATGATGTAGCGTCCCACCAAACCTGCAGTCATACTGTACCTAGGGTAATGATGTCCATCACATTCCACCCTGTGTACAGAACCAGGGTGTGATAAGGGGAGGAACTGGCTCCTCTCACCTGGCCTTTCCCTAAATCTTAGCCTTGGGCCAGGAGCCTCCACAGGTGCAATTCCATTTCAAAAGGGAGTAGCCAGACTCCCTGGGGAAGTTATCTACACTCCAAAAGGTGGGGACCCAGGTCAACCAGGCTTCCTGGAGGAAGGCCAAGAGAAGCCAGGGGAGCCAGCCCCTTCCCCAGGCATTGGTTTCTATTGGTTTCCTACCGGAACATTTTCATAATCATTTCACAAAGAGGTCTGGTTTTGCCATCACAATGATGCTCAGTCTTTGTTTGGGTTCTGTGTACAGCAGTGGCTGCAAGCTTGGTCGTACATTGGAATCACCAGGAAACCTATAAAAAAAAACCCAGGCTTGAGTGGCTGTCACAGCTCCGTCCAACCTGCATCCAGGATAAAGATCCAGGAAAGTGGAAGATCCTTCCTTAACTGGGTTTTCATCATTTGGATTTCAGCAGTTTTTCCTGTGTTGCAGTATGTTTTCTTAACGTGACAATTATAACATTAGTAATCTCTAATTTTTATTAAGAGTTTATTCTGCCAGACCCATTAGATATATTAAAGTGAAGGAAGACGACCTAAACCAAAATGACCAAAAAAAAAAAAAAAAGCACATTAGAAACACCAGTAGAATGTCAGGTTTGCAAATAACCTTAAACCAGTGTATTCAAATACAGCCAGGAGATGTTTAGAAGGACAAACATCAAATTTCTAAAGATGATCCCATCTGGAACATTGAAGGGAGGTAGGAAAGAACGACCTTTGCTTAGTTCTTTCTTGATATTCTTCATCTTTAAAAGTATTACAAGGATGTTGTATTTTGGAATTTAAAAATATAAAATCAATAAGGAGAATTTCTTTGTGATTTGGGACAGTGAGTCTGGGAGGAAGTACTTGAGGTCTGCAACTAAAGCTACAAAATATGGGCAACTAGAATGATAAAAGAAATAGCTACTTGATGGCTTAGAGAAGCAAGATCCTGGCAGACTTGTAAACACGGGCAATAGAAAAATGTCTTTTTCAAGGTAACCAAATCTATAAGCAAGAGTAAGAAGAGCAATTGTGTATGCAAGAGAATTTCCCCCAAGTTAAGGGTCAGCGTATCAAACCAGTAACAGATTTTGACTCAGGCAGACAGGTGACAGGGAGGGAGAGAAAAGAAGTGAGGCTGGGTAAGAGGCCAGGCAGCTCAGAGATGCAGACATTAAACACAGCCGAGCTGCTGGGCCAGAAGTCCAAGGGCCACTGTGGTCCCTGTCACAATTCTGGTGACTGGAGGGAGACGAGGAGACAGATTGATTCATGGTCAACGCTCAGGGGACAGGAGAGATGGGTCAGTGCCCAGGTCTCCACTGCCAGCACGCAGCAGTCTGGGGCACAGGAGCTGTCCTTGAGGAGATCCGGCCTCGACAGCTGGGCTCTGCCATGGGTCAAGCTGGGATGCCCAGGGAAGAGGGGTGGGAACATCAGTCTGTCCTCCTCTTTCCAGGGTTGGGAGGAGGCTGGGAGGGCCTGGGGCTGTAGAACCACCAGAGCTTGGGGAGCAGAGGAGCCAGAAGCCTGTCTGGGAAGGTCAGGGCGGAAAGCTACATGAGAAGGACCTCAGGGACTCCGAACTGGCCCAAGAGGCCCCTGCCTGACTGGAAGGGAAAAGGCCCAAGGAACAACGCAAGGAAGCAAAGTCAGAGTGGGCCTTAAATCCCGAGCGTGCATGTGGTCCTGACGTTTCCTTCCCAGAGCCAGGCAGAGGGCTGCTGTATTCTGGCTTTATTTTTGTTTTAATTTTTTCTTAGTTGCTCAAAACATTACAATGATCTTGACCTATCATACATTTGATTCAAATGGGGTACGTAATCTTATTTTCCCACGTGTACAGATTGCAGGATCACATTGGTTATGCGGCCACGTTTATACATAGGGCCATACTAGTGTCTATTGTGTTCTGCTGCCCTTCCTGTAGGTCACTGTCTACCGGGGATGCTTGTTCAGTTTACCAGTTCCAGCCAACCAACTATGCTAAGTGTGTGTGTGCATACACCACCTTGCATTCCAATTTCACATATAACTATAATGCATCAATTAAGATATAAATAAGTAAATAGAAGGAAGACCAACAGAGTAGAGGAAGGGAATCAGGAGGAGGGAGGGAGGGAAGAGAGACAGGGGGAGGACTGGAGATTGAAATGGAGGACACCATGTTATATGTATTTAGGAATAGGTCAAAATGAATTCTGCTATATATAACTATAATGCACTAAAAATATTTTTTAAATAATAAGAAAAAAATGAAAAGAATCCAATTCAGGACTTCTGTCCAATCCTACAGAACCAAAATGCCCATAGTACTGAGCCAGGAATCTGAATTTTAACAAGTAGCCAAATACACCCAGAGGAGATACTGCTCCGCCTCTCAGTACTCATGTGATATCTGACCTCAGGCCTGACCTCTCCTTACAGCTGCTGGTGGAGAGGATGCTCAGTCAATGGCACCTCCACTCGTTAGGTGGGCAGCAGCACAAGTGGCTTGCCCAGCCTTTTTCTGGCTATAGATTGAATGTATGCATCCCCACTGTGAGCATTAGGAGGTGGGGCTTGTGAGAGGGATGGAACATTCAGTCTGCCCCCAAGAATGGGATTAGTGCCTTATGAAAGTTACTCCAGAGAGCCCCCTTGCCCTTCCTACCACCGGAGGACACAGACAAGACAGTCATCCTTGAACCAGGAAGAGGACCCCCACCAGACACCAAATATGGCAGTGTCTTGGTCATGGACATCCCAACCCTGGCACTTTGAGGAATAAGTCTCTGCTGTTTATAAAGCATCAAATCAAGGGCATCTTTGTTATAGCAGCCATAAGAGACTGAGGCACTCATTGACACATTCTGGCTAGGGCATGTATTGCACCAATTCTTCAGTCTACTTTGATGTACAATTTGGATTCTATTTTCTAGCATATTCATGTTTTAATACCTTTATGGAGATGATTTAAATAAGTTCATATTAGCTTAAAGATCTAGAAATTTTTTTCTCATGAAGAGGAAACAGAAATAAAAAAAGAGAAAACATTTTTTTTTTTTTTGCCTAGTCTCAATCAAGGAAATATTTCATTGTTTCTATAAATTAACCCAGACCTCAACAGAATCTGCATCATCTTCCATGTTCTATTCACAGACTAATGATGCACTGGTAAGAAATCTTAATTTCAGTAATGAGCCATTTACTTTTATTAGGAAAAAATCTAATTTGTAGTTAAAGTATTCTTATAAATATGTAGATTAACTAGCATCTTTCCAAGTATTTGAGGAAAAGTACATAAAAGACTCCAGAAATTTGTCATAAATTAATTATCTAAATATGCATAAAGTTGGATATGTAAGAATTATAAATTGAAAATCCAGATTCACAAAAAAATGCCTTTTCCTGTGCATGGATCTGAAGGTGAGCGTGTGGAGCAGGAAGCACAGGACCCGGAAGTCCCGTGGCAGGGTTTTCACAGCTCTGACCTGGTGTGTCAACCTGACTGACGGGCTGGAGCACCCGATAGTCAGTGAGGCATTTGGTATGTCTGTGAGGGGCTCTCTGGGCGAGACTTAACGTTGAGCCAGTGGCCAGGGGGAAGCATGTGGTCTTCTCCAATGGGGTGGACATCCTCCAGACAGGTGAAAGTCTGAACCAAACAAAAAGGCTGAGTAGTGGGGAATTCATGTCTGCTGCCTCTGAGATGGGACGCTGGTCCCCCGCCTTCCTGTGCAGACTGAACCAGTTCTCCTGGTTCTGAGCCCTCCAGATTGGGGCTGGACCTAGGCCACTAGCTCTTCTGGGTCTCCACCCTGCAGATAGCAGATGTGGGGCTTCTCAGCCCCCATAACCTAGTAAATCTATTCCTTTGTGGAGTAAGTGTGTGTGTGTGTGTGTGTGTGGTGTGTGTACACATAATATGTCCTATTGGTTCTGTTTCTCTGAGGAACCCACACTAACACATGAGAATGCGTCTTAATTTGTAAACTGAAGAGATCCTATCAGTCGACCTTCAAGATCTCTTTCATTGGAGTAGTCGATGGATTTGAACACCTCCAGCTCCACCTCTCAACTCCTCTGAAAACAACCACTGAACTACAATTCCATTGTCTTAGTGTAAACATTTAGTGATAGTGTGACTTTGAGGAAATTATCAGGAAACTAGTTTCCTGATAAAACAATGTGTTTTTAAAAACCCACGTATAGTATCAGAGTATTCCAGGAACATCCTCTCACAGTATTCAGACCTACTTTACAGATGCCATCTTGTGGACCTTTCTTAAATTGGTTGAAGCCTACAGATGTTTAAATGTGAATCTGGCCAGCTGAACTTCGTTATACTGCCATGATGTGGAAGTAAAGGCAAATACTGTGTTTAAATTAGGTTTATGATTGGGTTTCAGCAATTTTTTTAGAAGAATGGGTGAACACTTTTCCTTGGATCTGACTCCAATACCTCAATGCCTATATGTTCCTTTTAAAAAAAAAAAGAAAAATAGAACAAATAAAAAGTCATATCTGCTCATTGAATTGTGGAGTTGCACACAACTTGTTCCCAGACTGTGTTGTTGAAGTTGAATTATTAAGATCCACATATTAAGCAGTAGAGGGAGGCAGAGTGTTGAGACAGACGCTTCTCCCTTGATCAGTGCAGGGAAGACCCGTTTTCCATGAGGTCTGTACAAGGCTGGAACAGGTTTCTTCTGTCTTCTCTGCCCTGATTCCGGGTAAGAAATTATAACCCTTCACTTCCCTATTGGACTAAGAATGTTCCTTCCCATTTAGTTTTTGCTCATTCAATCAATTGTGTATTAAGTGCTCTGTGCTGGACACTCTTCCAGGTGCTTGGGATAACATGAATAAATGAAACAAAGCAAGACCCCTGAGCTCATGAATTGCTATGGTTTGAATGTACATTGTCCTTCTAAAAGGTCATGTGTTAGGGAGCACAGCGATGCTCAGAGGGGAAACGACTGGATCACGAGGGCTGCAGCCTCATCAGTGGCTAGTCCATTTGATGACCAATCACTTGAATGGACCACGAGTTGGTAACTGTAGGCAGGAGGGGCATGGATAGAGAAGGTAGGTCACTGGAGGCGGGCCTTTGGGGACTATAGCTTGTCCCTGATGGCTGCTGCTGCTCCTCCTCTTCCTCTCTCTCTTCCTCCCCCTCCCTCTTTCCCAGATTCCTGGGCTGAACAACTTTCTCCCTCCATACCTTACCACCATGGTGTTTCTGCCTTAGAGCCAGCCGACCGTCTGCTGAAACTGTGAAACCGTGAGCCAAGATGGAACATCTCCTTGTCTAGGTTCTTGTCAGGTGCTTTGATCATAGCAACAAAAAGCTGACTCACACATAGACCTCACACCCTCGGAGGACAGAGACAAACGCCACAAAATAAATCCATAGGTTATATAATAGACTAGAGGTGATAAGTTCTGTGGAAGAAATGAGGTGTAGGAGGCAGGAGGCCTGGGAGTACAGGGAAGCAGAGGGTCTGGTAGTAAAGGGATGTGATTTTATACACAGGAACCTAGTTCCAGCTCTTCTAGTGAATTCCATCAGAAAGTGACCATCCAGGCCACCCCTATCTATGAAGACGTTATATGGCTGGATGTGCTTTCAACTGTAAAGCAGTCTAGACATAGCAAGATGCACTATAATAACCATCATCGGCCCTAGCTATAGAACAAGTGGATTCTCCGGTGTTACACACCACCTTTGAGGAAGCTATTCTCCTGCAAACCTTTGGTTCCCTCTACTCTGCCTGAGCTGGGACACTGGCCTTCTCCGCATTGCCTCTGAGGTCAGCATCTCTGCGCTCAGCTGCCCTTTGATCAAAGCACAGGCTCACTTTCCTGTTTTGCCACGCTGGTACACGAGGAAGGTCCGTGGCTGACCAAGGCCAAGCTGAGCTGCCTTTACAACCTGCTCTTTCACATAAACTTCAAGAAGACTTCTCAATTTTGGACAGGCGATTGGGAATTGGGAATGTAAAGCTCATTCTGTATCTTTTTCATAACACACAGGAAACATGATGGATCATTTCCCCATCCCTCATCTAATAAAGATTTTTGCTGTAAGCATTTGCTTCTCCTCTGTGAGGCCGCTGATCTCCTTGATAATGCTTCTCTTGCCGGGAGGCTGGTGTTGCCAGTGTTCCCCGGATCGCTGGTTTTCGGCGTACCTGCAGATGTGTCCCAGGGACACTCCTGCCAGCTCAGATCCCCACCTCAGATCCCCAGGTCTCTTAGCCCCTCTCCTGTCTGGCACATTTTTAACTTCAGAGACTTTTGAACTTTCCCTTCTCTCTGAAGTGGCCATAACCTGTTATATGTAACAACATTAACACTGACATGGATAAAGAATTAGCCCTGAGGCTGATAAAAGTCCTATCGTTCCAAAATCCCCCCTAATAAGACTGCCCTGCAGTTAAAGGGCTACAGCCAACAGTAATAGTCTGCTCACATCCATTATCCCGCAGGATGCCTGCTGCTTTATTGACTGGCAGAAAACAATTCCCATTTCAAGAAACAATAAAAATTAAATTGAGTGTGAAGTCTCCCAAGGTCACTGTCTCTAACCTTATAACACCAGAAATGAGGGCTGTAAACCCATCCTGTACCATTTGATCCGGAAGGAGCTAGAGAGTCAATTTGTGTGCACAGGCTGTGGGTCCCATCCCACCTGCCTGGGCACTGCCTCCAGCAGACCTCGGTGCCCGGAAATGGCAGGAATCTTCCTCCCCACGTCTGGCCGATGCCTCCCGACAGCAACTGTGTCTGCTCTGCTCGCCAAGTAAGGCGGGATGTGTCTCTGTCATCCCAAGAGTCAACCTGGCCACCTACACCCTGGATGGGATCAAGAGCAATGGCTCCAGTGTAGACAGGTCCACCAGGGCAGCCACCAGCTTCCAGGGCTTCCTCAGCCAGCAGCTCCCATCCAGGTCACCTGTGGCTCTGCAAAGGAGAACCCAGCAAGACCTTAACAACTGACAAATTTACAGCCATGAGTTTATCAATTGCAAAGACCCATCTTCTCTTCTGCAAATACATGCGTCACGGGGCAAATACCGAGTGCACTGTAAGATGAAAAGGGAAACTGAAAGGTAATCTCTCCCACTCCCTTCTTCCCACCAGAAATGCCCGAAGCCGTCCCACTTACGATGATGTTTGATAGGAAGTATAATCCTAGCACAGCAGGGCGAATATCATTAACTGTAATGTGTTATTTGCCTGAAAATAGTTAGAAGAAAGAAATTTGAATGTGTTCATCATAAAGAAATGGTAAAATGTTTAAGGGCACGGATGGGCTAATAACCCAAGTTGATCATTACCCAACGTAGGCATGAACCAAAACATCATTGTACCTAAATATGTGCCAGTATTAAATATCAATCAAAATTGGTTGATTTAAAAATCTATTTCATTTAAAAGTGTCAGAATTATAGAAACAAGAAAAAAAATGCTCTGATAAAATAAGTAAGTAAATTTTATGAAATCCCTATCAATATCAAAGCTGGTTTTATTGTAGAAATTGACAAGGTCATCCCAAAATATATGTTTTTCACAAATAGACAAAACAATTTTGAAAAAGAAGAACAATTCTGGAAGATTTACACTACCCAATTTCACTATGACTATGAAGTCACAGAAAATAAGAGAGAATGGTATTGGAATAAGGACAGAAACACAAATCAATGGGACAGAATTGCAAGTCCAGAAATAAACTTCTACATTAATGGTCAATTGATTTTTGACAAAGATATCAAGGCATTTCAACAAATGGTGAAGGTATAATTATATAGTCACATGCAAAAGAGAATTAACAAAGACTTTTATCACACACCATACATATAAATTGATTCAAAATGGATTTCGTACCCTCCTGTATACTTCTACAAGAAAACCTAAGAGAAAATTGTAGTGTTCTTCAACTGGGCAAAATACAACACCAAAATCATGATTCATAGAGAAAAAACACTAATTGTACTTCACGAAAATTTTAAATTTTGCACTTTCAAATATAGTGCTTAAGAAAAGTAATTGCAAATTATATACTTGATAGAGGAATTGCATCTAGATTAAAGAACTCATATAATTCACTAATTAGAAAACAACTCAATTTTTAAAACAGGCAAAGAATTGGAACTTACCTTTCACTAGAGATTGGTTTATGAAAACTGAGTGGTTAATGAGCACATTATTATTATTAATATTATTATTATTATTATTCATTAAGGAGAGGCAGATAAAAACAATAAGCACACTACGCCCATAGGATTGGCCGACATAGAATAGACATGGCCACACACCTCTTCATACGCTGACGTGGGTGTGTAAAATGGAACAGCTACTTTGGAAAATAGTCTACCAATTTCCTAAAATGTTGCACAAATTTACGGTACAACCCAACAATTCAACACCCTGGATTTTACTCCAAAAAATGAAAGCATCCATCTACACAAACACATGTGCATGAACGTTCATAGCAACAATCTTCACAGTAGCCCCAAACTGGTGAGTAGATAAACAAAACATGTGATGGAAAGCTATTCTGCAATAAAGACGACAAAAACCACTGATTCACGGGACAACGGATGATCCTCTCTAATTGCTAGAGATGTTGAACAGTTTTTTATATATTTGTTGATTGATTGTATATCATCTTCTGAGATGTTCAGTTCCTTGGCCTATGTATTTTTATGTTGATTTTTGATTTCTTTATATATCCTATAGATTAGTGCTCTGATGTGCATGTGATAAAAATTTCTCCCATTCTGTAGGCTCTCTATTCATCTCACTGATTGTTTCTTTTGCTGCGAAGAAACTTTTGAGTTTGAATCCATCCCACTCATTAATTCTTGATTTTATTTCTTGTGCTTTAGGAGTCTTGTTAAGGAAGTTGACTTTTTCTTCTATTAGGCGCAGGGTCTCTGGTTTAATTCCTAGCTCCTGGACCCACTTTGAGTTGAGTTTTGTTAATGGTGAGAGATAGGGGTCTAATTTTATTTTGTTGCTTATGTATTTTCAGTTTTCCCAGCACCATTTGTTGAAGAGGCTATCTTTTGTCCAATATATGTTTTATATGTTTTCATACTTTTATACTATGCGATAACTGTATTTAAGTTGGTTAGTCTCTGTGACCTCTATTCTGTACCAATGGTCTACTAGTCTGTTTCAGTGCCAATACCATGCTGTTTTTGTTACTATTGATCTGTAGTATAGGTTAAGGTCTGGTATAGTGATGCCACCTGCTTCACTCTTCCTGCTAAGGATTGCTTTAGCTATAAAATAAAATATTCTCTTATTTTTCCAGATGAATTTCATGATTGCTTTTTCTATTTCTATGAGGAATGTCATTGGGATTTTGATTGGAATTGCATTAAATCTGTGTAGTGCTTTTGGTAGTATGGTCATATGGACAATATTAATTATGCCTATCCAAGAACAAGTGAGGTCTTTCCATCTCCTAAGGTCTTCTTTACTTTCTTTCTTTAGCATTCTGTAGTTTTCATTGTAGAGGTCTCTCACTTCTTTCATTAAGTTGATTCCCAAGAGTTTTCTGTTATTGTTGTTTTTTGTTTGTTTGTTTTGGGGTTTTTTTTGAGGCTATTGTAAATGAGGTGGTTTTCCTAGTATCTCTTTCAGAGGAATTATCTCTGATGTACAGAAATGCCTTTGATTTATGGGTGTTGATTTTATATCCTACTACTTTGCTGAATTCATTTCTTAGTTCTAGAAGTTTTCTGGTGGAATTTTTTGGATCCTCTAGGTATAGAATCATGTTGTCAGCAAATAGTGATAGTTTGAGTTCTTCTTTTCCTATCCATTTCCCTCTATTTTCTTTCGTCTAATTGCTCTGGCTAGAATTTTAAGAACTATGTTAAATGGAAGTGGTAAAAAGAGGGCATCCCTGTCTTGTTTCAGTTTTTAGAGGAAAATTTTCTGCACCTATTGAGATGATCATATGATTATTTTCTTTCTTTGCGTTCACCACTGACCACTGACAGCCTCACTCCACAGCCCCACCCTGCCACGGCCATGCTACCACAGTGTGACTTCATCAGCTCAAGCAGATTACATCCAAGCAGACCCTCGAGGGCCCGGGATGTCTGCCAAGCCAGGTAAAAATGCTCCCACTCTGGGAGGACACCAGCCTCTGGCCAATCTTAGTCATGGCACCCGAGGACCGTGAGATGGACCTTGGCCTCCTAGGCCTGGCTGATCCAGAAGAGGCCGGCTACCCGGGCAGCCCTGGGGCCCAGCGACCGGTTTTGCTTCTGTCTTGACTTGCTGTCAGCAGAGGAATTTAACCCCAGTCCCCAAACCAAGTGCCAAAGTAAACAGCCTGGGTGTTTTCAGAAGGAAACGGGCAGCGCCACAGAACCTGACACCCACAGATTGCTCGTTCCTGAGAGAGAGGAGCCCCAGAAACCAAAGCACATTTTTATGGCAGCTTCACAAACAAGGTGAAACTTTACCAGACTGTCACACTTTTGGTTTTTTTACCATTTCATTTTCTTCACAAGCTCACTATACTGCAAAAATATTCCAGATAAGATCCGCTCTACTAGTAATTCACTGTGATTTATTACGGCCTTGAACACCAAGGCCAGGGCAGGAGGACGATGCACAGGGCCTGGGTTTGTAAGCAGCAGCACACGCGCAGCATGAGAAGCACTCACTCCGACACCATGGATATTCTGTAAACAAAGAGTTTCCAGTCAAAAACACAGAGACATCGCCATCATATTGTGGGAGGAAGACAGAATCCAGATCTACAAAGACATTCCTGAAAACCCTGAATTTTCACTTACTCGGCACGTGCCCTTTAGTGACTCCTGTCTGTGACACACTGCAAGCTATTTCCTGCCAAAACACAGGGTGCTGTTAGGATAAATGATGCGATGCAATGTGGACATTTGGGTCACTAAAAGTGCCATGTGGATGTATGACATTTTATTTTGAATGTATTTTTCACAGGTTTTTTCCAAAAGCACAAAAAGAAGAAAAATCTGAAGTTCTTATTTGCTGCATTTCCTCAATATCTGGCTGGGCACGGACAGAAACAGTGTTTCTTAATGCTGATGGACATCTAATGTGGAGTTTTCATATTAAACATTGAACTTTTATTGAAACATTGAAACAATGGCACATTTCAAAAAGAAAAGAACCTGGCAGTGTTTGCTTACTAATAATTGACATCAAGTTCTGCATGTTCATTAATGTAAAACGTTCCCAGTCACAGGCCAAGAACTCTATCTACTTGTGAGCTCTTGGCACCCTCCAAGAACCATGTGCAAATTCATGAAGAGGAAGTTTTAGTGCTAGGATGTTCACAATCTCTTAATTCATTAACTAAAATAATGCACGAAACACAAGCTGCTCTAATTCTCTAATTATTGAGTGGATTTCTCACTCTTCCTTAGGAAGGCATGGTATAATTTTAAGAATGGATTGAAAAAAATTAAAATTAATCTACGTCAATCAGTCACATTTTTAACTTTTCTGAAAACAACAACAATTTAGCTTTTTCCCCCTCATGAGAATTTGATGCTTTTTAAACATGACTTGCCACTTAAATCAATAGTACCAAGCTCTCAAAATAAATAAATACCTAGAAATCTAACCAAGGAGGCAAAAGACCTCTACAGTGAAAATTACAGAACATTTAAGAAAGAAATTAAAGAAGACATATGAATAGAAGACTCCCCCATGTTCATAGATAGAATTAATAGAATTAAAACAGCCATACTATCAAAAGCAATATAGAGATTCAATCAATCCCCATCAAAGTACCAATGACATTGTATGAAGAACAGAAGAAAAGAGCTCAAAATTTTATTTGGAAAAATAAAAGAACTGATTTCAGGGAGAGAGAAGAGAGAACTTTGCTTTCCTACCTCATAATCATCACATACTACATCATTTCTGTTCTCTCCCTGTCCTCATTCAAAATTGTAAACCCTTTTGCAAACTTACTGTTTTTATTGTGGGCAATAACTCTTTATATCTTTTCTGTTTATTGTGACAACACTGTAGATGTCATATTTGGTTTAATACTGAATGTCTTTGCATTGTTTGTTATTATCTGTCGTCCCCTAAATGGGAGTTAGCATAAACATTCAAGGACACTAGAAGTCCACAGGGAAGAAACTCTACTGCCTCAGATCCATACTGTTAGATAGGTAGACACAGACAACATGAAAAAGCAAGGGAAGAAATCACCCCAAACAAAACAATAACAGAATCCATCAACACCTCAGTGGAAGAAATGTTAGAGAAGGAATTTAAAATGTACATAGTTAAATGAATCTGTGAGGTAAAGAGTGATGTAAGGAATGAAATCAGAGAGAAAATAAAGGAACTGAAAGATCATTTTGATAAAGATCATGAACAACAACAACAAAAAAAAACAAGCAGAAATTCTCAAAATGAAGGAATCAATGAACAAAATTAACAATTCAATGGAAAGCATCACCAACAGACTAGACCACTGGGAAGACAGAGTTTCAGGCAATGAAGACAGAATATATAATCTTAAAGATACAGTTGACCATTGAGAAAAGATGTTAAGAGACCATGAACAGAATTTCCAAGAAATATGGGATAACATGAAAAGTCCAAATTTAAGATTTATTGGGTTAGATGGAGGTTTAGAGATAGAAACCAAAGGAATACCAGATCTTTTCAATGAAATAATATCAGAAATTTCCCAAAACCTAAAGAATGAAATGGAAAATTAGATATGGGAGGCTTAAAGTACCTCAAATATATGAAATCACAACAGACCCACACCAAGCTACATTATTATGAAAATGCCTAAAATACAGAATAAGGATAGAACTTTAAAGGCTGCCAGAAAAAAATTATAGGTCATAGTTAGAAGGAAACCAATTTGGATCTTAGCTGATCTGATTTCTCAACCCAGACCCTCAAAGCTAGAAGGTATTGAAATAAAATATATCAAACTCTGAAAGAATATGGATGCCAGCCAAGAATATTAATTGCCTCTAAGATCTGGAACAAGACAAGCATGCTCCTTTTCACCACTTTTATTCAACATAGTCATTGAAACTCTAGCCAGAGCAAATAGACAGAAGAAAGAAATTAAAAGGATAAGGATAGAAAAAGAAAAGAACTCAAAACTATACCTATTTGCCAATGACATGATTCTATATTTAGGAGACCCAAAACTCTACCAGAAAACTTCTAAAATTCATAAATTAATTCAGCAAAGTAGCAGGATATACAATCAACACCCATAAATCAATTGTATTCCTATATGCCAATGATGAATGAACTGAAAGAGGAATTAGGAAAACTATCCCATTCATAATAGCCTCAAAAAAATAAAATATTTGGGAATAAATCTAGCAAAAGAGGTGAAAGACATCTTCAATGAAAAGTACAGAATATTAGGGCTGGGGATGTGGCTCAAGCGGTAATGCACTCGCCTGGCATGCGTGGGGCTCTGGGTTCGATCCTCAGCACCACATAAAAATAAAATAAAATAATGATGTTGTGTCCGCCAAAAACTGAAAAATAAATATTAAAAAATTCTCTCTCTCATTCTCTCCCTCTCTCTCTCTCTCTCTCTCTCTCTCTCTCCTCTCTTTCTCTTTAAAAAAGGAAAAAAGAAAGAAAAGTACAGAATATTAAAGACTTAGAAGATGGAAAAATCTCCCATGTTTTTGGATAGGCATAATTAATATTGTCAAAATGGTCATACTACCAAAAATACAATAAAGATGTAATTTCTATTAAAATTTCAATGGCATTCTTCATAGAAATAGATAAAACAATCATGAAATTCATTTGGAAAAAATAAGATGCCCAGAATAGCCAATGTAATCCTCAGCAAGAAAAACAAAGTAGGAGGCATCATAATAATAGATCTTAAATTATACTATAGAGCTATAGTAACAAAACCATCATGGTATTGGGATCAAAACCATTTTGAAGAACAATGGTACAAAATAGAAGACACAGAAACAAACCCACATAAATACAGTTATCTCATACTAGACAAAGGTGCCATAAATATACATTGAAGAAAAGATAACATCTTCAACAAATGGTGCTGGGAAAACTGGAAATCCCTATGTAGCCAAATAAAATTAGAACCCTATCTTTCACCCTGCACAAAACTCAACTCAAAGTGGATCAAGGACCTAGGTATTAGATGACCCCGTTTCTATTTAAAGAAAAAGTAGCCCCAACTCTCCATCATGTAGGCTTAAGAAGCAAATTTCCTCTAGAAGACTCCAAACACAAGAAGTAAAATCAAGAATCAATAAATTGAATGGTATCAAATTAAAAGTCTTCTTCAAATCAAAGGAAACAATAAAGAATGTGAATAGAGAGCCTACAGAATGGGAGAAAATCTTTGCTAATGGTAATTATCAAGAATACAATAAATATTTGTGAGGATGTGGGGAAAAAGTTGTACTCATCCATTGCTGGTGGGACTCCAAATGGGTGCAACCAATCTGGAAAGCAGTATGGAGATTCCTAAGAAAACTAGTAATGGAAACACCATTGACCCAGTTATCCCACTCCTTGGCATATACGAAAGGACTTAAAATCAGCATACTGTAGTGACATGGCTACATCAATGTTTATAGCAGCTCAATTCACACTAGCTAAGTATGGAATCAACCTAGGTGCCCTTCAACCACAAATGGATAAAGAAAATGATTACATATGCACGATGGAATATGACTCAGCCATAAAAAAGAATGAAATTATGGCATTTTCCATGAAATGGATGGAACTAGAGAATATTATGCTATGTGAAATAAGGCAAACTCAAATACCAAAGGCCAAATATTCTCTTTGATATGCGGATATGAACTCACAATAAGTGAGGGAGGAGGGAAGAATAGAAGTTTACTTGACAAGACAAGGGGAATGAAGAGAGGGAAAGGGGGATGGGAATAGAAAAATAAAGTAGAATGAATTGGACATAATTTAC
Organism: Marmota marmota marmota; assembly: GCF_001458135.2. NCBI lineage: Eukaryota > Metazoa > Chordata > Mammalia > Rodentia > Sciuridae > Marmota > Marmota marmota. Next base: position 4,305,160 of record NW_025999991.1, on the reverse strand, counting down.
CTATGTGCAAATATAAATACCCAACCAGTGTAACTCCACATCATGTACTTGCCCCAAAATGGGAAGTTATACTCCGTGTAGGTATGATATGTCAAAACACATTCTACTGCCAAGTATGACTTCAAAGAGCAGGGGCTGGGGATGTGGCTCAAGCGGTAGCACGCTCGCCTGGCATGCGTGGGACGCTGGGTTAGATCCTCAGCACCACATAAAAATAAAATAAAGATATTGTGTTCACCAAAAACTAAAACATAAATATTAAAAAAAATTTCTCTCTCTCTCTCTTAAAAAAAAAAGAACAAATAAAATTTTTTTTAAAAAAAAAAGAGAGAGAGAGACTCAAAATATCAAACAACTCCAAACCAAAAATAGCCATGTTGGAGGTATCACAATACCTGACTTCAAATTATACTGTAGAACCATAACAAAAACTGCTTGGTACTGGCATGAAAACAGACACACAGACCAATGGTACAGAAAAGAAATCACTGAGACAAACCCACACATCTACAGTCTTCTGATCCTTGACAAATGTGCCAAAAACATACATTGGAGAAAAGACAGCCTTTTTCACTCATGCTAATGGAAAAACTGATTATCCTCATGAAGAAGAATAAAATGATGAACAGAAGTGAACTCAAAATGGATCAGCGACCTAGGAACAAAGACAGAAACTGTGCAACTCCTACAAGAAAACACAGGGTCCACACTTCAGCCCAGAAGCACAGGCAATGACTCTCAGTAGGACCCTAAAGCTCAAGAAATAATGTCCAAAGTTAATAAGTGGGATGGCATTGAATTAAAAAGCTTTTGCACAGCAATGAAAACAATTAAGAATGTGAAGAGAGAACCTACAGAATGGGGGAAAAAATCTTTTTTAATTACTCTCCTGCAGAGGATCCATAGCTAGAATGTATAAAGAACTCAAAAAACTTAACACCAAAAAATTAAATAACTCAACTAACAACAAATGAACTAAACAGACATTTCTCAGAGAAGAAATACAAATGACCAATACATATATGAAATAATGTTCAACATTGTTAACACTTAGGGAAATGCAAATCAAAACTACACTGAAATTTCATCTCACACCAGTCGGAATGGCAGACATCAAGGATACGAACTATAATAAATGCTGGAGAGAAGGCGAAGAAAAGGAACACTTTTACACCATCGGGGGGACTGAAAATTAGTATAGACACTATGGAAATCAATATGGAGGGTCCTCAAAAAATTGAGGATGAAACCATCCTATGATCCAGCTATACCACTCCTCAGAATTTATCCTGAGGAACTGCAGTCACCCCACTACAGTGATCCATCACACCACGTTGACCGCAGCATGATTCGCAACAGCCAATCGGTGGAACCAGCCGAGGTGTCCTTCATGGATGACGGATAAAGGAATGTGGCCTGTAATCACACTGAGGTGTTACTCAATCACAGAGAAAAATGAAATCATGACATTTGCAGGAAACTGGATGGATCTTGAGAACGTTATGTTAAGGTAAAAAAGTCAAACTCAGAAAGATTGTATGTTTACTCTCATATGTGGAAGCTGGAGAGAAAAAAGGGGGAAAAAATAAAACAAGAGAGGGTTGGGGGATCTCATGAAAACTGAAGGCAGATCAGCAGAGTCCAGGACAGGGGCAGTGGAAGATGGGAAGGAACAGAGGAAATCCTGGGGAATGACACAATGCACACACACACAAAAAAAAAAAAAAAAAACCATAGGGCCAGCTCCTCTGTGGGCAGAGACCAATGGCAGCAATTACTTTTCCTGTCTCAGGGTTTTACATGGTTCCCCTGTCTCCTATCTAACTACTGCCTAGGCCAGCAAGCTCATCCTGTCTAGTCTCCTTGGTCTTTTAAACCCATTCACCAAACCTCCTGCCAAACACCAGGCACCCGAGGAGCTGCAGCAGGCCAAGGCCCTGACCACCCAGGGATCAGGCGGAGCCTCCACCATGAGCCAGAGGTGCTGGGTGCCCATGAGCCAGGTGGCCGAGGTCCCCTGAGTGCCCACAGAGCAATCTGCCGGTGGTAAGAGGACTCACCTGTGCAGACATCTACCAACAGAGAGGCCCCTGGCTGATTATCTCCCAAGGGCAAACAGAGGAAGGCAAAATTCCCCCGACTAAAACGAGCTCCTCCACGTTGAGGAAACCCGTACCCAGCCCACTGAGGTCGTGCCAAATGCTTTCTCAATTTTTTGGTCGGTTTTCAGTTCATTTGATATATTACCTTACTTTTGGTTTATTGTGTCTAATTCTAAATATTCATAAATTCAAGAAGAAGGAGAAGGAGAAGGAGAAGAAGAATCAGTGACAAGTTTGGTATGTCCCTTCACAGGACGCAGCTCACTCAGGATGGATGGCAAACATTTGCGGGGGAGGGGGGACGACACATGCAGTTTTATAAAATTTTTTTGTTTCAAAATAAAACAACCAAAATCCAATAAGAAAATGTTCTGCAGTCAGAATATGAAGCTTTCAAAGCTGCCAAGTTGTGTTCTTTGTTTTTTAATCTGTATAAATTTCATCTCTTCACAAAAGGCTAGATTTTTTTTTCCTTTAGCCTTATTGCATGGCAGTAAGATAGTCCCCAAAATAATAAAACATGTCGCTAATTCAGGGGTGCTTCTTTTTTCCTGAAAGGGATATGGAAAACAAGTTCACGGGCTTTAAACTTATATTTTTATGTAGATGGATAGAAAGACCAAGTGCTCCAGTGAACCCTTCATCTGATCACTGCCTTATACCTCCCAAGAAACTCAGGAGACAACATGCCCCTGCCATGTCTCCCCACGCACAGCCACCCCCAAATCAACACTCAACCACGTCCCCACACCTGTCATGGTAGGGAACAGAGATTCACAAAGAAAAGGGTTCAGCAGAAGCTTGGCCAAGCAGGTCCTGGGCTTGGGGTCCCCTCGTCACCAAGCCGACTTTGCCAAAGAAATAGCACGAACTTAAAATTTCTCAGATGCTTTTTAAAAATCAATATTTTTAACTGCCACTCTCTGCAGTTCCTAGATTAGAAATCTGACTTTTCAAGAATACAAAGGGAATCGGAAAGCAGTTCAGCAGTTTTCATGTTGATTCAATAAGATGAGATTTCCCAGAACTGTAGCAGGAGGAATTTGGACTGAACCTGCAGAACGCGTGCCAGGACCCGGGAGTCGCCCAGAGACAGAACCCGAGGACCGGAGCCTTGGGGACACTGCCCTGCGCTAGAGGCCGCCGCACGTTGGTGATCCCAGAATCTGCGACGATTTCATGAAAATCATCCAAGGATGGAAATAAATATTCCCTTTTGCAGCAAGAAGCAAGAAAAGATGAAAAACAAGATCCTGGGCTGGGAGGGGCTGGGATTTTTTTTTTTTTTTAATTTTTAAATACCAGCCTAGCGAGTGAACATCTGTTTTTTCTCCCTTCACAGGTTTGACTCACAAAGGGTGTTTCTTTTCCTACAGCACAACTACAGTGATTCAGGAGCCACCACTCTGTGGCCTGTCTGCACAAATGGGGGAAAAAAATTTTTTTTTTAAATCATCATCAGGGCAGGTTAGAATTTAGGGGCCACCTGGAACCAGATGTGATCCCAAGTCGGAGGTTAGAGAACAGGACTGCTCGGTCTGTTTTGCCTTACTTGGGGTTCCCTCAGAGCACAGAACCGCAGCCAGCCCTCGGTGGTGCTTGGTTTGACAGGTAACTTACAAGTGCAGCCCCAATTTTTTTTTTTTTTGAAAATTCCCAGCCTCCACAAAAACCAGGCTCTTTTTCATCTTTTCTTGACATTTTGCTCCTAAAATTAGCTTTTTGATGAGAAAATTGCCGTGAGTCGTTGCAGAGCTAGTTAAAGGTGAGGTGAATGCCTGTGATTGAAATCGGGCTGATTCTTCTTTGTGGTGCTGACTGTGCCTGCTAATTGGACACTGGAATTAGAACTGCCTGACCTTTCACAATGAGAAGGAAAAAAGCTCTATTCAATTTGCTGGAATTTTCCCTATATTTAAAGCCCTTTTTTTTGAATGAAGTAATTTACTCTTCTTTTTAAATGAGCAAGAGGGCTGTTTTTCATGTTGTCCCACACATTTACTCAATAATTCTAGTTCTTAAATCAATAAAAAACCTATCTGTTTCCTTCTTCCCTATCAACCTTTCCTCTGCTCTCAACTTCCCACCTCCTCCCCCTCGGGGGGGTCCATTAGACACAGAAGTCACTAGAACCTGGTGAGCAGGAGGCACCTGACCTCCCCCCCACACCTGTTGCTGCTTTCCTGCCACCCCCAGGGATCCCCCCCCCTCCTCAGTTCTTTGGCCTGGGGTCATTTCTTCAGGGGTGACTTAGGCCTGCTGTTTGGAGGTGGGGTGAGATCCTGGCCCCAGTTCTGTACCACAAGCAAGAACAAGACTTGGTTTCTGCCATCATTCACCCTCATCCTTGCTATTTACTTAACAAATACTTCCTGGCTGCCACTCTGGGTTCAGCCACATTCGGGTATTTAAGGGAAATACCATATTGCTCAGAACAGGGGTGGGGGACATCCTGGGCCTCATGGGGTTCTATTGCAAGAGGTCAGAGACCAGCAAGCAAAGAGAGTCCGGGAAATGGTGACGTGTGAGAAGGGGCCAAGACTATGAAGAAAAATACAGAGTGGCCCGGGCCCAGCAGAGCTGGGGAAGGAAGAGCTTCACTGGGAACGCGATGAGAGTTAGGAGCACACCACACAGACAGGCCTCCCAGGCAGAGACGGACGTAGGCAGTGGACAGGCCAGACCGAGGGTCAGGAGGCGAGGCCAGGAGCAAGCCTGGGAGTCGTTCCCAGGAGGAGGACAGCTAGAGCCCTGAGAACGGGCTGCGGTGGGAAGGATGGTGGGGTGTGACAGGGAGCAAGCCTGCAGACTGAGCCCAAGGCACCTCAACACCTCAAGACAGAGAGAGGACGGGAGAGGGGAAGAGACCAGAAGTATCTCCAAGGACAGCACCATCAACGCAACCAGTGATGGGGAAAGACTCCAGCTAGAGAGAAAGCAGGTTGGCCCACGGCCCGTCGGCTGGAAGCCCTGACCAGAACAACACTCAAGCGGGACGACCGAGGCTCTGTCCTGCGGATGGAGCCACATCTCAGTCTGCATCGCCCATCAGACTGGGGGTTCAAAGAGTCAGACATGAGACGTTGCTGATACCTCACATCTATTCCCCTGGTCTGCCAGGTACAGCTCTCGTTCTTTCCTTATGAACTTACTTAACGCTCACTGATGTAGCAATCATTATTTTCACCTTTGGCACAGGAAAACCTGATCCCACAGATGTTAGTAATGGAGACCAACGCCCTGTGCAGGGTGACCTCTGAGACAGCCCCAGGGATCCCAACCTCCGGCTGCTCCCTTCAGTGCTGCCAGACCCACTTCTAACAAAGAAAGGTGGCAAGGTGACAGGATGTCACCTCGAAGGTCAGGCTACAAAAGGCGCCAGCTTATGTTTTCCTAGCCCTCTCCTGCTTCACTCACTCTGAGAGAGGCCAGCAGAGGATTGATGTCTCTGGCCACTGACCTGAGGCTGCCGTGAGCCACATAGCTGAGCAGGGGTCCCTCTGTCGAGCCCTCAGGTGAGGCCACAGCCACAGCTGACTCTCTGCAGTCTTGTGAAACACCCTGAGCCCTGAGACCCAGGGAAGCTGTGCCTGATTCCTCACCCATTGAAATCAGCAGAATGTACGTCTACTGCTTAACCTGCTACATGGGGCGGCGGGGGGGTGGGG
>NW_025999991.1:4237167-4299369 GCF_001458135.2 Marmota marmota marmota | reverse complement strand
TAGCTATGTAGCTGACTGACTATGCTGACGCTGCGAGGGGCGGGGGGGGGGGGTTACACATTGCTGCAGGTGGCACAGGTGGGAAGTGGCAAGCTGAATTAAAACCCAGTGTGGTGATTCCAGAGCCTTCCGAGAAAGGTAGACAAGACAGGGTGGAAACAGGGTGATGAGGATCTGTATGTGACGATGGAGCTCTTGGCTCTCAGTGAGTCCCTCTGTTGCCTTTCCAAAGTTCCAAATCCAAGAGAAAGTAGAACTTTAGAGTAAAGGGACTCCAAATTACCCCTGTCCTTTAGATTCTGACCTCCAGGGGACCCATAATAAGGAATGACCTCCAGCCACTCACAAATGTACATTGACAAACAGGGACATTGCACCTGGGATCTTTCTTGTCTAAGTGGGGAAAATTACCTGATTCATTTCATTAGCAGGTCTCTAAACAGGTCTCTTCAGAATATATATAGGGAGAGAGATACATACCACATACACACACACACACACACACGCACACATTCTTATTTTTTCAAATACTTAAGTTCTTCAAAAACAAAAAGTGGATTTACCATTAAAAAAAAAAAAAAAAACATCAAAGCTGTATTGCATAGATCACAATACAGACTTCACCAAGACATGAAATTGGCCTTAAAAAGTCAACAAAATTGACCCAGAGGAACAGTTCATAAAAATAGGTCAGACATATCAATCAGTGCCACATGGTAAGTTTGCTGGGCATGGAGAGCGGCCGGGAGCAGCAGGCTGAGCCCAGGGCAAACCCACTGTGGTGCACCGCCTCCCTTCTTTTCTCCCCAGCTGATCACCCTGTTCCCACCCTGGGCCTCGCAGTATTGGAGGGCCATAAAGGTTTAGGCCCTGGGACTCTGAACCAATTGCCCTAGATCTAGTTATTTCTATAATAAATCACCCATTTAGTGTCCTCTAGAAGCAGTATGGAATAGAGTCTGGACAAAACTCTATTTTAAATGACCTCCTAAACTACCTTATTCAAGCAAGGCAAACACTTGAGGAACAGATGGAAATGTGGCTATAGCAATAGGAAACTTGACCAAAAAGTAAGGTGTTGTTGAGAAGTGTTCCAACACTGGCTTCATTAGCATTCCAAGCATCTGAAGTTAGAGCAGAGCTCAGAACCAGAAAGAGACTCCACGCCCGGGAAATGCATCAACTCTGAGTTTTAATTCTCTGATTTGAAACATGGTGTTTTGTTTTTTTTTTAAAGAAATTTAAAGCCTCAGGTAGCTCTAATTTGCTCTGAGGAGTCTATGCCTCTTACATATGAAATTTTCATTCAAACAATTTAATTTCCAAATAATTTCACAGGGGATTTAAGTTGAGTATGAGCTTATAAGGTGTTGCACGAGATATACATTTTAGTGATCAGTGAGAAAGTCTTGAGAATTTATATTCTAAGTTCAAACAAAGATAAAACGAACACTATGTTAGGAAATAATGATAACAGCAGTTAAACTACTTTAGTCTTGGGATGCGAGAGCTTTTGCCTAGTGTGCATGAGGCCTTGGGTTTGATCCCCAGCATTGAAACAAACTAAAAACGCTTCAGACTTAGGAAAAAATTTACTTTAGAATTAAATATTCAAGCATTTAAAAGCAAGCGGTAGAGCACTTGTTTAGTGTGCGCAAGGCCCTGGGAGCAAATCAAAGTGCGATGATTTGGCAATGACTTGGTGTTCAATGGTCTTAGAATGCCTTCAATCCTTCAGCTGGGTCTGTTCCAAGCCACAGACTTGATCTGCAAACTTAAAGCCTGAAGAATGGATTTTTGACTGACCTAAAAGATATGGTGAGAGTAAAGAGCAACAGTATTGTTTAGACCAAAGTTAGCCTGTCCTTTAAACAATTCAGAATCCTGAAATGCACAGGACTGCCACAAGGGGGTGCTGCTGGTAAGCCCACAGCAGCCTAGGCTGGGCCTCTGATAACACAAATGATCCTCCAGTTCCCAGCCTACTGGAATGTCAAGATGAGCTCCTGCAATCCACAACAGGAGAGGAGACATTAAAAGAAGAATATGTTTATGTTTTATCCATAAACACTGCTTCCAACATCAGAACACGTTATCAAAAGGCAGAGGAGGGTATATCGGGACCCCTTCCCCTTGTCATGTCTTCCCCTCACAGATCTATTCATTTCAAAAAAACAGTCTTAATAACTTCTTTCAAAAAAGCATTAACCCGGGTTGCTTCTGCTCCTCTTTCCCTTGAGGGAGCAATCCATTTCAAAGCCACTCAAGAACTGGGTACTAGGGGGAGTCTTCATACAGACCCACACCCCTCCAGCAGCCCCCAGTTAAAGAGCTGCCTCCTCACATCACATTCTCAAGGACAGGGCAGAAAAACAAAGGCAGACAAACAAAAGCCCTTCCTCCTGCACACGCTTAAAATGCAAATCGAGTTTTGAAATTCTGAGTCAGGCTTTGTTGTCCTCAGAATTAAGTCCACTATTTTTAACTTTCCTCAGTCACCAAAGAATCATTCAAACTTGAGGACTAAAAGTCATAAGCAATTTTATTATTTAGTTTAAAAGCTTCCTCATGAGTGACGATCTTAAAAAACAAAACAAAACAGCTTCTTTCATAGTGCTGGGCTTTTGTTTTTTTCAATGTAAGCATTTATCCAATTGATAAGACCTATACTACCTTAAGTCTCAATTATTTTTTTAATCATTACTTTCAAAAGGAATTACAGAAGTTGTTTTCTTCAGCCTAACCTACTTTGCCCAAATCAACTCAGTGTAGCTATTTTGGGTGCTCATTTTCCCTCTGCGGTTCTGTACTTTAATAGACAATTAATTAGATAAAAATAAAATAAAATGGGTAGCAGGGTCTAGCTTGTAGTAGAAGCTAAACAATGATTAGCCCCCTCCCAGTTCTCCCAGCATGGTTCCTTTCTGGGTGGGACTATCTTTGCTTACATACCACAGTGGCTTTTCCAATACACATGTCAGCTAACTTGTCTACAAGCTAGAATCTGGAAGCTTCTCCATCCCAGGATGCCTCACCATAGCAAAGCCCAGCATTTCCTCTCAATAGCTCCTTCTGGGTGCTGCGCTGAGTGAGGGCCGCAGATAACATACCAGCTTGTGCTTAACTGTGATAGCTTAAATAAAACTAGGCCTGTGTGACGCTGAGCTTACACCCAGAGCGTGTGGATAAAACAAATTGCACGGTACAGTGATTGGCACAAGGCAGTGCCCGCAGGAAGGATGCATCTTTTAGTTAGCCCTGCTTTGGTAGATTGAATAGCATCCCCCCCAAAAGATATGCCAAGTCCCAGCCCCAGCCCCAGTACCTGTGAAAGTGGCCTTACTTGAAATGGGGTCTCAGCAGATGTGACAAATCTTAGAGCAAGATCATCCCTGACTCAGAGTGAGTCCTAAAACCAAGGGTTGGCATCCTTATAGGAGAAAGGAGAAGGGACCTGACCAGCTACCCAGCTACAGAGAGAAGGCCATACCAGGAGAGGGGCGGGGCAGAGGAACAGAGCTAACCAGGAGGAGCACCGAGGACTGTCGGCCACCCCCAGAGGCTGGGTGCGAGGCAGAGGACAGATTGTCTCTCTGAGCCCCCAGGTGGAACTGTTAGGTAGCTGAGGTAGCCATGAACAGGAGGATAGGTGGAGGACAAGGACAAGAGAATAGACATCAGGCCTGTGCGCCACAAAAACCCAGGGGCCAAAACCTGAAACTGCAGGGAAGCTCATCTGAACAGGCAGGCAGGAAACGGGATCCGGAAGGCCCAGCCTTGTCCAGGCTGCAGAGAACTGGAGCCCCTTGAGGGAATTGTTACTTAAAACCCGGGGACCCTAACTAAGAGATAGGTATCAGAAAAGTGGGGTCTAGTACATCAAGACCCCCAGCTGCAGCTGATTATGACCCCTCAAGAGGCACTGTGTTTCCAGGTAAGTGCCACCGTGACCTCTTGCAACCAACTATGCCACAACCACCCTGTCATCCCGAGTGTCCAGGCCCTCACAAGGGGAGTTGCTGGGGGAGGGGGGCAAAGGACAATAAACCAATGGAGGGCAGACAGGGAAGTTGAGGCCTGAACACAGGACTTGGTTGCCTTACAGACTCCAGCCCTGTGAGCAGCACACCAGGGTCCTCTCTTGGAGGTGTCCATGCTGTCCCTAAGCTGTGCGCCCGTCTCCCTTCACTCTCTGCTAAACTTCTGCTTCCTACTGTTTCAGCGGAATTCTTTCCCAGAGAGTCCCAAGAACTTGCAGGAGCACTGCGGTGGCCCCCAGCTCCGTGACAGAACTTGTGCTTAACTGTGATAGCTTAAATAAAACTAGGCCTGCGTGTCCACACCTTGATCCTAGGCTTTGGCCTCCAGCGCCAGAGATGAGGAATCTGTGGATGAGGCCACTCCCGCTGCGGGGACTTGCTACCACAGCCAGGAAGCTAAGGCAGCCGACCTTCGACCCGCGTTCAGCTCCTCACCAGCACTGTGGCCCCGAGGCCAAACTTCAAATGTCCTCCGCCTATACCAGAGTCCACTATGTCCACCTCACAGAGAAACTGAAAAAGTATTGCGTCTGCCGTCACCCACTCTCCTTTCTCACACCTGTGTGACCCTGAGTGTGACCTGACTCCTTGGGTCTCAGTTTCCTCATTCATAAACGGGGATGAGACAGTCGCCACCTCCTGGGCTGCTGTGAGAATGAGGATGTCACCCAGGGAGCTCCGGTCAGCGGGCAGAGCCTGGCCGGCAAGGACATGAGCTGCAGACGCCAGCCTTTGTCACGGCAATTGCCATAGGAATGAGTGGCCACCAGTAAGGTTTGGGACAATGGTTGCAGTTGGATGGGTCACAGGGAAGGAAAGCAGCTGGGGTGTGGCGGCCTTGGGAAGGGACGAGCCAGAGCAGTTACAGGATGTCCGCAGAAGTCCCGGGAACCTTCAGGGCCGACCTGGGAAGAAGCTGGACAGCTGGGCTGCAGTGACAATCACTAGTGACCCCGGGAGTCCGCTGGACACCAGGGGAAGCAAGCACACACGCGCAGATCCGGGAGGCAGGGAGCAGAGGTGCCGCCACAGCACTGACCCAGCAGGAGGGTCAGTGACAGCCTCACTCCCCAAACCTCAGCCCAAGGCCTGATCCACGCGGCAGTGACAGCTGGCAGAAATTCCCAGAACACAGCTGAACAAGACAAAGACTTAAAAATACCAAACATTTTATTCTTAAGATTTAAACATGCATGAAACCACTCTGTGCCAGTCATGAACACGCTCCAGTTCCTAGGCTCAACTTCTGCCTTACGGGAGGACAACCCTGGAGGGCACTTCAGCAGACAGGACCAGGAGAGGCAGGCAAGGGGCCACCTCCCGCTTCGGGGTGCTCAGACAAGGGTGGTGAAGGCGAAGGGCAGAGCGCAGCGCAGGTGGGGTGTTTTGAAAGGTAAATTGACAGGGAAAATAATGAGCTGCTGCTCAATAAGGAACCACTGGCTCCAAGGCCTGTGTGGGGTGGTGTGTGTCGGCCTGTCGGGAAAAGGGAGGGTGGGGACAGCATGGCCCAGCAGAGAAACCACGTCACCGGGGAGGGCAGCGGTGCTCCCAGCCCAGCTCCTGTACCTGGAGGCTTCGCCAGACTGGGCCACGGCCCCCACAGCACAGAAGAGCAAGGGGCCCTTTCCAGGTGCTGCCCCTGAACTGGGTTCCTCCCGGGGTGCACCCCGACTGCTGGAGCCCATTTCGTGAACTGAAAACAAAGATTATGATAATAGAGAAATTATTAGAAGGAAAACTCTTGATTTAAAAAAAAAGAAGAAGAAGAAGAAGAAAGAAAGAAGCAAAAATAATTTTATGGACTCTCCTGGCCACAGGAGGTCAGTGTTGCTTTAAAGCAAAATTACCCGAACCCCCTTTGGGGGTATAATGTTCTTTTTTTAAATGCTTGGATTTCCCTCTAAGACAAAGGTTTCATTTCTGAAATATCTGATTTTTAGTTTTAGACTCTACGGAGTGACAGATGGTTGTAGCATGTGAAAAAAAATATCAACTTGGTAAAAAAATTAACTTGTTAAAAGTATATATTTCATGCAAAAATGAACTTGGATCCTTCTCATTCAAAAGCATTACTTGTGGTTACAGGAGAGGAAATTATATACATACAAATTTCATATGTAAAACTGTATTTTATAAATTTTTGTAGTAACATGTATTAAAATACAATTGTACCCAAAAAATCATACATGTGTGTGCTTATATGCAGATGAAAGAGGGTACATGCGTTCACATCATTTCAGAACTCGGTGCCAAGGAAAAATAGAAGCCATCTTCCATTACTCTGTAACTAAAGTCAGACACACATGACACCTTTTGGTGAAAAATCTAAAAATAAGAAATAAACTCTCTAGTGTAGACAGTGATGGTAGAGACCAGTATTGGCGGATCGTTGGCTATGTCTTCAGTTTACCATTAGGACAACCGAGGACCAGGACATGGCAGAGGGAGGCAGAGTTGGAATCAGGTGAACGCAGGACAGGAGGTTAAATAACCTGCTGAGAAATCCCACTGGGATAATTGGGCCTGTTTTGGGATACGTTAGAATCATCGTGTAGTCCGAGTTCCAGTCTCATTTGAAACATCCTGATATTTACTCATTCATTGCTGTGGACAAAGTAATGGGAAAAGACAGAAGAGGCCAGACCTCTTGCAGCTGTGATAAATGAGTAAACGAATTTCTAAATATGCAATTGCTCACTGTGATAAAGCTCTGAAAGAGAAGGTCGGAATGATCAGAGGAGGCTTCTCCAAAGTGTCAGGCTTTAAGCTGAGGCCTTAGGACCCTTTGGGACAAGAACTGTGTACTTCAGGTCTTGGAATGTAGAGCCAACGGGGCTGCATGCAGTGAAGGAGAGGGAAGGAGAATTCTGGTCTCCAGAAGTGTGGATACTATTCCAAGTGCAATAAAAACCCTCTGGGTGAGGCTGGGATCAGGGATCCAATCTGCATTAAATAACAAAAAACATCAATTCTGGCTGATGTGTAACTGAATGGGATTGGAGATAGCGCAGGAGCAGAAGGAAGCCGAATGTGTCTGGGACCTTAGTTCTGCTGTCCAGAGGATGGTGTCTGCAAAGGCCCTTACAGTTGGAACCCGCAGGCCTGACCACCTGGTCAGATGGACTCTGCATTTCTGCTTACTGTGTGTGTGTTTCTGCCTCCGGTGCCAAAAGCTCATTTCCATGAAGAAATCCTAACCTTTCCTCTTAAAAGTTGAATTATCTTATGATTCCTGTTCATAAAAAGAGGAATCAAATAATTCATCATCGACTATGTTGATGCGGTACACAAAATACCAGTTGAATGTGAGGACTTTTTAATGATGATTGGGAAAAAAAAGCAAAACTATTCATCTGAATGCTTTTGAAATTAAATTTTAACAAAGAAAAGATTAAAAGATGATTATTCTCCTGACATTCTGATTTTTGTATCCATTGCTCAAAGTCTCTGTTGATTTTTTTTTATCTTGGAATAATTCATAGGAAATGAATATATTGAATCCAAAAATATTCACCCCAAATCTATAAATTAGAGTCGAATTTAATTTCCCATCTACAGTGGCATTTTTAACAGCATGCAAGCCTTGTGATAAGCGTATCTACCTCAGCCAGGCAACGATCAGGAGAAATGATGTTCTGTGGATACTCCTAAATCTCATTTATTGCACAAGAACCAAAGTGCTCTGATGGGCAAAGTACTATCCAAAACTAGTTCTGGATTTTCTAATAAAAATGGAGCTTACCTGGGCAAACTGGTTTCCATCTGGAAGAACCAGATTATCAGCTTTTATGAGTAGAATCTTAGATGAATACATTTTAAGAGGTTTTCCTGGTAGGTGGTTTGGAAATATTTTTAGATTATTGAACATAGTGATAAAGAGGCAGTTAACTACGATGACTCTTCCTGTAAGAGTTTAGCACACACAGTCATCTGGGCACTGGGCAATCTGCACTGAGTGTCAGGTGGCCTATAGAGCCTCTCTGCCTGGGGCAGAGTGTTGCCCGGATCTGTTCCATAATCCCACCTGTGCCTCTCTCTGTGGGTGCCTAGTCTCCATCACTGTCTCCTCTAAGCAGTGACCCAAGATGTCTTCACTCTTTTTAAAATTTCTATTATTCAATTTTTATGGATGCATTATAAATATCAGTGATTGCATTGTTACATGTTTGTCCATGCACACAATAGTGCAATTAAGTCGGTTTCATTCTCTAGTACCTCCTCCAGTTTCTTCACTCTTCTTGTGATTATTGTAGGAGAAAATCAGGAGAATGGCTCTAAAGTGCTTTGAAAAAAAAATAGAAAATGCAATACAGATGCAAGATGACGTTATAATTATGATTTTTATGATTCATCTTTTATATCTTATTATGACTTTATTGTTATCAAGGGTATCTATAATTATGTTGTTTATATTACATAACAGAATTGTATTGTTCATGGTAATAAACAAATTGTCCTCAATAATGAAATAAAATATTAAAAATCTCTTTAAAAGATTTTCTGTTGTTTAAATTACAGCTCTTTCGGTTTCATCCCAAATCCTTAAATCTGACTTTCTAAGGATGGGGTCAAAGCATATTTATTTTTACAGCTCCCTATCTGATTATAATGGGCACCCCAGTTTCAGAGCCACTGAATTACCATGATGGTTATTAGGGAAAGTGCAAGGGTAGTGTATAAATACATAGAACTTATTTTAATTTGAATTTATAAACTGAGATTCTAAACAATGATAATTCTTACAAATTAGCCAGCTAAGAAATACAAATAATCTGCCAATTAATCCGTACCTCTCTTGGATTAAAAAAAAAAAAAAAAAGTTGTGACTCATAGACTCCCTGTCTCTGCTTCTGCCACCATTCATCACTATAGCATCTCTGTTCCCCCTTGAACCTAGAAATCTGCAGAAGGTCTCTCACAGGTAATCAAGAACATCTGTCCCCAAGCTACTTACCTCTGGCTCCTTGCTAAACATCGTCATCTGTGCAGGCCATTAAAGTCCCAGTGCCAGGGCGGGGGGCACTGAGCCCTTGCCCTGAGGGGGATACCTGTGCTGCTGGTGCTGACCTCAATGAGCTCTTAGTGTGCTGGCCCTGGAGCACATCCACTGGGATAGGATGAGTAATCCAGTGCTGTGGAGAGAATACACACACACACACACACACACACACACACCTCTAGGGCACACTTCTGGATTGTTCCCCAAAAGTGCTCTTTTATGTGCCCAGTCCCTCTCCCAGATGTTTGCAAAATGAACTGTATCTACTCTCAGTCCCCAGCCTTGAGAGCCTCCCATGGGATGTGGGTGTGTAAAAGGGACAAGAGAAGAGAGTAGGGGGGCTGAGACAGGGCACTGAGTGAGCCTGGCAGCTCCATTCAAATTCCTCTGCAAATCAGGGTCATTCCCCTCACACCAAGATCAGCCCAGCACCTAAAAGCAGCTCCACAGTCAGGACCAGTGGCTGCTCGTTTAACCACATCTTAGATTCAGATGGAATATTAATCTCCTCCCCAGAACCCTCCATTCGATAGGGGGAGAAAATCTGAAGGTGGAGGAGTTACATAAGGAAATTTTTAAAATTTCATTCTATTTATAATTAGACATACTTTTAGTCCTCCACATGTACAAGACCTTCTAATATTTATCTTTCATTCTTCATAAAAATGTGATACATTTTTGGTGTTACTCTTTCCCTTCCCTCCTTCAACCATGAACAACTTTGCTGTAGAGTCAAAAATTTCTGACTACTATGGGGTCCATTTAGAAAGCTTGTCAATAAAGCCTTCTTCTTCATGGAAGTTGATCTTTCCCAAGGTGACATTCTGCCAGCTCTGCGGTACAATATGCACCCAGGCCAGACCCGGTCAGTCATGCCAAGTGTCAGTGCTCATACCTGATTTATGTGGAAACATAGTCTAGGATAACATCCCATGAGTGCAGAGTGGGGGTTCCAACTGCAGAAACACATCAGAAATGCCTCCATCTCAATAGTTCTGAATCAGGCTTGCCCTATTAACTAACTAGCATCATTTACCAACCATGAAATTTATGCAAGCTTATGTTTTAATTTAGAAGAGAAAGAGAACTCTATGTGGAACAGGTAACTCAAGTCATCTAGCTATAAATCAAAGATTATATCAAACAACATTTTAAAAATTCCTTATTTTAAGATCATTTCAGACTTAGAAAAGAAGTTCCAAAAACGATATATAAAGAATATGTGCATAGGCTTCAGAAAGATGCCCAAATATTGACATTCATCACCTTTGCTCCAAGATTCTCTGTCTTAATATGTATGTTTTTTCTTAATAGTTTAGAATTGCTACAGACCTAATACTTCCCTACTCCTAAATACATCAGTCTTATCAACCTCAGTATAATTACGAAAATTAGAATTTAACATTTACGTATGACTAGGATCTATCCTGTAGATCTTATACCTTGTAATTGTCCAACTGATGTTCCACATAGCAAAAGAAAAGAAAATGGGATCTAAGGCTCTTCCTGGTAACCGCCAGGTAACACAACAATTCCCAGGACATGGTCCTGGTCAAAAATATCCCTCAGTGTTAGCTTTGGACACCTGCTAGCAGCTTCTAAACTGAAGAGTGGGAAATAAGATTCAGAATGTCAGTGATGTGCCTTTTACTTCCTCTGTTTCTCTTTTGACCTACTTAATTTAGCTCAAAAAACTGTCTACTGAAGGTCTGATCCACCCACAGAACTCTTCAGATGTAGGGGATACAGTTATATAAGATGTAGTCCCAACACCTGAGTGGAAATGCTATTAGGTAATCAGGACCTAAAAAATAGAAATAAAAATCCATGTGGCAAGAAGGAGGCAGAAAGAAAAGGTGTGTGACCAGTGCCCACCAATTGATAGACTCTGTGTCAAATGATCTGCACACATTTCTCACTGATCATATGGTGACTGTGGGAGACCAACCTTGCACATGACTGGGTCACACTCCCTGGCTGGGTGCTGAGGCGCTCAGTCACAGAAATGTGGCAGAGCTTTCCCCACCCTTCTTAGGTTCGAGGGTCGGGTGTCTTCTGCATGGGTGTGTCTTGCTACAGCCCCGTGGGTGGAGCTACGCTCACCTGTTCCTTTGTAATATAACCCCTTGCCCTGTTTAGGATAGAATCTTCCACGGAAGTGCCTTGTGTGTGTCCCCTCCTCTTACTGTGCCCTGGGGTGTGGCCTACCCAGGTGTCAGTCAACCTGCTGACAGTGGACATCATGAAGATAGACTCAGCCCCTGAAACCTGACCCCCTGCCTCATTTGAATAGCTTCTCCTCAATAAAAGGGGTCAGCGCCCGCTCTCTCTCTCTCTCTCTCTCTTCCTGCGGACCCATAAGGTCAGAGGAGCCGTCACAGCGACCCCAAAGAAAAAGGTGTTTGTGTCTCTTGTGGGGTTATTTTTGCGCAGCCCAGTCAGCCCAGTTCAACTGGAGTAAACCCTGAGCCTTTTAGTTGCGAACTGAAACCCAGCAGGTGACACTGGTGTATTTTCTCTATTTCATAGATGAGGAAATTGAGCTCGTCAAAGTCAAGAAACCTATTCAGCATCTATACCCAGAAAGGCACGGAGACAGGGTGTGCGCCACAGTCTGCCTCCAGTGCCCAGCTTGGCTCCATGGAAACAAGAGGTAGAAGAAAGGGGTAACTGATGACATGGAGCAGCAGTGACAGGGGGGGGGAGAGGAGGATCATTTGGTGGACAGCAGGCCTCCAAGGTCCATTTGGGCACAGTCTGAAGGTTGGTAAGATTTTGAGAGTAAGGTGAAGGCCCCAGGGCAGACAGGAGAAGGCCAGCAGCTTGAACCCGCAGACTGCAGCCACGGAGGCTCGGACCCAGCAGAACAGCCCCCTCTGGGCCCCGTGGAAACACTGGAAAGCTCAGGTTCTGCCCACACCTGGCAGGAAGCAGCTTCTCCCTGAATCCGGGGACCAGGAACCTCCTCTCACCAAGAAGCTTCGCCCGTTTAAGAAAAAGAGTACAGACAGCCAGGTACTGGGAACACAAGTGTTTGTGGCTCCGTCTTCAAAGTGTGGACAAAAGCAGATCAGAACTTCCCAGCCTCCAAAAACAGCAACCTGAATCATGAAGGAAGCCACCTGGTGGTGTCCACATTGGCATTCCCAACGGGAGAGGTGACATTCATCTGCTTTTGCATATACTGAAGGAATAATGTGTAACAGATTCAGCAGACATTGCATCCTGGAAAAAATTCTTACTGCCCAAGCTATCATTGACGTCTCCTAAGGAATTACAACTAGAATTCAACCTTGTTTGGACTTATATGACTACAATAACCTGATTGAATGATTTTTATTGTGAACATTCAAATTATATTAATGGCCCAGCTTGGCATTTTTTGGAAGATGCTCATTTTGAAGTCGGAAATTTACAAGGACTCAGTTTTAGTGTCTAAGACCCAAACTCCCAGTGTAGAATATAAAATAAGTCTCTGGACAGCACTGGCCTGCCGCAGGCCTGCCCGCTTCCCCTCTGTTCATGCTGATCACAGGTCGGGAAAGAAGCCAGGATTCCCCACACCTTCCCAAGTTCCTTGGGCTGGACACAGGCATCGGGGCTCTGGGGCCCCCTCCCACGCCCCAGTTTGGCTTGTTTTCCTCCCTCAGGTCTGTGAGCACTGTCCACCATTTGTCTAGGTAAAAGCCCTTCACGTTGATTTGATAAACTCATGAGAAATCAATGAATGACTGGTGACTACGAAAGGTCATGGGATGTCTTCTGCAGGAGGACACCAGCTCAGAGGAGCCAAGGAAGCCCACTTGGCAGTGTATTTTCTGTTTTCCTCCTCAAGGTCATTCCGCATATCTAAATACCACAGTGCAAGGAAAGACATGGTCTCATTCCCACCAGGGTCAGAGGCAAGAATGTCCCTGTCACTGCATCTAGCAGACTTCTCTTCCACCATGTGTCAGGGGCCTGTTCAATGCAATTAAGGCAAGAAGAGAAATAGGTGGTATAAAAAGTATAAAACTAGGGATAACATTTCTAATAATTCCTAATCCGTAAAAAATGTGTATGTGTGAGAGAGAGAGAAAGAGAGAGAGGGAGAAAGGGGTAGGGGGAGAAAGAGTCCTTTTCTGCTGCTATAACAAAATGCGACAGACTGGGTAATTTATAAAAAAAAAAAAATTTATTCCTCATAGTTCTGAAGGCTGAAGATGAAGATCAAGGCACTCACTCACATTTGGCAAGGGCTTTCCTGTGTCATCATGTGGCAGGAGAGCAAAAGGGGACAAAAGCTTGTCTTCTCATGACTGAAGCGAAAAGGACAACCCACCTGCAGTGCCTCTGCTGCAGGGGATTCATGGGGCCTAGCCCTCAAGGCCTAGGCACCCCCCCCAGGCCCCACCCCCCCCCACTGCTGCATTGGGGGTCAGTTTCCAACACAGGAGTTTAGGGAGACACATTCAGATCAGTGTGTTACAATTTAAAAAGCAAGAAAAACTATTTAAAAAGCTTACCAGTGATTTCAGAGTAATAATAATGGAGCATGAAATTTAATACAAAAAGGCGGGGGCAGGGGTAATAAAAAACTACAATGTAAAAGGAATAAACCTTTTTAAAAAATGGACAAGAACTTTATGGGAAAAGCCTCAAATATCAATGAAGGAGACAAAAACTTTTGAGTAGTAGACACATAGTCCATGTTCTTAGATGCAAAGACTCATAAATACATCAGGATTTTTCTAAGCAATCAATAAACCCTCAATTTAAAAAAAAAAAAATCAGTTTTTCCAACCAGACACCTACATCCTATAGCAAAGACCTGACAACAGCTAAGACATTTCTGAAGGCAAAAACCTGGGGGTGAGGTAAGACCTCACCCATTGGATAGTAAGAATGATTACAGACCATATGTAATATGCACATGGGAATTTTCCATGCTCATCTCCTATGCAGAAACAATTCAGTCTGTTAAAAATGCAGCCATGGAAGTCAAATCCATCAAAACATTTAAAAGAGATATTAATGGTGAGATTTTTTTGACATTAGATTAGAAAATATTTTAAAAGATTTATGTAAAAAAGGGGGGGGGCAAAGAATAAGATTGGACTGTATGAACACCTCTATTAAAAAAAAAAAAAAAGAAAACTTCCATTAAACAAAAAACACCCTAAACAAAATAAAAAGACAAGTGCAAACTAAACTAAAAAATAATATGTGAGAACCTAATACAAAGAAAGAGTAAGCACCCAGACTACACAAAGGGTGGTAAATAAATAAGGAAAAGCTAACCTACCCGAGAGAAAGAGAGGGTGAACACACAACTCACAGGAACACACGGGTCAAAACACACTTGGTAACATGCTCAATCACTTCAGTAACCTGAAAAGGAATAATTAAACTGAATAACACAATTATGCCACCAGATAACCAAAAATGTAAACTCTAATCTTAACAAGAGTTAAGGAAATCCTGGACACACTGAGCTTTGTTTACTGCTGGAGGGAAGGTGAATGGCTACAACCACTTCAGATAACAATGAGTGAGACCTAACACAGTTGAAGGTGTGACTCCCCAGCCTCAGAGTTTCCACTTCCAGCCGCATGTCATTGAGAAAATTCTGCATAAGAGAAGCAGAAGGTGCACACAGGAACACTCGCAGATGGTCATTTCTAAGGAGGACACAGCCGAAACTTCCCCAGAGTCCCTCAGCTAGCCAACAGATAAGTGCGTTTTTAAACTGACACCTGGCTATGTAAGGGGTATCTCTAGGGACACTAAAAAATCAACTCATTATACTCTCAAAACAACTCTATGAAGTAGGCAGAGTATTTTGAATTTAGTATTTCCTATGTTTTTCCAATTTTATAGATGGGGTGTTGAGGCAAAGAAATAATCCCAAGATCACTCAATTGTTAGTCACAGTCGACGATGCGACATTACAGGGCAAAGGGAAGAATGAAACGGAATTGTGCGCTGCCCCATGGGTGAGCATCAGACCACGAGGAAAAGTGGGTTGCAGAGTGTTTTGTACCGCAAGAGGCCAGCGAGAATTGATTCTCCCAAGAGGACACTAGAGCCACCTTGTATCCTTTTCTTCACAAAGGAAATCAGGAAGCCATCACTACTTGCAAATGAAATTTGTCTTTCTGCCATTGCCAGAAATCCCAGGGGTGCAGGGGGGAACTTGGGAAGAAAATTGGAGTTTCCTCCCTCACCATCAATGATGGGTGCTGGTGCCCACTCGAATTGAGTGAATTGAGTGCTCAGTAATGGCCCAGTATTCAGACCAGACAGGAGAAGTTCTAGACACCCGGAGTGCTTCACCTCATCCTGGGCCACAGCTGGAGAAAATGCACTTTCTCTGCATTTTAGTATCTACTTCCTGCCCAAGATAACAACAAAACCCACTTCAAAAGGAGCTGCCTAGAAGAACTGGCTTTCTGCCAATAAAGGTCTTTGAACATATTTGGTGTTAGGAGCAGCGTGACAATGACACATTTTGTGAAAGGCCAGCCTGGAGGCACAGTAGCCATGGATTCACCAAACTAGGTCAGCAGACCTGGAAGGGACGGGCATCTCTAGCACCTCAAAAAGGTGATGGGAAACAGGTCTGAGAAAAATGGCACATATCAAAAGTATTAGAAGGAAATTAGGATTGTTCGTTTTCTTGTTTGATCTGTGGTGTCACCATTTCCAGACGCCTTCTACAGAAGATCTGTCACTCTGGGGCATGTTCGGGGCCAGAGGAGGTTAATTGGAGGGAACTACCACTTCAACATGTTGCCCAGTGTGCAACTTGTGCTCATGCAAGGGCTCTTGCTGACTAATTCGTGAATCCTCCATCAGCCCCAGGATGCAGCACTGTAACTGTCTCCCTTTTCAGATACCGTGACAGCAGCCCACGGTTAGTGTGAACCAGCGATACTCACACCTGGAACCAAAGGGAGAGGCAAGCAAGCAGAGACAGGAGGTATCAGAAGACGTGAAGTCTAGGCTTGGCTGCCAACCTGACTCCACCGAGAGACACCTAGGAGACTGGTGAGCCACTTCTGAACCCGCAGGGACACCTCTTCCAAAGACGGTTGGCCTGAAGGTGGGCAGCACCGTCCATTAGAATGGGGACTGGAAAGAATAAAAGCAGAAGCACTGGACACTTCCTGAGCAGGTTCGTTCATCCTTCCTCCCTCCCTTCCTTCCTTCTTTCCGTGGCCACCATTGGATGTGGACATCGGACTCCAGATTCCTCAGGCTCTGAGCACAGACTTGCACCAGGGACTCATCAGGGACTTCCAGGCCTTCACCTCAGACTTCTCTACGCCATTGTCCCTCTTGTCCTGAAGTTCCCAGCTTCCTGGACTGAGCGGCTACTGGTTTCCCAGCTCTGCACCCACATGGAACCATTGTGGAGCTGTCTGGTGTCTGACCCTTTGAGCCAGGCTGATAACTTTACACATACACACATATAGCAAGAAGGCCTGGGTCATGCTGGGAGGGGGCTCGTTAGGCAAGTCTGAAATCCATGGGGAGCCTGGGATTCTCTGGAGTGGGCTGGAGCTGCCGTCCATGAGCAGAACTTCTTCAAAGAAGTCTCAGTGTATATGCATTACAGATAATGTATATGAAATATATGATACATATACACATCTACACACACACATATATATAAGTATATATATTCTGTCTTATATATAGTCTATTGCTTTTATTCCTCTGGAGAACCCTGATGTAATAAATGACAGAAAAGGGGAAAAAAAAGAAACAGTAAATCATTTCACATCTCCTCAATACTGATTGAAAGAAACCCATTGGAATGAGTAAAGCATTTCATTTATTCAATACACTATTTCTCTATAAATTGCTTTTCATATACAAGTAGAAACATAGAAGAGACTAGTAACATGACAAATGGTAAAGGTCCTTGTGACATGCGAGTTTGGCCAGGCTAAGCTCCCCAGTTATCCAAACGCTCGCAGTGGTGTTACTGTGAGAGCATTCTCTAGGTGACTGAAGTCTGGGATGAGGGAGATTCTCCTAGATAATGTGGTGAGCCTGATCTGTCCACTGAAAGACCTTCAGAGCAGAACTGTGACGTCTTTGAAGAAGTTCTGCCCATGGACAGCAACTCCAGCCCACTCCAGAGATTCCCAGGCTGCCCTACGGATTTCAGATTCCTTGCCTAACCAGCTTCATCCCAGCATAACCTGGCTCCTGGGACCAGTCTCCTAGTAGCTCCTGCTGCTCTGCCTCTCAGACTGATATGGTTCCCAAGATGCTAACTGAACTTAGTGTGAAAGAATGAATTGATGGTATCGTACATGTGTAAGACCAATGCTACCATTTGAACACTTAAGTGGTTTTAAACTTCTCCTTGCAATCTTGTTTTCCCGTGAACTTATGTTCTGCCAGAGACAGGACTCAGAAAATCATCTTGCTAAGCCAATGCAAACTCCAAATTTCATTTGTATTACTCTGAACAAATGCTGAACAGTGGAGTGTTAATAAAGTATACTGAGAGGGGGAGAGAGATGCTCCCTCTCTCTGATTTAAAGCATCTATTCAAACACACACACATTAGAAGGTATCCCTAAACCCATGGATATGGCCATCTACTCAAAGTATTACTTGAGTGCTGGTGACATCCTGAACATTTTTCAGCTCTGTGACTTTGGACCTCTCTCCACTTTTCTGCATCCCAGGTTACTCCTCTGTAAACTTAGGGTATAAAGGGCACCTGCCTGTTGGACTCCTGTGGTGATTAGGTGAGCAGGTTTCTCTCAGGGGCTTATAATAAGATCCCTCACACAGTCTGGTGCCTCTATTGAGTGGCCAGGGAAGCTGGCATGGACTTCACAGAGCAGGTGGAGCTAGAAAGACTCCATTAGGCAAAGGAGCAGGAGGAACTCTCCTGAATAATGGGGGAACCGTTTGAGCCCAGCTTGGAGGCAGAGGAACCAAAAGCTTGTTATACTGACCCCGGTCAGACCAGCTGCCTGCCACGGTCCTTTTTGGAATCCCTGGAACAGATGAGGACCAGGATATAAGTCAAGTGCTCTGGCTCCTACCTCTAAATGACATGCTTGAGATGTCTTACAAACTGCATGCTGTTTTTCAAAAGGATTTTGTGGCTAAACAATCTCAGAAAACAGTAAAATAAACACCAGATTTCTTGAAAGCAGGATCCTCCAACAACCTTACCCAGCTAACATGCCACCACAGGGCATACCAGGCAGCCGCTCCCAAAGCGGAGGTCGGAATCCTCACGCCCCAGAGCACCCAGGCAGTGTGCAGAGGCGCTCACTTCTGCGGGTGCTGGTCCTCTTAACTCTGTGTGCTGTATTCCTGATGATCTGGCCTGCGGGGCCCGGCTGATGGAGAGACTGTCCCTCTCAGGACGAGCCCACTCTTAGAGCAAACAAATGACTCACACCTGGGAAACCCACCTTTGATGTAAAAACTGACCTCTCCAGAGCCCACGTGGCTGACCACATCCTCTACCCTGGTGTTCCTCTGCCCTAACCATCCTGGCCAGTACCAGGCAAGAGAGCCACTGTTCCCAGAACCACTGAAATTACTCAAATGCACCAGCACTAACCCCGCTTGGCCTGCCTGGCGATCTTTCCTGTCCAGGATCCAACAAAGGATCCTGGGCTTCCAGGGCTTCCCTCACTGCTGCTGAAGGACCCCGGTGCTCCTCCAGTGGCCCCCAGGACCAATGTGGCCTTTCTCCGGAACTGTTGGTAACAAGCTTTCTTTTTTGGGGGGTAGAGGCACAGGGGATTGAACTCAGGGACACTCAACCACTGACCCCCAGCCCTATTTTGTGTTTTATTTAGAGACAGGGTCTCACTGAGTTGCTTAGCACCTGGCTTTTGCTGAGGCTGGCTTTGAACTCATGACCCTCCTGCCTCGGCCTCCCAAGCCCCTGGGATTACAGGCGTGTGCCCGAGCCGGCTATCTTTTCAATAGCAATTACCTCCTGCTCCAATGGGCCTCATCACACTGAATAATAATAAAGCCACACTATGAAACACTGGCGTTGACGATGAAAGGGTTTGAAAGGCTCTAAGCAGAAGAGTGCCATTATCGTGTTCTAGGAGCACTCACCCTAAACGTCCTCCTTCTGCTGTGTCTCAAATTCCTAGAGCATCCTAGAGCCATGGGAAGCTTAGAGCTGACCTGAACACCTAAGGGCCCATCGCAGGCCACCTCTCTAAGGAGTCCTGGCAGGCCTGGTGAGTCTTTGGGGGCACACTATACCTCAAGAAGGCTATCCCCTTCACCCACGTGGAAACCTTGGGAATGTGGGCCAAACCCAGTGGTCTCAGGGAACGTGGTAGACCTCTGTGGCCTTGCCACTGTATTTTGGTAGTTCTAGAGGTCTGTGGGGTTGATATTTGTAATTCACTAAAAATATTTCACATAGAAGAACACCATAGGGATTGGGAAGCTGGTCCTGCCTCTGGCCACTTCGTGGCCTTACTCGCTCTTATCTGAAATATAACAGGGTTGACTCAGTTATTTTTGAAAGTACCTTCTAGCTCTGAGATTCTGTGATTGTAAATTCCTCGCAGCTACTAATGCTAGCAAATTTTATAAACCTTTCAGTGCATTATAAGTCACAGCCACTGGGATGGATGTGAATTGTCTCCCTCCTAGTGCTGCGGTATAGCTCAGTTGGTAGAGTGCCTGCAATCCATCCTGTGTCTTTTTCCACTTTCCTATACTATGCCCATTCTCCAAAGAGCACTTCTCTTTTGTGCATTAAAATTACCCCCAACTATTTATTGTGAGCCAATTAAAACAAATGTTTTGCTTTGGAAAAGGAAATGTACTTTTTCCCCTAGACCCGTGCCAGCCTTCCTTCCACACCTTGTCCCACCGTGTGATCCCCTGCCATCTTTATCTGCACTTGTAAAAGACCTAAGGGAGGGAATGACTCATCGTCCCTCCAGCGCTTTTTCAAGTCAAGAGGGTGTAAGCCATGGTCCTCCTGCACACAAGGCAGCTCTGCACAGAACTCTGCTGGGGAACAGCAGTGATCTTATGCTCAAAAGTAAGGAAGTGAATCATAGGATTTGACCAAGACTTACTAGTTCTTTGTCCAAATGAAGAGGCTCTGATGAAACTGATGACATAAACAAGTAGGAGTCGGGGCGACAACTTCTGAAGTAAGTGTACAACCTGACAGAAGGTGCGTCCCCAGACACCATGCAAACCAGCTGCTACTTATATGATCTCTGCTTGGATCTCAGCATGCTCTGATGCAAAATTCCATGTCTGGAATAAGCAGCATTTCAAATTAAATGTCTTGTTTTGTCATTAAATATGGAGCTCAATACTACTAAATCCCTTAACCAGGCCATTTTTTCAATATGGAAAATAGATGCTCAGGCATTAAAGGACTGTAACAACACTACTAAGGAAATATGATCTTTGCTCAAAGAAATATTTGTACAAAGGGGAAAAAAAATGCCCTGCAGGTGGGAGCCTGAATCCTGCCTAAGCAAGCCAAAATCGGAATGCATGCTAGCACAATTGGAAGGAGCAGGATATGAGCAAAAGGAGAAGAAAATTGACATTTAGCTTGGCCAACGGGTTACTAGTCGTGAGAAGGAAAGGCAAAAGCAATAACAGAGTCCAGAAGGTTTGCTCCATTACCCAGGAGTGGAAAGCAGTATAAATGGCAGCAGCAAATGTTGGAAGATGTGAACCATATATTTCCTGTCTTCTAAACAATCCTGCATTAGAGAGAGTGTTTGTGTGCACGCAATCAACTCCTGCAATCTAAAAATGCTATAATTATTTTCACACTCCTACAGGGAAACTGATAGATAGATAGATAGATAGATAGATAGATAGATAGATAGATAGATCTTTTTTCATTCAGTATATAGTTATTGAGCACCTACTTAGGCATAATGGAATTAAGTACTTTAGTGCCTATGGAAATAAATGATTCTTGCTCTTAAGAAGTTCACTAAAAGTGAGGAAACTGCTAATGAAAACTTACTATGATAAGTTTTTTTGCAAAAGTATAAAAAGAACAATGGGAAAAAATATTCTTATTAAAGACCTTATGTCAAAGGTGAGATTTAAGCTGTACTTTAAAGATGGATAGATTTGGGTAGGCAAATTAAGAGCAAAAGCATTCTAGGAAGATGGAACAGGGAGAAAAAAAAAGGCATTTGTACAACAGTTTACAGAACAAAAAACCTTCCAAATCTGGCACCCATTAAGTTCACTGCTCTGAATTCTCCCCTCCCATTGAATTTCTTGCTGTTTTCCAACTGCCCATCATCTCTGAATCTTCAGGGCCAAGAACACTTTCCTGCTAGACTTCCCACCTACAGAACCCTGCTCTTCCATTAGAATAGAACTGCATTTCTTTGGGCTTCGCAGACAATGCAGTCTCTCACTGAGGTGTGAAGCAGCTGCTCCGTATCTAAACCAAGGAGCTCACCTGTGCAACGCAGCTTTATTTGCAAAAGCAGGCAGAGAGCTGGGTCTGGCCCATGCTTTGTAATGTGCTACCCCTGTGGTAGAACATCCCTCTCGCTGGGAAGAGAAGGATTGTTTTAATCCTCTGAAACATATGTGCACATTCGATGCAGCACAATGGGCTCAGTCACTGTTGGCTGTTTCCTTGAAATTCTCCTAGCTCTGGGTGTCCTGCGTTTTATCAGGAAATCCTAATGTACACCGATTAGACCTTCCTGTCTGCATAACGGCAATGCCCCAAATGTAAATGCTCCGCTTCTGATTAAATACTCATGAACTCTAGCCTTGTCTCTCCTTCACCATCGATTCCCATTCCTCTACTCTGTTCTCTTCAAGTTTGCTGATTTGTTCAGAGAATAAGAAAATAAGATTCCTTTCCTAAGAGATGTTTGAAGAATTAAGGAAGCTCATTGTAGCAGGAATGCTTATATTGTCAGGAATAGAAAAGAAGACTCAAGATGTCCTCGTACCCTGGTTGTGTCCCATCTGAAAGCTGCCCCTGGCTGTCCTGTAACTCTCCTTGATGATCCAGAAGCTCTGTGGTCTGCAGCTGGATGAGCTGATGACAACTCGTCTCGACATTTTGACCGGAGCTGTTTTCAAGCATCCACATCTAGATTCTTCCTGAAGAAACCTCTTTTCTCCAATGTGAAATTAAAGGCTTTGCTCCCCATGAAAGGAATTTCAGACACTGGTCAATTCAGACACTGGTCAATCTTTCTTGTTGTGGGGGTGGGGAGTGGGTTGGGTTTGGAGAAGGAATCTGAGAACCTGTAGGGGTCTGCTGCCACACTCTCTGGGCACCTTCCCTCTTGACACTGGATCCCAGGCCAGACCTCACTGCCTCCCCTCCACAGACAGCTGGCCTCTGCCCTGCCAGCTGTCCACACAAACGTGCAGGATGCATATTCTAAGGGGGCACTGGGTGTTTCAATTTAACTGATAACTGCTTCAGCCCAGCTGCCATCTGCTCAGCCGAGACCCTGTGACAGTAACGGGCAGCACTGTTCCTGGCGGGGAGAGGGAGGTGGAGGGGAGACTTAGGGCTGACCCTGTCTGATTCACGGTTACCTTTAATGACAGGACATGACTCATCTTGAAACCCACAGTCCACAGGCATAAACCGCCACGTTTCCAGCTCAGGTTAAAAGGAACCACTCGCGCTGCTTTACCTGGTGTGTCTACTGCAGCCACCTCTGGCGCCCTCTCCATGCACCTCCCCCACATCAGAATGTCCCTCTCAAACATAAATGCTGGTGTGTGGGTCCTGCTCAGGAGCGACCCTGGTGTCTGGTGACTCCAGGATGAACCCTAGGCGTGTCCTCACGTCTTCAACTCTGGTCCAATCTAATGTTCCCACCTTGTCCTTCAGTGCCGTCCACAGTCCACGTCACACTGCCCTGCTGTCTCCAGGCCCGAGCATGCCTTCTGAGCCGCTCCTGCCTTCACTGATGCACTCAAGTGAGTCTGCACATGTGACCTCAGCCAGGCACAGTGAAGTGCACGGGGACAAAGTGATGGCATGAGCTCACAGTCCAGGGGTGAAGGCAACTGGGAAGGGAAATGCACTCAGCAAGACGAGGCTGTGACCAGACAGGCACAGGGAGCCCCCAGGAGGGACAAGTACCTCCAGGAGGGACGTGGGGGCAGATGCTGTTTACTCAAAGCAAATTTAACTGGGTGTCCTCCATTTTTATTTACTAAACCTGGTGACCATGTGCTTGTTACTCTAACTGCTATTGCACAAGCACCCTGAAAAGACGTCTAACCAAGATATTCCTATTTATATTTCCCTACTTCTTTATCACTCCATTTTGCCTATTTCCATTAGAATGTTTTTCAAAAAAAAAAAAAAAAAAAAAACCACTAAAAGTGCATCTATTCTCTAGACTACACGCAAAGTATGAAAAAAAAATTCAACTTCACACTCTTACAGAAAGATTAATACACTTAAACACTGGCCACCCAGCAGATTGAAAAAGCAAAAGCAGAAGATGGTGCAAGACTCATGTCAACAGCAGGAGACTTCAAAAACAGCCAGGTGTGGTGGCACATGGCTATAGTTCAGGGTGCTGAGGCAGGAGGATTATAAATTCAAGGCCAGGTTCAGCAACTTAGCAAGATTCTCAGCAACTTAACAAGATTCTGTCTCAGAATAAAAATAAAAAAATAAAGAGCTGGGGATGTAGCTCAATGGTAAAGCGCCCTGGGGTTCAGTTACTAGTACCACACACACATCAATAGGCTCCAGAACCTTCCTCGACTCCTACATCACTAAAGAAACTTGCATCTAAGACCATGGTAAGTAATTCAAGGTTTAGTATGAAAAACCAGAGACAACTCTAATTGCCTAGAGGAGAAGGTATAATTAATTTTTTACTCATAGAATTCTATAGTGTCCATAGACCCCATTACTAACCTTTCACTGACCAAATCCCATTTCCCCACCTTTACATTAAAACATTCATTTAGGGCCAAATCAGGTATGTTTTTTCAGAGGATGGCTTAATGCTTTTTTAACCTGAGCCCACATGGGCTGGGTGAGAGATTTAGTGGTGAAGTCCTTACTTAGCATGTGAGGCCCTGGTTCAATCCCCAGCACCAATCAAGCAATCAATAATTTTAATCGGAGCCTGCAGACAGCCTAACACTAAGAGAGGAAGGGGTTGCAGGTTGGGATAGAGGAGGGCCTTGGAACACTGACTTGGACCCCCGGTTGCTGTTCATCAGCAGTGGGAGCCTCCGATGCCCGAGCAGGCAGTGCACCTGAGACCCCGGGAGTGCAAGTCTGGGGAAGCCGCCTGCCAAATCCAGGGAGAATGTGCTGAAGGAGGGAACCATGTCCACCTTTGCCTGCTCTGCTCCTTCCTAGAGCAGAAGATGCTGCCGTCACTGCTAGGACTCATGCTTGACCAAGAGCAGGACACGCTTATCTGTTAGTGTTCCAGTGAGTTCAGGTGCCAGCTTGGGCAGAGGTGCCAGCTTGGTAAGAGGTGCCAGCTTGGGCAATCTTGAAGCAGGAGCTCCATCTCCAGATACTGCCCCACCACCTGGCCTCCACTTTCTGTTCCCTTTTCCATTTTAACTGGCATCAGCTTCATCTTCTCCAGTGACTTCCTGTTTTCTATCCCCTTCCCTGGGCAAAAAGAAACCAATTTTATGCTCTTTGAATGAAACTCATTTATACAAAACACTCCCTTCTTTGTCCCTGATTGTAAAAGTATAAGCCAAGTTCACTGCTAAGGATGGCTCATTACTGATACTTTCCTAAACTGAAAACTGGTCTGAAAGCAAACCTGGGTGCATGTTTCCCCAACTACAGATGCATGCGCCCACTGTCTGGGAAAGTCTGCACAGAGAGCCTGTCCAGTCTCCAGTCTTTCCAGTGCTAGAAACCCAAGGGTTCGTGCTCTCTCCCCGCCTGTGTCAACACCACCGCCTGCCCACTCACTTCCCCACAAGCCCAGCAATTGCATGCCAGACTCGAGGAAGCACAGGCACTCACCCTGGGCTCTAGGAAACAGGGAGAAAGGAGCAGTGCTGGACCACAGATGCCCGGCCACGTGTCTTAGTCCACTTAGACTGCACAACACAGCACCACCAGCCGGCTCTCACACACACACCTACTGCCTCGCAGGTCTGGAGGCTGGAAATCCCAGATCAGGTGCCAGGACCGATTCCTGGGAGGCCCCTTCCTCTTGCCCACAGCCACCTTCTCACTGCCATCTCCTCTGGCCTCTCCTCTGGCTCCCACATGGAAAGAGAAGGGAGAAACAGGTGAGGGTCTCTCCCTTTATGACCTCACCTGACTTCAACGCCCTCCTGAAAAATCCTGTCTCCAAACACAGCCACATCAGGGAACATATTCTACGTGGAGATTTGGAGGGAAACAAACATTCACTCCCTGACAGGGATGAGGTGGGGGGTCGGCAGCACCATATGACCAACCATGCAGCTCAGTGGGGTTGGCTGTGGTCAGAGTTCAGGTAATAAGTAAGCAAGAAAATCGAGGGAATAATCGGTGGCTTTGATCTAGCCACGTCTCACATGAAGACCAGTGTTGATTATAGTCCTTTACTTAAATCTGAGAGCAATTTGGAAATGAAGGGCATAAAGTTCTCTTCCCCAGTTAAACTGCGCTACTAATACCCTTCGTTGTGCCTGTTAAATCCCACAGCATGACTGCGTGGACTGAAAGACATATTGAAAGAATTAACCACTTAGAAGAGGGAATTGTGAGCAAAGGAAGCAGAAACTGAGACCGAGCAGAGCCTGGAAGCGCTCCCTCAAGCGCTACCAGCAGGAGGCGCTGCGGCCGGGGAAGTCCCACCTTTGGCTGATTCCTTCCATGATCCTCTTCTGATGACCTCTGGGGCTGGATGAATTACACAACTGAAGTCAAGTTAGGTTTTAGAAATAGGACGACAGTTCTGCAGTAAGAGAAAGGATGGCGAGCAGGAGGCGGAGCAAGAAGATGCTGCGGTCATCCTGGTCAGAAACTTGCAGCCAAACTGCGTGGACCAGATGGCGTAGAGAGGCGGGCAGATGCAAGGGGCAGGTAACTGGACGGCATGATCGCTCCTATGGAAAGATTATTCTTTTCTAATTTTTAATTTTTTTATTTGTTCTAATTAGTTATGCATGAACAGTAGAATGCATTTATGCACTTTGATATATTATACATAAATGGGTATAATTTCCCATTTTTCTGATTGTACATGTTGTAGAATCACATCAATCATGCAGTCATATATGTATATAAGGTAATAATGTTGTTTCATTCTACTATCTTTCCCATCCCCATACCCTCTCCCCTACCTAATCTAAAATAACTCTTCTTCCTTAGCACCACCCTCTTATTGTTAATTAGCATCCACATATCAGATAATTTGGTTTTTTGGGGATTGGCTTATTTTGCTCACCATGATATTCTCCAACTCCATCTATTTATTCTTAAAATTGGAAAGAGATTTAGGCTGTCCACACCTCTGGAGATCAAGGTGATAACACTGGTAGTTAAAGCCTTTACAGTCTTCATCTCTGGGGCAAGATGAGGAGAGTCAGCAATAAAGTGGTTGGAAATGTGGGCTGAAATCTTAGCCCCCCCTCGTTGTTGTGTGACTGTGGAAAAGTTCTTAACATCTCTGAGCTTTTGTTTCATTGACAGTCTTGCAGGGTTTAAGTGAGTCAGTGCATTCCTTTGACCTCAGGCACTTTTGTGTCTGGTAATCTGGCACATTCTTTCTCTGACCTTGAAACTTCAGCACATGCATTTGTCACCCCACCCAGATCCTCTTTGTCAGCCCCTGTTACCACATCAGCCACCAGCTCAGACTGCACTAAGAGGCACTGCACAGGAAGTGCCTTGGAGATTATGCACCCGGGGGGGACCTGCATCAGTGAGTACATGGAAACTTGGCAGGGCCCATCTGCGGGCTGCCATTCACACGCAGAACAATGCCTTCCACAAGGAACACGAGGAGGACCACACGTGTAACTTTGAACTTTCTGGCAGCCACATTCTAAAAAGTAACAGAATAAAGAATCCAGAAATAGATTCACCTAGACACAGTCAATTGAATCTTGATACAAATACAAAAACAGTTAAAAGGATAAACGGCAGCATTTTATAATAAATGGTGTGGTCCCACTGGCCATCCACAGGAAAAAAAACCAGTGAGCCTCTAACTTAACTTCACCCCCTTATAAAAATATTAATACAAAATAAAACATAAAACTATAAAACTTTTAGAAGAAAACAACGACAACAAAAAAAATCTTTGCAACTTGAGGTCTTAGATATGACACCAAGAATAATACCTAAGAGAAAAGAATGATAAGTTGTACGTCAAGAAATTTAAAACTTGCTCTGTGAAGCGCACTGTTAAGAGAATAAAAAGGCCAACCACAATGCTTAGAGGAAATATTTGCAAGTCAGAGACACAAGAAAGGAATATAGAAAGAAGTCTCAAAGGAATGTGGGAAGAATGCTTAAAACTCAACCATAAGAAAATATAACTTGATCTAAAAAATGAAGAAAACACTTGAAAAGCACCTCACCAGAGATGGTATGGACAGTGGCAAGTACACAGGAAAATGGCTCACACCACTGGCCACTGGGGGAAGGCCAGCTGAAACCACTCTGAATGCTGGTGCATGTCTATTGGAACAGGTAGATAAAAACAGTCAGGAGAGGTGAGGATGCAAAGCCACCCAGTGCTCCTCCCCTGCTGGTGACACACAGAAGGCTGCACCTGCCCTCCACAATCACTTTATAGTTCTCATAAAGCTAAATGCCCATGACATGTGACCTGGCAATTCCACTTACCCAGGAGGAAAAGCATGTGTCCACACGACTTCCACACACGTCCCCTGCAGCTTCATTTATAATAGCCAAACACCAGAAATCACCTGCACATAAAAGAATCTGCACCTCGACTCTGCTTGTTGGGTACCTGGTTTCCCAGGCAATGACGATTCATAATAAAAGAAAAAAAAAACAAAACAGAAAAACAACAAGAGAGAATATTAATGCTGAGAACTATAAACAGAGCAATGGAAAATGAAGACAGAATAGCTAAAAGGTTACAAATAACAGAATATTTTCTACTCTGTGTTTATCTTACCCGCTAGACATAAATCACCTGTTAAAGAGGGAACAAATAGAAATGGTTTAAAGGGCTAGAAACATAAGAACAGAATTACTTTAAATAAATGGCTTTTTGGTAAGCAACTCTGGAGGACAGACTAGCCTCTCTCAAAAGTAAAAATGGTCTTACATTCAACCCAGAAATTGCTTTTTTTTTTTTTAATTGAACCCAGGGGCACTTAACCACTGAGTCACATCCCCAGCCCTTTTTTACATTTTATTTAAAGACAGGGTCTCACTGAGTTGCTTAGGGCCTCACTAAGTTGCTGAAGCTGGCTTTGCACTCAAGATTCTCTGCCTCAGTCTCCCAAGCCCCTGCGATTACAGGAGTGCACCACTGCGCCCAGCAACCTTAAACATTTATCCCAGAAAAATAAAGACATATATATATTCACACAGGCACTTGTACATGGATGTTCCTACGGCTTTACTCGTAAACCCAAAATAGGAAACGACTCCACGGGTGTCCACAGGGGGTGGGTTAGTTAGCCAGCCATGGGACATCTGTACCAAGGACACCACTCAGCCTGAGAAGGAAGGGCTCTCCCTGCCCTCCAGGTCAGCATGAAAATAGCCAGGCCCAAAGTTGCTGCACTGCATCATTCAATGTATACAACATGCTGGAAAAAACAAAAACCATAGAAATAGAGAACAGATCCATTGTGTCTGGGCTCAGGGTGCGGCTGTCAAGCAGGAGAGCCCTGTCCAGACGGGGCAGCTAAGGGTCTCAACTGTGGCAGATTCCATGGAAACACACACACTGCATTAGCCAGGGTTCCCCAGAGACACAGTGCCCACAGGATGGACAGACACAAAGACAAATGGATGTATTAG
Organism: Marmota marmota marmota; assembly: GCF_001458135.2. NCBI lineage: Eukaryota > Metazoa > Chordata > Mammalia > Rodentia > Sciuridae > Marmota > Marmota marmota. The sequence goes on along the minus strand of NW_025999991.1, from coordinate 4,270,355 downwards.
GGGAATCAACTCCTGGAGGCTGAGGAGTCCCGGGACAGGTCGTCTATGAGCCCGTCATGTCGCTCAGTTCAAGTCTGAAGGCCTGAGAGCCAGGGGCTGCTGGTCCCAGAGCCACAGGCTGGAGTTCTCACATCCAAGGACAGGAGGAGATGGCTGTCCCCACTCCAGGAAAGAGAGAGCAGATGGACCTTTCCATTTTGTTCTATCAAGTCCCTCGGCTAAGTAGATGGTGCCGACACATACCACGAAGGGCAGAACTTCCTACTCAGTCCACAGACTCAAATGCCAATTTCTTCCAGAAAAACCCTCACCGACACTCAGATATAATGCTTCACCAAGTATCTAGGTAACCCTCAACGCAGGCAAGTGCCCACCTAAAAATAACCATTACACCCAAACAAATGTAAATACAGTAGTGAACTCTCAGCGAGTTCTATGGACTGTGCTAAGGTTCATTTCTTGGTGTAGATATTGTCAACACTTAATAAACCCTTCACTTTGGGGGACACTGAGGAAGGGTACACAGGTCTCCCCTACACATTTCTTTAAAAAATCCTCCTGTGAATCTATAATTATTTCAAAATAAAATTACAAAAATAAGAGAAGCTGAGTAAAAGGCTGCTCTGAATGCTATCACAAGTTAATCATTTGAGGCACACTTTTAAGGGTTCTACAGACATAATCTCCCAGGTATTCTTTTCCTATGCATTCTCATTTTGTGCACAAAAAAAAAAAAAATTCAAGAAGGTGACACTTTGCTATCGGAAAGAGGACACTTGCATGCATGCTAATGAAGTTACAAGGCTAACATCATGATCTAATGTCACATTTTTTCTTCAGATGACAAATGATATTCACAACTGTAATGATAATGAGAGGGATCTTTAAAAACAAGTTTTGTTTTTTTTTTCTTGTCCAAAAGAATCAGTGATGGGAAACCAATCCACAGTCAGAAAACTAACGGCTGACATTTGCACAGGAAGCCTCCTCGACTTTTTAAGTTTATGAAGCAGAATCCGAGCTCACCTCTCTTAAACTCATGCATCCTGATATCACTTCAGGGTGCGAGGAACCCAGGTCACCTCTTTGCCCAATAATATTTAACATTATATTTTTAAACTGCCATCAACAGGTGGCGAGAGACCAGATAGACGGATTGAGGCTCCAAATAGAGAGCCCCACTCGGAGCCAAGAGCAGCCTGAGCGTGTGAAGGTGACACAGGCAGCGTGTCCCACGACAGAGATGCACCAGCCTACTTGGGAAGTGGTGTTGGGACAAGTGGGCCACTCGGGAACAAAAGGGAAAACGTGAAAGCCAGTGGTGCCCCCTCCTGCAGGCATGGAGAGCATGGCCCCCCACCGAGGGGACACTGGGCCCAGCCAGGTTCCAAATCAACCTGTGGCTCATGGAGCCCAGTGCTTCTAAGAGGAATCTGCCTTTTTATGTGAAATCTTCCCATTTTTAGTTGGTGGCAGTCATTTCAAACATTTTTAAAACTGCGTGTGTACCCAGCTGAATATGTCATAAAAGTGATCAAAGCTGGGTGACTGAGAACTACCGACATGTACGGAGTTAGGGTACTGGAGGCAGGAAGACTCAAGTCAAGGCGTGGTGGGGTTGGTTCCTTCGGAGGCTCCATTCGAGCCTCCACTGCTTGCTTCTCTCCTGGCCTCGGATGGTCGCCGGTAGTCCTTGGCTGGGAGACTGACCAGTGCAAAGTCTGCTTCCTGTATTCTGTGGCCTCCTTGGTCCCTTGCATGTCCAAATGTTCCTCTCCTTGTATTACAGCCCATCCTAATCCAGTCTAACTTGATTATACCTGCAAAGCCCCTATTTCAAATGAGACCACATTCACAGGTACCAAGGGATGAGACTCATCACCTTCTTTTGACGGACACAATAATCGTACTATATAAACAAAATAGTCCACAGGTCCAACCCAGCCTAGACCACCAGTGAGTGTTATCTATTTGATGATATGTCAAAATCCCCATCCCCAAGGTGACTTCATTCAACAGGGGACAGATTGTGCACCTAAGGCTGTCATTGTCATTTAAAAATAACGGAATATGCACACAGAGAAACACATACACACATCACATTTACATCAAAATCTGAACTTCCAGAGCTACTACTATACATTGGCTGTGGATACCACAGGTGATTTTTTTTTTAATCTGTGTTTTCAGAGATTACTTTTGAAATAAATAAAAGGAAAATAAATTAATAATTTTAAAAAGGAGAAATATTTTTCTGCCTCACCTTTTTTGCCTCAGAGGAAACCAAAGTACTTATGCTCCAACTTTATCTTGAAATCACAGAAATGATGGAATTATTGATCCACAAAGAGTACCCACTTTGGGGACTGCCCCTATTGTGAGCTATGCGGTCACCATACAAAGACTGGAATCACCAGATGCAAATCTCTGCAGTTAGGCAAGTCTTTCTCCCAAGAATAGAATTCAATTTGCAGTAATGACTATGTTTTCACTGGGCCCACAGAAAGTGCATGGTTTCCTGAGGAACTCAAAGCCTTTGATTTAGAGACAGGTCTATGCCTGCTTTTCCCTGAGGGGAGGGGATGCCACCTTGGCAAGAACTGTGGGAAGGAGGAATGTCGACTGTTAGGTGCTGGAGAAAATCAATGAAAAGAAGAGCAGAAGAGAAGTCACAAGCACCAAGGAAAGAAGGTGTTATTGATGAATTATCATATCTAAAAAGTATGTCATAAACGGACTAATTAGTGGGATAATCTGTGGACCACCTCTTTTGCTTGGTCAAAAAAATCAGTTGTCACAGGTGATCTGAGAACAAGTCACCATACTCAGATGTGTACACTAAATACTAAGAGTGAGGGCGAAGAAAGAAAACATAGTGCAGCCCAGATACTCCCCAAAATGGGGTTTGCATATTGTCAAACTCACAGAATAGTGCAATAAAATACTAGTCTGACTCAAAACTGGATTATTTATACTGATGCAGATACTGATGTGCTGACTATCATGGTCACATGGGGTGAGCAATAACTGACTGTCACCATGGACTGTGCATCATACAGAACTGCGTGGCTATGAGACTCAAGGCTCCTGGAGATAAAAATGTCAATTTCCTTTTGCATGTGCAATAAAATCCCAGATATTTACATTAAGAAGCTCCCCAGATCTTCATTCTCCTTTAAGAAAAAAACAACCCTATTATTTTCATTTTTTATGTGCTTCTTGTGTGAATCTCCACTTAGCCAAATGAAACAGATCATTTAGTCCCCAATAGATGTCAGCTAACAAATTGTTGTACAAAGGGAAGGCATTTGTGAAAGCTGAAAAAAGAACAAGAATTGCTGTAAAAGGAATCAAATTCATTAAGTTCCACCATGGAATCACTTATCAGCATCTTTTTTGTATGGGCACTGTGCTTTGTTCTAGAGAATTCAAACTGAGTTCCGAGTACTCCCTACAGGAGCATATGAATTCCCTACAGGTATGGACCAATCTATCACTTCAATACCATGTGTAAGTGCTACGACAGTCGGCTGCAATTGCGAGCATCCAAATGAGAGTCCACACACATTTTTCTAATCAAGCAATAAACAAGGAAGATGTATAGATATCTTTAAAATGTTTGTGGTAGACGGAATGATGGCTCCTAAAAATGTCCACGTCCTAATCTGTGGTATCTGTGGATATGCCAGGTTACAAGGCCAAGGGGGATTAAGGCTACAGAAAAATTAGGAATGCCCATCAGCTGACTCAAAAGAGGGACATTGCTGGATTATACAGCTGGGCCCAAAGTAATCATCCTTAAGTCTTTAAAAATGAAAGAGGGAGGCAGAGAGTCAGGGAGCCGGTTAGAGGGAGATAGGACAACTATCTCCCTCTAGAGAAAGACACACAGGGAAGCCATGTTTCAGCTTCCCAGTTGGAGGAAGGGGCCCCAGGTCAAGGATCTCAACAGCCTCTGAAGCTGGAAGTGAGACCTAGAGACCAACTCTCCCCCAGCGCTGCCTACACCTCAGCTTTAGCCCGAGAGTCCTGTGCCAGACGTCTGTCCTAACAAGCTGTTAGGTAATAAGTGTCTTGTTTCAAGATGCAACATATGTGGTGATTTATTGCAGCAATAGCCAGAAGTACTACAACACCCAAGAGTGAGGAGACATGCAGGATTCTATTGAGAATCCCAAGGACGTTTCCTGAATTTAAAACTTCTGAGGTCGTGACGCATTCTAGTAAGAGATGCTTTACCTTCCACGGTGGGCTTCTGGGAGGCATGGAGCGGTCCTGGAAAGGGAAGGACAAACTCCCAAGCCGTCCTAATGGCCTGGCTCTGAGGTGGGTGTCTTCTGTGGTCTCACTGGATCTTCACAGAAAGTCCTAGAAGGATACACAAGGATTATTATTCCACCTTCACAGAGAAGGAAGCCTGAGACTCAGATTGAAGATTAAATGCTAACGGGCATCATCGGGCAGACTGCCAGGCCCCTGCTAGATCACCCCACCAGGGGACTGCAAATGAAATCCTTGGCTGCAGCACACCACAGGCTGGGAGCCTGGGGGAGACCACAACCCTGCCCACACGGCCTGCTCACTTTTCAGCAAGCACGGACAGAAAGAGCCTGTTTTCTATTTAAGTCTCATATCTCTTCGAGTCTAAGATTTACTTTTTGTTCACTTTTAACATTTCTGAAATCATGATGCATCTTCCTCTCATGAAGCCTCCCAAGTACAGTTGCAACACTTTTTCTTTCCCAGTGATGTATCAAACAATAGCGTGCTTCACCAGAAGCTTCTTAAGAATCAGTGAGTCAGAACAGGATGCTTCCCTAAGCTAAGCCTGGGACTGGCCAGCAATCCCCCACCCTTCTTCAGGAATCCACACCAGTGCCAGCCGTCTTCGACACCTGGAGACAGGGCCAGTGTTTAACCTAAACCCATCACGCTACAGCTGAAGTCCTGTACTGCTGCAAAAAGAGAATGGTCATCATTTTTAAACATATCAACCCACTAGCCAAAAGGTCTTTTTTGTTCTTAAAATTTCTCTGTGCTAAACAGTGGGCCAGGGTCCTTGGAAGGGGAAGTCAGGGGCTATACACTCAGAAGTCCCCTATAAAGGTGAAATTAACTTGGGAAGTCATACAAGACAGCACACAATTAAGGATTTCATCATAGTGGAAGCTGCCTGTAGAGAGATTATCAATTAGTTCCCCATTATGTTTTCTGGTTTTTTTGCTTATAATATACTCTTATCATCAAGCTCGGTTCATTAAACTCATTGAATATTTTCACCTAAAGCCTTGACCTGGACATCAAGGATAGTACGTTGAAATGTGTCCCCTAAAACGAGGCGTTCAAGTCCTCATCCCAGCGCCTGTGAATGAGAACTTATTCAGAAATATGGTCTTTGCAGATGAGAGACCTGGATTCGGGTGGTCCCTAAGTGTGATGATGGGTGTATTCCTGAGAGTCAGGAGAGGGAGGCTTGGATGGAGACCTAGAGAAGCCAGAGGGTCCTGTGAAGACAGACTGGAGTCATGCAACCACAAGGTGAGAACACAACACTGCCGAGATTCACGAAAAAGGAGAGAAAACATTCTTCCCTGGAGCCTTCGGAGGCAGTGTACCTGCCAACACCTTGATTTTTTATGTCTAGACTCCACGACAGAGAGACAGTACATTTCTGTTGTGTTACGCCACCAAATTTATGGTGCTTTATTTATGGTATTGGGTCTGAGGTTGAACCATAGAGATGATCTATGTGAGATGGAGTAAAATTGAATAAATAATTATTCAAAGAACTCATTTAATCACAGTTATAGGTTTTTAAAGGCAAAGGACCTGTTTCAACTCTATAGAACTACCCGAATAAATCAGAAGAAAAAAACTGAAAATCAAAAAAAAAAAAGATTAGTGATTCATATAGATATGAATTTAGCCAAAGCAAGAAAAAAATTCTATGAATGAATAACAAAATAATCCCAAAAGCCCCTCCCTCAGGACAGATACATATTAAGTCAGCAAGGAAAGTAGCAACCACAGAAAACTTCATTAAAAATAACTTCATACCTTTATTAAATAATAGATATTTGCCCACAAGAATTTACTGATTATCTGCCACTTTAAATCTGGAAGATAGTATATGTTTATTATTTTAAGGGAAGAATTGAAAATAGTGCCATATGTTAAAGGATACAGAGAGCAATGTTCTAATTTGCAGATATAAAAGTGATGTGGAATGTTGGACCAGGGCCAAGGAGAGGAAGGGAAGTGGGATTCGGCAGGGTACAACAGACCACCTCATGATCATGCATACACAGTAGTGTTCCTTCTATAAATAACACAAATGGCCCGAGTGCCAAGATTCAATCTATGAGAAAAAAAGAATTTAATCTTTAGACTCATTATCTTCTAAATCTCTGATAAATTCTTGACATGCCTTAAGAAATACCTTGAAGACAATCCATCAATTAAACGTTTGAAAACAGTAAAGCCATCATCAATCTGGAATTAATTACGGCTGACTTGGAACTGGTCGGGGCCATGAATATGATGAAACACTGAGATGAATGTGAAAATGTCATATCTGAGTATTTATCACGGTTTAAACTAGCGTCATTTAAGTCTATATTTATGCTTCCCCAGAACAGGTCGGCCAGGGCATTTCTAGAGTTCAGGAAGACCACAACTCAGTCAGCCCACCCCTCTGAAGGCCTTGACATTCCTAGGTATCTTCTATCTCAAGTCATCTGATGGGGGGGGGGGTTTCTTTTATACCCTCAAATGTTTAGCACTTCAGTGTCATACCTGGTGGTAAATTTGTCACCAGACATTTGTTGATGATTTCATGTTGTCCCTACTGTGGAATTAGGTAGCCAACCTTTGGCTCTGAGCCCCCCGCTTGATGCATAGAATCTAGTCAGATCAACTGATGACTGGGAGCTGAAAGACACAAACTTAATCCACTCTTATTAAACTTTGAGAAATTATGGAGAATTAGAAAAATGTCCCAGAAGATGGAGATGACAAATCTTGGTCCCATTTTGATAAAGTAGTAAATGTAGGTCTTAAGAATTGCAGATACCTAGGTTTGAAACTGATGCTTAGAAAAATTTAAAACATAGACTGGGATTGTGGCTCAGTGGTAGAGTGCTTGCCTAGCATGAGTGAGACACTGGGTTCAATTCTCAGCAGCATACATAAACAAACAAAATAAAGTCCATTAACAATTTAAGAATATTAAAAAATATTAAAACAGGCTACAAAATGATTTTTTTTTTTTGTGACCAGAGAGTAAAAAGAGGTCCTCAGAAGCCCTTGGAACTCCCTAAATACAAATCAGCCTGTTCTCACATTAGTGGTTCTGGGAATGAAGAGACAGGTAGGATCCAGAAGGTGTTCAGCTTCACAAGTCCTAAATTCAGAAAGGCGTTGCACGAAAAGGCATCAAGGGCAGAGGTAGCTGCATCAGCAAAGCTGTACAGAGAGTATTAATCAGCCGGAGAAGTGACCCAGCACTCTCACCAAGCCATCCTGTTGAGTGTTTCAGTTAATAATTTAAATGAAAGTCCACACAGTAGCTACCTCAAATTTGTAGAGCAAGTGGAAACGAGAGGACTGGAGGGAAGCATCCGAATCAGAAATAACTGGAGAAACTAAACTGAGAGGCAGAAGGCAGAGGGCTGAAACACATCACCATCAATACTTAGCAGCAATAGCAGTGGTGGCAATAACCATGCTGCAGATAAAATCAGGAACGAAAGTAAAGTAGGAAGCTTAAGATGAGTAACTGCACAAAGATAAGACTTGAAGAAAACGGGGAATTTGTGTAGTTTACCATATGGAATTAAAATCAGCTACATTCTTAATATGTACACTCTCCGTGTCATACCTGAAAGTTTTAGGCTACGTGAGTAAGTGTAATATATCCATTAGGGGTGGTACAGGCTCGTACTCGGCCCTGCTCAGAGCACAGTGTAACTGCTGTAATCCTCCATTAAGGAAGAACATGATCAAACGGGAGAGCTTCTAGAAGTGCATAAGCAGCATCGTCAAACACGGAGAGCTGTGGCCAGCGAGTACTGTGAAGGTCCCAATGCCAACGTGAACAAAGTGGGACAACCGAGATCCTACAGCACTGGATGACACCCTCACCATACTCAAGCTTACCTGGAACCCAGTGTACCAACTGGGTCACATAAGGGACATTTATGAGAATTAAGGTTCCCTAACCTAGGAAAAGGAAGACTTAGTGGTGGGCTGAGGATGGGGTTCTTGCCCAGTAGGAAAGCCATAAGTGAACCAAGAGGGAAGACTCAAGGTCAAGGGTAGAAGTTACAGCAGGGAGGTAAATAATAACTCAGTATTAGTAAAGACTGTCAGCAGTGAAAGTGGTCAGTCTTTCAATGAGGAGAGCCCGAGGTCACCAGGACTATGCTGAGGATAAGTGACCACTTTGGAGGAAGCCACAAAATACCTCATGACTCGGAGCAGAAAAGAAGATGCAATCAATCTGCCAAATTCTGAATGTCACAAAGCCTCAGGGATGGCTGTCAGTCACTGGCTTCTACTTTGCACAGTAAATATATGTATAAAAAGAATCGCCATGACATTTAATATAGGCTGTTTCAATAGAAAAGTCCAGAACAAAGGACAGTCCCCTAAATTCAAACAATTTGGTTTTAGTTTTCTCTTTTCACCACGAATTGAAGAAACATGGCAGATGCTCTTCTAAGAGGTGACATCAGCTCTCTTCCCATGAGTGGCAGGTCTGTTTTTACCTTTCATCCTGAAAGTACCTGGCTGCCCTATCAATCCCAAGGCAAGGTAATAATAATAATAATAATAATAATAATAAATCCATGCCCTTTCACCTTGCTCTTTTGGGAACTCCCAATTTAAACCCAGTTCCTGTGCCATAGGAAAGCCCCACTCATATGGAAAGGCCACATCTTGGTTTTCTAGCCAGTGCCCAGCTGAGGTCCTAGTCAACTGTCACACTTGAATGACACAGTCAAGGAGACCTCAGCATCAGCCATTTTCTATTGCAATTGCTTGAGGGACCCCAAGAGAAAGCCACGGAACAGAGCTTGTTCAGGTGCCAGAACTGTGAGTGATGATAACTGTATCCGTCAGGATTCCACAGAAAAGATCCAGAACAGGAAGGACATGGATCTGTTGCAAGGAATTAGCTTCTTTGTCATGGGAGCTTCCTCTGGGGCAAATCTGATATTTGTACAGCAGGGCATTGGAAGTGCAGGCTGGACACTGCTGGACACTATCATCCAGGGGCAGAATTTATTCCTCTTCACAGAAGTCCTGTCCTGCTCTTCGGGCCTTTGAAAGGACTGAATCAGACCCACCCAAACTGTCAAGGATAATCTACTTAAAGTCAACTGAACATAGACGTTAACCACATCTACAAAATATCTTCACATCAACAACTTAAATCAGTACTTGAAGAATCACTGAGTACCATAACCCAGCCAAGGTGATGCATGAAATTCTATGGTTATGACAATGAAATGATTTCTGATGTTTCAAATCATCATCTTTTGGGGTGGTTTATTCTGCAAAAAAAAAGAGGTAATGGAACACAGTCTGTGTAGATTTAGGGAACACTAGTGCCCATGACCTCACAGACCCATAACTCCTTTGTAGGACTCTTATTACAGGTCCAAGGCAGGAGTGCTAGTGTTTAAAAATCCCACGAGCACATGGATGCATTCATCAGTCATCTCAACAAAGTCATGTGGCGATAACACCACTTAGGTGCTTCAGCTATCAATAAAAGGAGCTCTTATTCAAAATAACTTTAAAATAACTAAATCATACATCCTCACAGAAAGTTCTATCTGTGGCTTAACAACAGGTGGGGCAGTTGGTCGCAGGCTGGATGAACTAAACAAATCCACAGCCGCTTCAAGGATTCCGGTGCTCTGAGTGCTCTGCTCAGCCACGCCCAGCATGTTTCTCTTTTGGGGTCATGAAGGCTCTTCAGAAGATTCTTGCTCTCCGACTGTTCCCCAAGGTACCTACTGAGCCTGCCCCCCAGAGGGACTAGGATCTCTGGGACTGATGTTTGGGGACTGGGACCCCTGAGCTGTGCGGTGACCATGAGCTGCCACCGTGCCTCCTGTACTAGGCCAACCCTGGAACAGGCCAGGCCCTAAAAGATGCTTATCCAACTCAATGGCAGCGCATGGCATTGGCATAATGGCCCAAGGCATCTCAACCGCGAGAGAGACCTGAGGGGAGATGACTCTCCATCTGTCAAAGAGTAGATTTTACTTTAAAATGTCAGGCTGGGGCTGTAGCTCAGTGGCAGAGCGCTTGCCTACCACGTGTGAGGCACTAGGTTCCATCCTTAGCACCACATAAGAATAAAATAAAGGTATGCTGTTCATACGAAACCACAAAAAATCAAACAGTCACGAGCATGACAGCCAGCATGGGGAGCACTGAGAGGACTTAGGACTGGGACACATCCCTGTCCCCCAAGAGCCACGTTCAATTCCATGAGTGGCCACAGGAAGACGGCAGAAGCAACTCCATGTCTGTGCAGTGTCAAAGCCAACGCTGCCTAGCGTCCACGTGATGAATCCATTTCCTTGTCTTTACAAGAAGCTCCTGAGGCTGGAGGACTCCCCGGATCTACTGCTTCTCACACAGGTGCTCAGGGTGGACAATGTCCAGGACCAGTGGTCCAGGCAGTGGTCAGCCAGGTCACAGTATTGCCAGAGCCTGCCCTGCCTCCCTTCCCTTGGCCGCAGTGCAGCCACGGGACTGAATCCTCCCGTAGCTTCACCAGACATGGGCATAAATACACACCCCTCAGGTCAAAATCCAACTCCTTCTCCCCTTTCTTCCCTGGGGCCACCGAAGTGTCCCCCTCCTGCCTGCGTGGGGCCGTCCTATCAGCCTGTTTTTCTGTCTTGGTTTTGTTTTCCACTCTCCTTGCCCTTGTGTCTTACTTCCTGGCAGGAGCCCGATTTTCTCTGCTTGTGCCTACTTTTTCCCTAAAACACTCTAAAGCTTAAGCAGACTTATGTTTTATTTTCCTCTCCATCTGCAAGTACAAGAACCTGGGTGAAGATCTGAATTTCCTATTTCAGACTATGCAGACTTTCTACTTTGTTACAAAGTTTAACAATACATTACGTGGATTTTGTAAGAAACATAATTCAACAAACATTCACTGAGTAGCAGCTCTCTGCCAGGAAGATGAGATATGGCATGGATGAAGCTCTCTTCCAGTGAAGGCCCAGGGTCAAGTGGACAGCAGGACAGCAACTGCCACAGCATGTGTGCAATGAGAAGCACAGAGTCCCTCCAGGGAGAGAGCCCTGCCAACCTTGAGAAGGAGGAGAAGTAAACCCAGAACAGGGAAGGGCTGTGGTTTGCCGTGATCAGCCAAGGAAGGCATGTGGAGAGAGCCCAAGGTACACAGAGAGCTGTAAAAAACCAACCCAGGCCAGGCTCGGTGCCACAGGCCTGTAATCCCAGGGGCTCGGGAGGTTGAAGCAGGAGGATGGCGAGTTCAAAGCCAGCCTCAGCAAAAAGTGAGTCACTAAGCAACTCAGTGAGACCCTGTCTCTAAATAAAACACAAACTGGGCTGGGGATGTGGCTCAGTGGTCAATCTCCGGTAACCACAAATAAAAACCCAGCCTGACTGTCGCATCACCGCATTAACAGAAGTGAAGTCCACTGATGACAAGGGAATCATTGCGAGGAGCTCAGAGGGAAGTGAAAACAGCCAGCGAGATCTGCTGAACAAAAGGAGATGGAGATGGGCGTGTAGGCAGTAAGGATGTCTCCTGGCTCCAAGGAGCTCGTCACCCACCGGGAAAGACAGATACATAAACAATCACTGCAGAATGATTTGTTTAGTTCTAAATATAGCGCACACAAAGGGCTGGGGGACATGAGGAAGCCATCCAAGCTGCCTGAGGAGGAAAAAGTCTTTGTGTAGGTGACAGATGAGTGGGCGGCAGCCAGCCTGGCAGAGGGGTGGACCTTCTGGGTGGGACCAGGAAAAGCACCTCCAATGCATTATTCAACAATAAATGACTCACAGACTTGCTATTCTCTTTAAATTTCAAGACTCTGGGCTGCAACTCTGCCTCGGGACCCTGTCCTTGGTGTTGGGGACAGTGGATGTTAAGTGTAACCTGCGCGCTGGATGTTTGTTTACAGGGAACACCCATCTGCACATTCCAGAAACAGAAGGAGCCTTTCAGAAGTATCTGCAGTACAAGGAAGGGGGGCACATTTCTAGAGTGTCCGTGCCAGGAAACTCTGTGCCCTGAGCACAAAATTAGAAGCTGTAGAAGTGGCATACAGTGCCCAAGTGGGTACATCCTCCCAGAGGGCTCCGGCCAGCGGCGTCAGGAAGGATCCGTCTTCTCTTCAGCAGCAACCAAGGCTGCAAAGGAGCCCACTGAGAAGGAGGCTAGACTAACTGTCCTCTTCAGGTTCGCCAAGCACTCTGCCTAAGTACAGAAAATGGTGGGATACAAGATTCTCAGCTTCTAAGTCATAACCGCTATACCAGCACACAAGTAAGGTGGGGTGCTATGGACTGAATGTGGCCCCCAAATTCACATGCAAAGTGATGGTGTTAGGGAAAATAGCACCTGGGAGGTGCTCAGGTCTTTAGGGTGGAGCTCTACCAGTGGGATTAGCACCCTCTGAAGGGGACCCCAGGTGTCTGTGGCCCCTCCTTCTCCCATGTGAGGACACAATGACAGACTCCATGACAAGTCTGTAACCTGCAGCCAGGAGTGGCCCTCAGCACAACCTGACTGTGCTGCTACCCTGATTCCAGGCTCCCAGCCTCCAGAAATAACACGCTGCCAGTCAGCCCATGGTCGATTCTATAGCTGCCCCAAGTGCCCAATCTCCCGCTCCCTCTGCAGTGGGAAGAAACCTGATGAGGGCCATTCAGGGTGACCTGCTCTGCAGAAATTCCTCCCGTGGGGCGGCAGCCATGGCAATGCCAGTAAGAACTGTGTGAGTGGGTTGAAGTAAGGGGCTGGGCAACGATTCATCAAGAAAATATAAACAAAAGAAGGAACAGCAATAGCAATAAATATAATCATGAATCTTTACGTGCCAAACATAGTGATCAATACATATGACAAAAACCCTGGGAAAATGGATAATATGCTGTAACTGCAGTCACTGCCGAGAGTGGTTCTAGACCTTGGGTAATTCTGTCCCCTGCAGGACATTTGCCAATGGCAGAGACATTTTTGGTGATCATGACTTGGGCAGGATGGAAGGTGCCACTGGCATCCACGGGCAGAGGCTGGGGAGGCTGCGAAATGCCAGCACAGCCCCACAAGAAACAGACAGAGTGGCAATGCCCAAGTGCCAAGAGTGAGAGACCCTGCACTGCCATGTGTGTTATTCACTGCTCTCAAACCACAGCTCAAGCAGATCAAAAAAATAAGGAGAATAAAACAAACAAAATATCTTGTATCCCATTTTGTGTACTCAGGCTGTGTGCTTGGCGAACCTGAAGAGGACAGTTAGTCTAGCCTCCTTCCCAGTGGGCTCCTTTGTAGCCTTGGTTGCTGCTGAAGAGAAGACGGATCCTTCCTGATGCCACTGGCCAGAGCCTGCTGGGAGGATGCACCCACTTGGGCACTGTGTGCCACTTCTGCACACATATATATCCATAGATATATGTGAAGCTGACTTAATATACAAACACAACTTTCTGTCCTACAAAAGACAGAGACTTTTTATATGCCATGCATAAAACTCTTGTGACTATATTTAGACAGTCTATTTTCATTTAAAATTTCTTTATGCAACTCAGTATAAATTGGCCAAAAATTTTTGATTTCTTTAATGTTACCAAATTTGGCCTCCTTAGATAAAAAGCCCGTCCAGACTTTTAAAGGAGAGAAGCTGTTGAGAGATGGGCCTCCACTGCTCAAGAGCCAGCAAGGGGGATATGTCAGCATTGGAGAACCAGGAGGGATGATGGAACTCCCCAGAAGTCAGCTGGGCTCTGAGAGAGCAGAGGGGAAGAGGACAGATTGACGTTGTGCCCTGGTCACAAAGGGACGCCCGCAGTTGGGACAGATTCCACCGTTCTGTTTGGAGGTCATCCTCACACCCCATCTTTATCCACAGGGACTGCAGCAGCTCTTCCCTGGTTGTGAGGGTGTCTTCCATTAACCTTTCCAGGAGTCTAGCTCACCCTGCCAGTGAGCACGAATGCAGAGATAGGAGTCCTCCGGGGCCACCAGGGCTGGAGGGGAGGGGCGGATTGTTAAGGACACCCCCCTGCTGTGGTCTGGAGGCCTGTCCTTCCTGTAGTTATGTTGAACTCCTGCCCTGCCCCTCAGGGGACAAGACTGCAAGGTGGGCTCTCTGGGAGGTGATGAGGGTTTGGGATTAGTGCCTTTATGGTAAAAGAAACCCCCAAGCTCAGGACACAGGGCCTCATCAGACACGATTCTGCTTGGATCTTGGACCTGCCAGATTCCACGGCTGTGAACAGTACATTTCAGTGGTGTGAGGCCTCCGGTTCCTGGTGCTTTGCCACAGAGCCCTCGGAAACTCACACCGTGAGACCCCCTCCCCTTGGAGCTGCCTGGTCTGGGGCGTCCTGAGCATTAATGGAGCCTCTCATTTTTCCAGTCACCTTGAAGGTTATGCTCAGAAGTATTTCACAGTGCATCTTCCAAGCCACTTTGATAGGTAAAAACACATTTCCACCGTCAAAGTCAGAGACGTCCCTGGTGGACGGGGACTTTCTAGAGCCCCTGACTGACTGGGCTGGCACCAGATGCACTGATCTGAGTCTGTGTCCCAGAGAAACAGGGAGGAAACCCAGCAGGAGACAAGTGGCAATCACCGCACAGCCCACAGAACAGCACTGGGTTCTTCAGGCCCTGAGGCCTGAGGACATTACAACCTCCATCCCTAGAGGTCAGGGACCTGGACAGCTGGAGAAGGCCAGGGCCAGAGAGGACATGGCAAGAACTCTGACATCAGGAGCTTGCTCCAGGCTGCCCGACCACCTGGCCATCAGGAGCAGAAGGAGGGGCGCTGCCCAGCAGGCGTCTCCCAGCGCTGGCAGCTGTGCAGCCCTGTGCCTACAGGAGCCACCCCAGATGTGACGTCTAGAAGAAATAAACAAGTCAAGGGAGAAGGTGGGGGCAGGGTGCACGTCCCTGCACTTTAGGAAGAAAAAATAACCGGGCATGAGTTTTCTGCGATCCATGAAACCCAAATGGTGCGCCCCAGACCTGAGCAGCCAGTGGAGGATTTTCTGTTCTCTAAGCCCAGACGTCACTAGAGCGAAAGGTGGGAGGCTGGGAGAGCTGAGGTCTTTTTCTGTCTAGTGCAAGTGTTTTCCCATTGATCTAGCAATGTTGCCACCTCAGGGCACATGTCCACAATCTCAGGAGAACGGAGTTCAGGCCAGAAGTCCCTGATCTTGGCTAATCATTACCCAGGACCCTTTAAGCAGCGCATTTTTTAGGACTGCGTATGTGGCCAGTGTCAGACTTCAGTCTCTGTGTGTCTGAAGTGCTGTTTCACTTGCAGAGCCTTAAATAGTGAATGCATTGTCCTTAGAAAATGGACTTTTATTACTTAATCTACTTGATTATGTTTTTTAAATTAAATTTTTTTAATTAAAATTATTGATGAAAATTTTTCATTAAAAACCTAATGGCAAACTTTCAAATTATTGCAAACCATTTTCTTCACTGTGTCTCCGTTTCTACTTCTGCCTCAGTCACCCTGACGGATTCTGACTTCATATTCTTTTCAGGCAGATACATCCACCAGCTGACTCAGATGGAAGAGAACTTTCAGTCACTGTTCATTCCGGCCAAGTCCTAAAGTCACCACTTCGTAAACTGGTCACCTCCCTAGCAAGGAGGAGGTAACCAAAGCAAAGAGGAGACAGGAATTCAGGGCACAGTGAACACACAGCAGGCCGAGAGCAAAGATTAACAAAACGCAAAATCAAAATTATTTGTTAAAAGCTTAATTAACCTGTGGATGTGTACAACTTTTATGTCAATATTTTAAAAGTTTACTTTATAATGAGAATTAGAAGTTCTTTATCTAACTAGCCTAGAGCCAAGAGGGTTTTTATAAAATTTATGTTGAATTACTCTGGGGGGGGGGGGGGCAGCGGGAGTAAGAAATTCTAGTCTGGTACAATTCTTCCCAGATTTCTAGGTTTACAACCAACTTAGGAACTAAACATTTTTTTTTTCTTGCCCTCCTCTATTTGATTCAGTACCTAACTATCCTGTACATTTGCTACTTATGAAAGGTCAGACCATAGGGATTTCAGATATATGAAATGAGGAAAGCAGCACACCTCCTCTAACTTGGTGGTGTGACTGGGATGTGAAGTGTCCCCCAAGCTCCAGTGTTAATGCAGGAATGTTCAGAGGTGAAATGACTGAATTTGAGAGCTATAACCTCATCAGCATAACAGTCCATTTGATGGATCAATTATTTGAATGGACTAACTGGGTGGTGACTGTAGGCAGGTGGGGCGTGGATGGAGAAGGTGGGTCACTGGGGGTATCCCCTGGAAGGGTGCATCTTTCCTTGTGGCCCCCTAACCCTTCTCTCTGTTTCCTGGCCACAATGAGCTGAGTACCTTCCCTCCACCACACCCTTCCGCCATAATGCTCTGCCTCACCCCTGACCGAGAGCAATGGAGTCAGTCCACCATGGACTGTGTCTCTGAATCCATAGGCCAAAGTAAACTTTTCCTCCTCTGAGTTGCTCTTATCAGGGGTTTTGGTCACAGTGATGACAAGCTGACTAACACATCTGGAATATATCTTCTGCCCTCCAAATACCAACAGAAGGGGATCAGGGAAAGGAAGGAAGAGAGGGAAAGGGAGGTGCTAGGGAACAAAATTGACTAAACTGTTACATTGTGTGCATGAACAAATGTCTAAGGGACCAGGCATAGTGGTACTCACCTGTGATCCCTGCCGCAGTCCGGCTGCAGCAAAATAACCGGGGGTGGGGGGGTGGGGGGTGACGAGCAACTTGTGTACATTGATACAGCAGGAGTGGGAGCCGTTTATTGTAGGACCAGAGCGGTATATATACATTCCACACAGCTTATCTTAATTAACATAAACTAGATACAGCAGTCAACCAAAAAGGAATCTCCACACTTAATGGCTCGCTGGCGTTACTTCACAAACCACTCCCCCTGGCAAAATGCCAGGCGCCATCCTGACTTGTTTACAGACCCTAACATTTCCCCCTTTTGTTTAATTTAAATAACCACCATAGTGGTTTTTACACAAACACCATAAATAATCTGCTACAAGCAGAAGGGGAGGATACAAAATGCCACAATACCAAGCCAATTGATGGCTCCATGCAAGAAGCCCTTGGAAAAATTATACCAGCAATGACACCGTTAGCAAAGATACCGAGTTACAATTTGTTGTAGATTACAGTTTGTTGTCTCAGTCCAGGTAAAACAGTGTCTCAATAGATTAACTCACAGTCCAGGTAAATCACAGTCCAGGTAAGTTCTGCAGGCAGCTGGCTTAAATCACAGTCCAGGTAAATTCTGCAGGCAGCTAGCTTGATCCGAAGTCTCGTCCGGTTCTCAGCAACACTGGACTGGACCCCCTTTGACGAATGGGGACAGCTGTGACATCCCTGAGTGCCCTGAGCCAGAGCCCTGTCTTTTCCTGCTGCTGCAGCTGGAGCTAGCCTAGGGCAGGTGCCGCACTCATGCCAGGTATGCGTCTGCTTCTGGAAATTCTTCCACCTTCATCTTCACTGGCACATGGACGGAGGTAGGAACTCTGGCAATGATGCTAAAGAAAATCCTGTAGTATTCCAGCAGGCAGTAAGAAAACAACCTTCTGAACAATTTAGTACATTATCTCAAGGTTTTTTACATTTGAAATAGGCCTTAATAGTGCTCATTATTCATTGGCTTCCAGGTGTGGGAGAACCATTGTAGCTTAGTTATTGGCATTGAAAATGACCAAACTTCAGGGACTCCTGTAGCGTCTTCTGCTGGCTGTAGCGTCCCCGGGCAGCCCCAGATGGCCCTGGGGAGAGTCCTGGACTCAAACTGCCACTGGGCACAGGGAGCAAGAGCCTGCGAGACTGTGCCTCCAGGTCAGGTCTAGATTTGGGCTCGAGGCAGTGGCGTCCCGCTCCCCGGGAAGAGCCAACTGCCGCTGCTTGGAAAGTCCTTGCTGCGCCATGACGTGGCAGCCGCTGCACAGATTCACACACCCTCCGGTAACGAAAAGTATTCAGTAATAGCCTTTTGCTGCAACTTTTTTCCTGATAATCCTTCTTCTTCTGAACTTTCTTTTTCTTTTTCTTTTTTTTATTGGTTGTTCAAAACATTACAAAGCTCTTGACATATCATATTTCATACATTAGATTCAAGTGGGTTATGAACTCCCATTTTTACCCCAAATACAGATTGCAGAATCACATCGGTTACACATCCACATTTTTACATAATGCCATATTAGTAACTGTTGTATTCTGCTACCTTTCCTATCCTCTTGAACTTTCTTTTTCTTTCTGACTAGAGTTCCTGGGCTTTTATCAACACATGCCCTAACTGTTCTTGGTTCCACTGGGGTGTCTCCTTCCCTTATCAATTTACTTAACACCCCTTCCATATTTTCGTCACAAAGACAATACAATACACTGAGACAAAACAAGACACAAACATACTGCATCAATCCTCTCCATTTTCTCAAAATGGCCATTTTTCCTCACGCCCTATCTGCCTAGGGACGAGCAGATTTGCTCCCGTCCTATCTAGGCAGCTTCTCCTCCTCAACTTACCCCCAAGTGTCCCGGGGCTCCCGGAACGGGCCACCATCTGCCACAGTCCGGCTGCAGCAAAATAACCGGGGTGGGGGGGGGGGCTGACGAGCAACTTGTGTAGTGATACAGCAGGAGTGGGAGCCCTTTATTGTAGGACAGGAGGGGTATATATACATTCCACACAGCTTATGTAATTAACATAAACTAGATACAGCAGTCAACCAATAAGGAATCTCCACACTTAATGGCTCGCTGGCGTTACTTCACAAACCACTCCCCCTGGCAAAATGCCAGGTGCCATCTTGACTTGTTTACAGACCCTAACAGAAGATCCCAGCAACTCGGGAGGCTGAGGCAGGAGGATCACAAGTTCAAGTCCAGCCTGGGTAACTTAGTCAAATCCTGTCTCAAAATAAAAAATAAAAAGCACTGGGGAGGTAGTGCAATGGTAAAGTGCCCCGGGATCATTTTTATTATAATTTGTCTCGGTCCATCTTGTGGTGCTATATAAAAATGCCTGGAGGGGCATAACTTAGGTAAAGAGATTCATTTGGTGCATGATTCAGTAGCTGGAAGGTTCAAATAGAAAGTCACATGGGTCCTGACAAGGGCCACTCTGGCTGTTTCAGAGCGTGGTGAAGATACAGGGAGAAATCCGGCTGCCTGATAAAGGCTGAGCAAGCAGGCCAGCCTTGCTTTAGCACATCCTACCTGCAGGGCAAAGCCAGTCACAGGAGACTGGCCTGCTCTCCGGAGCCAGCATTAATCCATGGGTGACCGTGAAGGCCCGGGACCTTGCCGCCTCCACCAGCCCAGCACCGTACACTGGGCACCCTCCTGCAGCACAGGAACCTTTAGGAGACAAACTACACGAAAGCCATAGTGACAATCAAGTGCCTCGTTCTCTCATTCCAATTGACAGAAATATTATTTTTAAGATTACCTCAAATTGAATTTGCTGTGGTTGACTTTTTTTTGAATGCAAAAACCTCAGACTCTTCTCTACTTGCAAATCTCCTCCCAAGAGGGAAGACACTGTCCTCTAGGAACCACTGTCCTGCACTAGGACCAATCGCACTGTTCAGTGACTTGAGCAAAAGTAAGGAAAACTGCCGAGTCCACCAGCCCCTCTGTTTTATGGGTCTTCAGAGAACAGAAGCCACAACAGTGAACGACCACACCTAGAGACCAAGCTGCGCGAGTCCCAGTGACAAGGAGCTATTGAAACAAGGCTGAGTAACAGGGAAGCCCTTCCTGCCAATCAGACATGTGAGGAAGCATGATTCAGGAAATACTGTTTCCCAGGGTGCAAGGGAAAATGTCACCATGTTTGTTCTAAGAACTGGTTAAAGTTTTCCTATTGTGCATAACTTAGTGTTGTGGTTTCTCTAAAACACTAATCCTTCTTAATAGGATCCCCAGCTCATGTTAAATTGCAAACTTAAGTTCAACAAACAGCTACGACAGTTTATAGATGGGTTGGGAGAGGATGAGGAAGGCTTGTGGCACTAAGTGAACTTCTATTTCTATCATTGCCTTTGAGCCCTGAAGGATGACGTTGTAAATTAGTATGTTCTTATTTGCTTTATCTATTTTTAAGCAGAAAAGAAAAAAGAATAAAAACAACATTTTTATTAATTTGATGTAAGAACAATGGACAAGCAAACTGATGGCATACTCACTAGTATTTAAAAGAAAAGAAAAATCATCCCGATAGCCCAAGTATAGCAATTGGTTTTATTTTCTGTAGCTTTCCATTTTCTTGTCCACCATTAGTTTTAAGTATGACATAAATGCAAGTTTATATTCTGTTTTTTTTTTTTTTCATTTAAAATCATTGAAAACATTTACACAAAACTCCACCCTAAAATTTCCACTTCTTGCCTGTCGGTGACTTACGTCCATGCTAGACACCGGTCACTCCTGTGTAACCTGTGTTGCTGTTTAGATGGGGTTGCAGTTAACAGCTTCATGCTTAGAGAATGGGAGTTTATGAGGGACTGATAACCTTTCTAGTGAGTGGATGTGACCGTGGGTGCATCAGTGTGATGTCACTTGGGACAAACTGCAGCATCCCTTCCATCCCTCCATTCTATGATTTCCTCCATCACCAGAGGAGCCTCAAGCGGTCTCACTTGGGTGCACACCAGATGAGCAAAGTTCAAGGAAAAGTTTCCAATTCAATCAGGGCTATCAGGGATTTCAAGGTCATGAACACAAAATCAGGGAATAAGCTACTCTGTCAAAAATAAAAGATGCCTCCACCGAGCCTTGAAGTCAAAACCGAACTGGGCCGGCGTCTAAGCTGGGGGCCCGATACCAAAGCCAGCTATCTAATGTTTTGGAAAGGCCATCTTGATGTTTTGTCTCCAGCAGATCAGAAAGACATAAAAAGAGACAAGCTCAAGTGTGGAGCGGACTCCGGCTGTCCTGAGGCCCCAGTGGGTGGATACATATACAGAAGCGCCTCTGTCCTTGGTCAGGACACCCTGGGGACCAGCTCCTCCGCGGGAACCGAGCAGCACTGGGCTGGATTCCAGCGAGGAGCAGGACCAGGCTGGCTGTTCTGCTGAGCAGCTGTCTTTTCCAGGGACTCTGGAGGCAGCACAGGACAACTTGTGTCACTTCATTTCACTTAATCCTCACAACTCCCCACTAAGGAGCTCCCTAGCGTGCTTTTTGGGGACATCCAACCATCCACACTCATCACCTTGGCTGGTCTCTGACAGATCTTCACTCCATCTGGAGAAAGGAAGGAAAAGAAAACTCATGCTCATCCACACCGCTACCCCAGGGAGCAGCCAACAAAGCCCTGGATACCCAGGGGTGTGAGCTGAACCAGATTTATGGTTGGCAAAGAGGAGGCTGGATGCAAACTAGGGAATAAATTAGGGTGTGGGAGATCAGAGGAAGGCAGAACTGAGGACACACTCGTATCTTCCACTCTGCCCTCTCCATCCAAGGCTAGTTTCTTAGTGCACACAGCCCCAGGCCATTTGCATCACCCATCTGAGTCTCACCTTAACATATCAAAAAGCAGCCTCCTCACTATCCTCAGGAAGTCCTTTGTCTCTCTGACTTCCAGACTTCCTTATCCATGTCAATGGTGACCGCTATCATTCTCCTACTCAGGGGTCGCAAAGCCTCAGGATCACTTGAGACCCTTCTTCTCCCTTGCTTCCTCCTCCCTCTCTATCTCCCACGGAAGCTTGTCTGCTCCCGCACACTCGGGGCCTTCACGTCAACTCCCACAGCTCGCAGGACTTCTCCAGGTGGAACACAGACCGGAAGGGTGCAGCTTCCACGCATGGACCCTGGAAATCAGAAAGAGGAAATTATTGCAGAGACTCCCAAACAGACCCAAAGCCCACGGCCTGGCCTTCCCCTTCCCCACCACCTCCCCTGCTCTCTCGATCCTGTTTTCCTTGATGTTTTTTTTCAACTGACTTCACAAGAAATCAAGAGAAGGAAAATAAGAGAAAAACAGGAAAGTCCCTGTGAATGGAAATGACGAGGGCCCAGCTGGTGGTGAAGCATCTCTTCCTAGCAGTGCTGGCCCCACAGCTCCTGAGCACGCATAGAGCACCTGGCACTGTTCCCAGTCCCTCACCTGGGCACTCATCAAACCTTGCAAGGAAGAGGCCATTATTATTCTCAGGTGACTGATGAAGAAACCAAGGAGCAAGTAATCACAAAGCTGCCTTTGCCATGCGGTGATAACCAACGAAACCAGCAGTCCGCTCCAGAGCCCTCTGCTCAACGCCATCGCATCGTCCCACTCCTGGAATTTGCCAGACTTTGCCAAGTCCTTCCAACAACCTCCCTCACCACTCAGTCTCTTCCCCTCTGGGCCTCCTGTCCCAGGCCTCCACTCCCGCCTGTCATTCAGAAGGGACCTGTCACTCTCTCTGACCCCAAATCCTCACAGCACATCTTCTCCTGTGGCACTTATGATTTTCTGTTTTGTAAACTGCTCGTGTCCTCCAGCCCAGGAGGTCCCTCCAAGCGTTTCTAGATGTCCTGATAGTACTCACTCCCAGCACCCCAGTTGGCTCAGGGGTCCCTGCCCAGCCCCAGGCGGCACTGAAGGAGCTCGCTAGGTACCATCTGCCACCATGCCATTACAGCAGGAAGAAACCTGCCCGCAGACTCCAGACAGAGAGTCAGACAGGAAGCACACACTCAGCCAAGGCCTGGAGTTAGAGGGCAGAGGGCTGGGAGCCTGGACAACTCCAGGCCAGGCCAGAGGGGCCAAGGAAGCAGAAGAGGCTCGCACACCTCCCGGAGGGTAAGCCCAGTCATGATGGCCTGTGATAGTACTGCACTGCCGCTTAACACAGGTGTCACGAACAGGAAAGAAGACCCGGCAGCCCCTGCAGGCTTCTCGGCAGCCACGGGCAGCTGTGAGCACGCAGGTGGAAAAGTGGGGTTGGTGTTTGCCAAGACAGAACAAAGAAGGGAGGGGGTCATGGAGGCTGAGGGGTCAGACCCTGCAGTGCTCTCAGAATGCCACCTGGACTTCAGTGTGAGGTGAGCTAGAGGGACAATTCTTCCCGCTATTTTTAGGCTCCTCTTTTTCTTCCTTCCCCACCACCTCCTTGGCTCTTTTGATCCTGGACAAGCACCCTGAAGCAGAGATGAAGTCTCCCACCCTTTACCAAGTGGCACTGGGATCCCTGTCTCCCTCCAGTGACTGCACTGTGCTGTAGACCAGCATATGCATGTGTCTGTGCCTGTTTATTTTCCCCTCTATGACTGCAAATTTGAAAAACAAGAGCACTATTTCTTTATTAACTCTCCATTTCCTCTAAAGCAGAGGGTCTCGGCATTGGCTGCACTGGACAGTTTTAAAAATCATGATGTCTGAGTCCCCGTAGATGTGATGTGACTGGCCTGAATGCCGTCTGCATGTCAGACTCTTAAAGACCCAGGTGATTCTGATGGGCATGAGGGTTGGGAGCCTCTGGAATAGATCACACAGTAATCTACAGAAGATATGGGCAGGTGACCATTGGCAGAGCTTAATGAGTGGGTCAGAAAGGCAGACAATGCCAAGCTACCTTCTAAACTCGGGATTCTCCAACAAGTCATGCTGGACACTTGTTTCTATAAAATTATGCTTTTTGAAATTCTTATTTCAACTCTGTCTCAAAAACTTCATGTATGACCTCCATTGTCTGCAACAGGGTTTCCATACTTTAGTCCTTGAACTGGACTATCTAAAAAACTTTAAAATACTGTAGCTCCTAGGGGCCGCATGTGGTGATGTAGAGTCCCTGAAGGCCCAGGAATCTGCGTCCCCGTAAACATCCACTGTGACCTAATATATTACTGGGGTTAGCACTATCAATCCACAGAATAATATCTGTGTCCCTTCCCCAGCCTGTCAATTCCTCCACGATATTCCTCCGCCCTCTGACTGAACATTGCTTTGCTTGTTTCTGAGTAATTCCAGCCTAAACCTCTGCCACCAGGAAGGGAATCCGGCCACTGGGCTTCACTGCCCCCTCCTGCTGCTGTTCAGGCCGCCCTTCACCTCACCAGGCTTCACATCCCTCCACGCCCACCCCGTCCTGGACTCGCTTCCCGGACCTGGCTCAGGACAGCTGCTTCCTCACAAGCCGTTCAGGTCCCACAGCCCACGAGGCAAGCTCTCTGCCTAACCCAGGCAGCACTCGTTGACGGAATTAATGCCATTCATCTAACTTGTTATGAAATTATGTGTTGTTTGCTCCCAGAAGATAAGGACCCGATCCTCACTACACTAGGACAAGTGGGTGAAGAAGGGGTAGCATGTGCCAGCTTCTCCCAGCCCTCCCTCGAGGCTTTGTCCAACCTTCACAACTTGATCACCTGAAGGTGGTTTCTTTTCCTTTTGCAAAGACAGCGAGTGGCCAGAGAACGGAGCTGTGGGGCAAAGATAAGCTGGGTTTTGCCCGCTGCACGTCTGAAGCCTCACCTGGGGCTACTACTACTGACAGAGCCCACGGACAAGCTAGCACACCTTAGCTATCACAATAAAATGATTTTTATAAAGCAAGTGTGATTTGTGCTATCTGCGTTTTCTGGACCATTTTGTCTGCATTCCTCTTGAGTAGTAACAGCCACATCTCCTATTTTATTTCCACTCATGGACATTTAAACTTCCTAGTTCCTATATTCTAAACAATGCTGCTAATATTTTTCACTTCTGATTCTCTGAAAAATTTTATTGACCTAATGGTCCCTTAGTGTTCCACTGTAATAATAAACCTGCATTTAGGGCCTTCGTAGGATTTATAAATATCTAACTTCTTAGTTATAATAGAATAAAAATACCCAATTTAAAGACTTTTAGTGTCATGACAGGAAAAACATATTACACATCACTCTCTATCCAGGAGCAGCTAGGAAACCAAGTCTGCTTTGTGGTAAGGATTTCAGAGGAATTTTACTGCATTAAAAGCTACTATGTGCCTCTGCACCCTGCACCTCCTTCCTGACCCCACCATGAGCTGAGCACCTTTCCTCTCCTGGCCCATTTCCCCATGATGCTCTGCCTCACCTTGGACCCAGAGCAATAGAGTCAACCATCTGTGAATCAAGACCTCTGAATTGTGAGCCCCAAATAAATTTTCCTCCTCTAAACTGTTTTTGTCAGATGTTTTGGTCACAAAGCTGACTACAACAGAAATTGGTACAAGAAGTTGCATCATTGCTGTGACCAACCTGTTCATGTGGTTCAGAAGCCTTTAGAGCCAGTTGGGAAGAATTTTGAAAAGTTTAGAGATGCAAGCTGAAAATACATCAGAATGTTTTAAGCAAAGCTTAATGGACGATTTTGGTGGGAGCTCAGACAAAAAAATGCCCATATAAATGTGGATTGTGTCCTTGAGGTTTAAGAGGGGAAGGAAGACTCTACTGGAAATTGGACTAGAGCCTATTTGTGTTGTTCTCACAAAGAAGTTGTCTACATTTGGTCCATGTCCTGCAACTTTCTTTGAGGCTAAATTTAAAGGTGATAGACTAATTAATCTGGAGGAGGAGATTTCCAGGTAGCACAGAATTCAGGTGGTAGAATGGATATTGCTGGCAGCTTTTAACCCAGTGTGCTGTGATACTCAGGAGCAGAAATCAGAACAGAAAGATCTAAAAAACTTGCAATTTGACCAGAAAAGTGGATGTGAATCTGGAGTCAAGGAAAACTCTGCTTGTTGAAGAGATTACAGATCCTCAAGAGATGCTAAGTATTCACACAGAGATACCAGGAAAGATCCTAAGTGCAAGACCACACCCAATACAGACTCAAGGGTGGGGAAGGGAAAATTCTGTTAAATATAGATAATGGGGGCCAGGCATGGTGGCAAACGCCTGTAATCCAAGAGGCTCGGGAGACTGAGGTAGGAGGATCACTGGTTCAAAACTATCCTCAGGAATGGTGAGGCACTCAGTGTGAATATTAGCAACTCAATGAGACCCTGTCTCTAAATAAAATACAAAATGTAGCTAGGGATGTGGCTTAGTGGTTGAGTACCCCTGAGTTTAATCCCTGGTTACCCCCCCCCAAAAAAAAGACTAGATAATGGGGACCCTCTACTTGATGGGAGGTGGGGGATCTAGGAAGTTCTTTCATGATGCCGAGCTACAGGCACTCAGAGGGCACCACCGCCATGATACCAGGAACCCAGGGACTACACAAGCTGGTGGCAGACCTTGGCATCATTCATGTGGTGCTGGTTCTGCAGGAATGCAGGATACTAGAGTTAAGGGGTCATGGATGCTTCCACCAAGATTTCAAAGTAAATCTTGGGGGGCCATGCAGTGTGTAACAGGGTGAGAGAACCTGCAGGTATCCCCTGAGAGGGTGATGCATAAAGCTATGAGGTGAAGCTGAAGCTGGAATGGAGACCCCAGGAATTAAGAGATGCCAGTAACATGGACAGTCTGCCAAGAAAAGTTGCTGACTGCAGACAGTCATGCTAAAGGACAGCCCCTGTGCACTGGAATCTGCAGGACCAAAGGGGTAGGGCTGTCCAAGCCCTTGGGAGAGAACATCTCCAGCCACATGTCCTAGATGCTGTGTGCAGAGTTACCAGACCTGTTTGCCTGGCTGGTTTTCAGTCTTACTTTGGCCTCATCTTTACTCTCTACGCTACTTCTCCCTTTTGGAATGGGATTGTTTACTCTGTGCCACTGTGTAATGAATACATGTAACTTGCTTTTGATTTTTACAGGGACTCACAGCAAGAATTTGACTTGAGTCTCGGATGAGACTCGGACTTGGTCTGGACTTTTGGGCAATGCTGGAACTGTCAAGACTGGGCTTCTTGGAGATGAACTAAGTGCATTTTGCACTGTGAAAAGGACATGAGCTTTTGGGGGCAGAATGTTATGGTTTGGATATGAGATGTCCCCCAAAATCTCCTGTTAATGCAGGTGTATTCAAAGGTAAAAAGTATTAGATTATAAGAGCTGTAACCTAAGAAGTCCATTCTAGTTTGAATGATTAGGTGTAAGTATATGCAGGTGGCACATGGCTGGAGGTGTGCCCTGGAAGAGCTCATCTTCTTGCAGCTCCTTCCCCTTCCCCACCCCATCCCCTCTCTCTTCCTTTCCTGCCTGACCCCACCATGAGCTGAGCAGTTTTCTTCTGCTGGCCCTTCCCCATGATGATACCTCACCTTGGGTCCAAAGCAATTGAGTCAGCCACCTATGGACTGAGACCTCTGAAACTCTGAGCTACAAATAAACTTTTTCTCCTTCAGAAAAAAAAAAAATAATAATAAATAAAGGCTAATATGCACAATATGTACATATTTCTTCCTATTCTAGTTTTTTTTCAAAGTCTATATTTACAATATATTATACTTTAGTACTTAAAAAGCTTGTGAAAACTGGAATCGTATTTTTCTTGCTTGGCATTTGATCTTGCGCACTGCCTAACGCAGGGCTGGTCATACCAGGGATGCAGTAGGAATGAGTTGGCTCATTGTCAGGGGCTGGCAGTTAAGGGCCACAGGAGGAGTTATAGGAAGGAACAAGTGGCTGGGGATCTTGATTATACAAAAGTGCTCTCATATTTCAGGCAACAAATTGACTGGCAATCTTTGGCTCAAATATATGTATATATTTGTGTGAAGTGTAAAAGCAGAATATTATATGTAAATTGAGAAATATGGAGTCTAGGCATTTAAGAATTAATTATGTAGTGGAGAAAACTGATGGGTATGTATGTGTGCATATGTGATGTATGTGTGTATATATATGCATGCGTATGTGTGCTCATGAGCAAATGTCTATGCATGTGTTTATATTGGTGTACACATGAGCATGCATGTATGTATAGATACACACATATGTGCATGTATTTCTGTGTGTGTTGTGTGCAAGTGTGTGCATCTGTGTGCACAAGTGCAATGTTTGCATGCACACACGTGTGCATATGTGCCTGTGTATGTGCATGGACATATTTGATTGCTAGTCAGGAGTGC
The DNA here is from genome assembly GCF_001458135.2 of Marmota marmota marmota. Classification (NCBI taxonomy): domain Eukaryota; kingdom Metazoa; phylum Chordata; class Mammalia; order Rodentia; family Sciuridae; genus Marmota; species Marmota marmota. The sequence goes on along the minus strand of NW_025999991.1, from coordinate 4,242,076 downwards.
TCTCTTGTTTAGTATTAAGAAGATTAAGATGCAAAAGCTGAGCCCAGATGACCTTGTTATAATCAACAAAGCAAGCACAGGGCAGTTAAGTTACCAGAAAAGAAAAAGACTCTGAGCAAAAGAGAAGGAGGGGAGGGAGAGGAAGAAAGGGGAGACTGGCCCCATGCAGAGGCTGCAGGAAGTTCCACAGCAGGAAGGCTGAGGGACTTACAATAATGTCTAAGATTCGGTTTCAATCTCCACACTTTGCTGTGTTCTAAAGCTCTCCAGTCACCACCAAAGTCTCCATGGTCTGCTGCAAGGAAAGTGGCCTGGCTTGAGTCTTGTATTTACACAAAAATAAATCACTGAATCCAGGACAACAGGGTCCACACCCAAGCAAAGGACAAAGACCAAGGCTGAAATCCACATGCAGGGCCCAGGGAAAGAGAACAGGGGACCTGGAGGTCCACAGCCCCGCAAGGCAGGGCCTGGGGACAGCAGGATCTAGGCAACACAAACACTCAGGATTTTGCAGAAAACCTGTGAAGCACTTTTAACAAATTAAGGTAGGGAATCTCAGCTTATGTCTTAGTATCTCAAGGGCAGAGTGACCTCCCTTTTCTTCTGGTTGCAGCCGTTCAGCTCCCCTTAAATGTGACCAGAGGATCTCCGAGGGCCACAGCACAGAACTATAGTTTAGAAATGAAAGGCGAGACTCTCCCCATGCTTCTGACGAGCGAACATGTTCAAGATGGAAGTGATCTTATGGATCTTCTTTGTGATCTTGCGGAATGTTTCAAAGGGCTTTGCAACTCTGACCAAATGCTTTTTACCCTTTATAGCCAGGTTGTTAGTAACCAGAATGGAAAGGCTTCTCCAGAGTTGTATAACCTTGTTATGACCCTTGTCATAACCTTTAATGTTTCATACATATTTTTAGTAAACATGAATTTAGCATCTACTATGGGCCAGAAATGTTCTAAATATGAGTAATGAACAAAAAAAAAACAGTGCTTGCCCAACGGAAGATTAAATGCAGAGCAATGAATCCAAACCGCCTCATCAGAATGGTCAGATAAGCTCTGTAAACAGAAAGATTCCCAGAACCCACCCAGACCTGGTTTGGATGGATATGCCTTTTGACTTGTCAATAAGCCAGAGTGAAGTGGTTGAGGAAAACAGGATGCAGTGGAAGTAGAATAGGAAGGGTGCCACAGCCACCATCCCAGAGCTGTGACTCCAACACGCCATCAAGCTCTGGCTGAGTTCAATCAGACCTCTGCAAAGTTCTGCATTAGAACAATGATGCAGCACTTCATGCCTGCTAAAATGGTGACATCAAAATGACGGCAAATGATGAGGGTTAGCAAGGATGTGGTGAGATTTATTCCTCCAACTTTGTGGTGGGAATGGAAATGAGATAGACAATTTGTGGGTTGGTCTAGCAGTTCCTCAAAACAATTAAACATCAGATTACCATATGATCCAGCAAGGCCACTCATAGGGATATACCTCTTCTGTAAAAATTTATACATGAATAAGGGTTACATGTACAGGAGTAAAGGAGTATTGATTCTATATTAGGGAGACATTCTAGGCTTTAAAGTATTCATTGGTTAGGGGTAGCAGGCTCTTTTGATGACTCATTTCTAAAATCAATGTGACAAAGCTCTGCATAATTTTCAGAGATCTCAGGTGAGACCCCTCAGGCTTGGTCTGGCTCCCTCAGCAGGCACTCTCCATGTGCACACCTAGGGCTTGGAGATTTTCTTTTTTTAGCAAGGTAAGCATTTACTCTTACAAACCAGTGAGGGTCCATCCCTGGATATTAGGTGGGACAAAGTTCCCATCAAGAAGAATGAAGAGTGTCACTGGAGAGGTAAATACACTAACTGTCCTCTCTGTAGGGGGTTTTGATCACTTGCATGAATAAAAGGATGTTACAGTAAGCAAACTAAGCCAATCCCAAAGAACCAAGGGCTGAATGTTTTCTCTGATAGGTAGATGCTAATTCACTAAGGAGAGAGGGGAAGTGAATGCTAATTAGTGAATGCTAATTCACTAAGGGGAATAAAGGGAGGGGAGGGGACATAGAGGTAGGAATGATAGTAGAATGACTGGGACATTATTTCCCTATGTGCATATATGACCTGTGTAACTCTACATCCTGTGCGACCAGATGGATGAGAAATTATACTCCAGTTATGTTTGATGTGTCAAAATGCATTCTACTGGCATGTATAACTAATCAGATAAACAACAAAAAAAGACAGTAAAATAAGGGTACAAAGAAAGACAAGTATACAAAGACAGAAACCAGGTTGGGTGGGAAGCCCTCCACCTCTTGCAAAGGGTTTTCTAGACAGAACACAACTTTAAAAATGTGCCAGTTTCACCTTAAGTAATTTGCCCACTGTACTATATTTTGTTACTATGATTAAATGTGTGGGGCAGGACAACTTTATGAAAGTAAAGAGGTTTATTTAGCTCCCAAGGGCAAGTCACCAGCACTGGCTTGGCTCTGGTGAGGTCCATGGCAGATGGGGGGTGGTGTCAAACAGCAGGAGCATTGGGTTGGGGATGGATCACATTTCTAAACAGAAAACCAGATAGAGGCTGAGTTCCCACAATGTCTTTTGAGGGTCAATGACCTAAGGACCTTGAGCCAGGCTCCACCTCTTAAAGTGCCCACCACTGGCCAACACCACAATGCTAGGGCCAACAATGCTAGGGTTTCCAACACGGGAACAACAAGGGGATACACTTCAACTACATCCAAACCAGGGCACCGCTAATATCCTCACCTATCTATATTTAAATTTGCAACTTAAAAATTTACTGAAATGCCATCAACAGATGATTCTTTATATCTTAAACCAGGCTGAGCAGGAGTTCATTTTCATAGGACAAAATCTTTGTGTTAGCAACAGCATAAGAAACCCTAAAGTAAGAGATTTTCTCAAGGAAAACTGCATAGAGGAAATCCAAAGAGTTCCCACGTCAAAGGCGCCCAAACAGCCAGAGCTTTCCATCTCCTGCTTCGGCTACAGCTATCTTGCCTCCTATTTCCAATTTTTTTTTCCCAAATGCAAAACTGATCATTAAACTTAATTATTGCATTTTTCTTAAAGGAAGTAACAGACAAACTGGGTTAATAAATACGTTCTCATACTGCAGGAGGCGGCTTTCAGCAAACTTCAAAGATAACAAACCCTGTCTTTGCTGCTCATTGCCCATGAGACCTGGAGGATACGTCTCAAGCTCTCCATCCTGCTCCCTTAGGATGGTGGGGACAGCAAAGATCAACCAAAATGATGCCTATGCAGCACTTATCCTATGCCCCGATCACTTAACAATTCCTTGTTGCTAATGTTATCATTATCATAATTTGTAGGAAATGTGTTCTAAATACCTGAAATGCAGCCATTAATTATTTAATATCCCCCACTCAACTCTACAATGTGGATATCTGAGAAATGAGGCATGGCTTTCCTCATTTATCAAATGCAAAAACCGAGAACATACTAATAAAGACCACATACCAATAGAGAGAAATCTATGGCATAACAAAAATAAAATGAAACTCTCTTATATCAATTGTCTATGCAAGTCAGAACACTGGGTTCACAGGGACACTGATTGGCAGAGCCAGAGAGAATGCATTGACAAATCCCATTACACTGTGAGACAACCATCAACATCCAGAAAGTCAGAGAGCCAAATTCAGACCAAGTATTTATTCAATGACCTGGTTAATTAAAATAAACCTCATTTAAAAAATGGACCTTGCTTTTTCCTCATAAAAGTAAAAATAATGACAAACTTGCATATTAATATCAATAACATATATTCCTAAGTACTTCCCATAGTCACACATTCACTTCCACATACCGCCTCATGCCACAGATTGGAGCTATGGACCTTCCGTACCTGGACTCCATATGTGTTTCGGTCTTCCCGACGTTCTTACAGATGGTGACACCATGCAGTTGGCAGTTAGGAAGCAGATGAGTAAGGGCCAGGTGGGATGTGAACCCTGACCCTGTGCCCCAGTCTGCACAGCCCTGTCTGGTGGTCGGGTGCTCATTTGTGGCCATATTTAAATTTTAAATTAATTTAATTAAAATTACAATCTCACTTCTTCCACTGTATACCGGCCACAGTTCAAGAGTGTGATTACACATGTGAACTGAGGCCCCTACGGACAGCTCAGATATGAAACATCTCCATCATTCCAGAGAGTTCCGCGGCACCCCATTGACACAAAGCCTTGCGGTTCCAGGCTCCCGACCAGGACGCTACACGGCTTCCTGGGCTCTAGCACACTGTCTGCTTTGCTGTCTGTTGAATGGTTTCCCTTGAATCCAAAACAAATCCCCCAAATTTTACATTCATTTACTGAACAAGTTTACTTAAGATCTTACCCAAGTATTTCAATACAACATACCAAAAGTCACAAATCCAAAAAAAACAATCAGGGAGAAGGAAGATGGCGGCGAGGGGAGTGCATTGCCCCCGTGTGCTGCTTCACTGTGTGGGAGTATGACAAGTCAGGACGGCTAAAGGATATCTTGTTAGGAATTTCCAGCAATAGTGGGGTGCTCCAGAACCTGGAGGAAGGATTTCCATCGCACGAGGATCGGCTACGGGGACTCAAACGCGAGAGGTTTGTCGCACGGAGGGTAACACTGCTTATTCAGCAAACCGCCCCGCGGCTAGAGTCTGCAGCGCGCGCTGGGAAACAAGGAGATAGCGACGCAGGGATACAGCGCTGCAGTTTCTGCCAGCCATGCAAGCACCGTACTCAGGGCTGAATTCTGGGTTTGAGACGGGGGAAGAAAGCGGTCCATCACGGTTCTCCACACCGGTCAGACCAAAGAGGAGGCCAGCAGCGACCATGTTGGAAAGCTGACGTCACCATCCCTGT
>NW_025999991.1:4224314-4232547 GCF_001458135.2 Marmota marmota marmota | reverse complement strand
TGGAGGATGGGAAAGGCAGCGGAGCACAACAGACACTAGTATGGCAATATGTAAATCAATGGATGTGTAACTGATGTGATTCTGCAATCTGTGTATGGGGTGAAGGTGGGAGTTCATAACCCACTTGAATCAAAGTGTGGAATTGATATGTCAAGAAATTTGTAATGTTTTGAACAACCCACAATAAAAAATTAAAAAAAAAAAGTCACAAATCAACTAAATGGCACATTCCTGGATGGTAAAAATTTAGAAAATACTTCTCAGTCTCTCTTGCTTATTACAATTGGGCAATGCTGTATTCTGGTGGAATAAATGTACAGGGTAGTAAAAAGCATCACTTCATAGGCAAATATGAAGGTAAGTTGGTATTAATTAGGCAAGCTAATGGTGAATTGTTTTCCAAATATTTTCTTGCATTCTTGTGGATTAGAACTTTAACTGCATTCCCCCACAGAATCTTGGACACATTCACGTTTCAGTCTATTTCATCCGAGGAGACCCTGTGGAAATAATCTGTGATTTACCTGAAGCATCATACCATTTGCTATTAAAGAATCTTTTAATCAAATGTGAAAGGAAATCACAGAACCTGAGGACCTCCTCATACATCCTCTTTCTCTTGACCTATGGGACAACAATTTTACAATTATAATTTAGAGGTAAACCCCAAATTAGGCTCAGGTAGGAGTCAAGAAAGAGGGACGAGGAGAACCCATTTTTTAACTCCTAGATGGGGAGTGTCAACTTCCATAACTTCCATGACAACAGGCTGTCAGAGGCCCCTGCCTAGAGAGGGGAGACCACGGGCAGGCAACGGTTCCTGTGAATGGGGTGGAAGGGAAAGAAAGAAAAAGAACTTGGGAGTTGTGACAGACACACGGGTGGTCACTCCCCATTCCTCTCCCCCTGCCCACCAGTCGGTGTAGATGCTGAGCATAACCAACACTCACTCTTCCAGTCTCCCCTGCAGCCTGAGGCCATGAGTCCAGCTCTGCTCACTCCAACACAAGGCTCGGGTCTTCAGGGAAAGGATTCCATTTCTGGGTAAAATAAACAGACATGTGAGAAGGGTTTCCTCGTGACATCTTGGCAAAGCTCTGAAGATGTGCTTCTAGAAGTATGGCAACCACTTGGTGACCTTGAAGCATCAAGCCTATTGGCAATATTAAACATACTCCAGATGCTGGAGTAGAGGGAAAGACAGAGCACAAGACCTTCATGACATTAAGCCACCAACCAATCTGAGAACACCTGCCCAAGACCTCGCATCAAGCGTCTGATCAACATCCTTTCCTGGGTTGATTGTTCCACCCGGCTCTGCTTTCCTGGAGTCTGAAAATACATAGACTGGCACAGATAAGTAGTGGGACCTTATAACAGCAAATATAACAGAAAAGAAAGTCAGAACAATGCAACTACAAGGGTCAGTCTAAAAATTAGCATATTAGTCCTTGGAAATATTTTAGCAGAGTAAAAACCTGCTGGAACAATTCTAGGGTTCCTTAGCCTCTAGGTCAATTTCAAATGAAGGTGAAACTTCTCTGGAAGGAATTTCAAAACTTCTCCTTCCTGGACAGTGTGCTTCCTTATCTGACATGCACAATTATAAAAAACAAAGAAACCACTGAGAAAGTTTCTTATATTTACTTAGTAAACTTATTTCTGGAGAGATTGATAATTTCATTTTGTTTGTAATAATTAATCCTCGCAACATCCTGATGGGAAGGTGAAGGGATAAAGGATTATCACTACCATTTTAAACAGGAGTAGATAAAAGGAACATAAAGTTACGCAACTGCCTGTGAGCCACGGTCAGGAAGCAGTGTCGTGCAGGCAGTGGTTAGAGGAGAGAGCAGACACCTTACATTCCCGTCCAGCCCTGTCCCTGGGGCTGGCTCCTGGTGACTCAGCTGACCCAACTGAGTCACTTAAGTCATTGCACCTCCCAGAAACTAGGCTGGGACACTGGGACACCAAGAGAATGCGGATTCGAAAGTCGAACCACACCAGCTCCTTCAAATCATAGTAATAAAAGCTACCTCTTCATTTCCTTGACATGTGAACATGTAGAATAAAAATGCAGAAATGGAGAAAAAGCCGTAAAGGAAGCACCAACATAAAGGAGTTTATGGAAATGCTCACAAGTCAGAGATACTTTCTAGCAACTTCTATGATACAAGTAAGTAACCCAAGGTAACTAGAAGTAGCAGGGAGGAAAGAAATCATTGATAAATATATCAAGTGTCGTTTGAGAGTTAACCTCTAAGTCAGTGCTTTGTTTTTATTTGTTAATGAGGCCCGTTGCAACTCTTTTAAAATAATTGGAGGTGACATGAAATGAAGTCCATATAAACGGAGGGCCTTGGAGCAGAACGAGGGAGGTCACCCCCTTGCCTTGCCATGGATCAGCCCGTGATTAGCTTCTCAGTGCCCCAAGTTCAGCAGTCAAGTTCATGTGGGCGTCACAACACTAACCTTGAAGAGCTTGCACCTCACCCAGAAGTGATGCATCTGACCATTCTGGGATGGAGCCTGGCCCAGAGTAAATATTACCAACTGTTTTTATTATTAGATCAATCGACTGATATAATTAACAGATAGTTTAAAACATATTCATTATATATATATATATACACACACACATACATATACATTCATATATATATATATATATTATATATATATATATATTTAATATAAACATTTGGCAGACTTAAAGAACTGATTTTAGAACACTGTTAATATCTCAATAGATTCTAAACATGACAAAATACAAAACCCACATTCTCTGGCTACAGTGCAATAAGTAACCAATATATTTTTTTAAATGGTTGAATTTAAACATGCCCTTCCCACCTCAGCTCACCACAACTGAATAAGAATTTTTGTTCTGTGGGGTCAAGAGGCTGGCTGATCATTGGCAGGAGCATTTTTCCTACCATAGATACATGAGAGCTTTTCCCTTTCTCTTTCTTAAGCTATATAGCTGGCCTTCGAGTCCTGGAGTTTGATTTTGCCCTCGAAAAAGAGTGACTTTGTTTTAACACACATCAGGGGAAATAAATCTTGATCTGAGGGTAAGAGAAGGATGGGACCCCTCTTGCATAGATTGTCACATTCCAGGGACCTGAAGGCTGGGAGCGTCTGCAGGACAGGACCTTCTGGGGGCTGGCAGATTCCTGCTGCCAGGAAATGAAAGGTGCCTGCAGGCCCTGGGCATCATTGAGAGGCCACTGTGCTGCCTGCTACAACCTCCCACTGGGTCCGCGAGTCTTCTGCTCTGCTGCCAGTGAGTACCACTGTTTCTGGGTCCTCCTGCTTGCATTAAGCCTTGGTGTTAGGTATTAATTGTGAGTTATTTTCCTGAAGATAGCTACTTTTTGTGCCCAAGTGCTCCCTCACGCACACTGCTCGCTCCTTTCCCCAGCCTCGCCTGTTATATCCTAATTGTTGGAGGTGTTTCAGGAGAAGCAAGTAAACACTTTCATAACTAGAACAGACATTGTGACATCATTGTGTCTTTCTTTTTAAACTTTGTGCTGTACAATGGCAGTCGCTACCTGTCACATTTATTTCATTGACTTCGTTTTCTATGTTTGATCATCTTTGAAATTTAACGGAATTGGGAATCTTTCTCAACACATTTGAATGCAGCGCAGCTCATTGACTTGTGTCTCTCTTCTCTTGAAGACGTCCCTGCTTGATCTGACACCCTTTCACTTGAGCGTGGATTGGCTGCTCCCTAATCTGCCACCTAGAGATCCTTTGGTCTCACTTCTAGGATCCCTGGTCCATTTTTCCTATGTGGGGGATCCTCTCTCCCTTGGATTACTCTCTTTTTGTTGGAACACATTTTCTAATGGTTCCCTGAGAAAAGATGCATGCATTCTTTTTCTAGCTTTACTGTCTTAAAATATTTGTATTCTATTATTGCAATTGTTTAAAGGTTAGTCTCTGCATTGTATTCTGGGTTGGAAATATTCTTCCCTTCATCTCCAAAATGAAGTGAGATCTAAGTGTGGCTGGGAGGGAGAATGGCCTGCACAGCAGCTCACAGCCACGGAGTGCTGAGAGGAGGCTAGGAAGGAGTTTGCTTGAGTGGCAGCCCCACCCTAGGCATATTCCCAGGCAGGGCCCTTCTAGAAAAGAACAGACATGGTGCTTGAGGATCCAGAAAAGGAGACCCTGAAACCATGGATGCCTGCATACTTTATCACAGCTCCCATGCCCTTGACCTCCTCAGGCACTTGACACTAATTTGAAGACCCCTGTTCTAAAGCATGAGCAGAAGGGTGGGAACCAAGAGTGGAGGGGCGTAAAAGCCCTGGCTTGCTCACGGTCTCGTCCTTACCTCTCAGGACCAGAAACAAAAGGCTTAGCCATCTCCCTCTTGCATATCAACACCCTCCTTTCACCCTATAGAACACCAGTAACATGATGCAGTGGCTTCTGTGTGATGTTGATGTTTAATAACTTAAACTTCTCTAGAGTCTGGAATCTGGAACACTCAAATATAGCTATTAGTGACAACAATTATCCTTTCTCTTTTAAAAACTTGTATTAGAAACTTACATGGCTCCCTTTTAGAGATGAGGAATGTACGTTATACATGGAGAGAGAGAGTTTTCTTTTAAAAGCCTCATAATTTTTAAGGATTCAAGATAAGGAAGAAAAGAAAGACTTCAAGAATTCTCTAACCACCCTTATCTTTATTGTGAGCAATAATTATGGCATATGTGCTTGCTACTATAAATTGTAAAAATTAATATTATTTTAGTGATATTTCAAAGAAAGAAGTTCTAGATATTGGGTATCATGGCAAAGTTATAACCTTAATTTCTAGATTTTTATATCTTTGCAGAGCAAAGACAGTAGTACAAAGAACAGTTAGGAAGACAGATTAATTCTGCAAATGAGAGTATAAAGATATAATTTCTGATTCAGTATCATGAAAGACAGAGAATTTGCACCAGAACTTTATCTGTCATCTACTTAGATGAAGAAAAAAAAACAAAACTTTATATAAACTGTGAGTTGATGAGAAACATAATTGAAATATTTATACTAGAATTCAAGCATATTACCTACCTTAATATATATTCAAGTTCTGAATCCAAAAGTTTTTACTTCTACCAAAATTTCTGAACAGAAATAAACATTATGATATTAAAATCAAGTTTTCACTCTAAGGCTAATATGAAAATGAAAGCTGAAAAAAAAATTATGTCTTTTAACCAGAGTTTTCTGAGAATTTTTAGTTGTTTGAACATTTATATGTCTTACATTTTAACTTCCTCAGAGAACAATGGAAATATACTCCCACCCTGCTATGGTCTCAGGATCTAGTTCCTACAAAGGAAGAAGTGCTTCCACTCAAACATTTTTAACAGTAGGGCTAAATCTTAGTTATAGCGATTAATGATGAAGGATAGCAATCCAGTGGTTGATTGATGTTGTATGTTTGATGTTCTTACATGGACTCTTTCATGCCCTTGAGTTAATAACTCATATTAATTAAACTATTGATTTAATTAAATGAAGAATTGATAATCTTCCCATGACAGGACAACTGTAGATAGCTTGAAAAGCCCCCAAAGATTGTATACAGTGTAAATGTGTAGGTATTTTAATTTTTGTAAGGCAGAAAGGAAAAAAATGATATCTGGTGTAAATTATTCTAAGAATTCAAGTTCAGATTTCCCTTCCAGTTGGCATTCACTGAATTTCTGGATTCCACCAATTGTCTTTAAATTCTAAACAGGGAAAAACTACTTCCTTAGAAGTAGTTTAAACACACACACACAGAAACATAAGCCATTTTTTTTTAAGATGGTCCACAAACTAACCATCGACCATCATTACTAGAGAAATATGTAGTTAGGATTAAAGAACTGTGACCCAAAGGCATAAATGTAAACTGATACAAACCACACTTTAGCTGTACTTGCCAACTGAAAGCTTTAAAGATTACATGGTTCGTAACAAGTGAATTACATTTATATTTTTTCCCATAATCAAAGGATGTAGATCAAAGTTAGGTTCCACAGAGTTGCTTTCTGAAGAGGCCTTTTCACGTGAAAGGAGGCCATTGCCTGGGTCAATCAAGAGACCTGTCAGCAAGTGATCAAAGGCATGAAAAAATAATTTCATAATTTACTCAGGGACATGCAAGTTCATTCCCAAGAGCCCCAAGGGCCCAGCAGAACAAAATATTGATGTATATATGTTTGCTTCCTGCCTTGCATGTTTCTCTCATGAAAATGGTTTCATTTGGAGATCTACAAGGAAAAGCACTGATGGAGCAGAGGAAAGAAAACCAGGCTGTAGAACTTAAACATCCATAGTTTCAGCCACTTAAATTTTACCTTTCATCTAATCACAAGTCTGGAAGACATACTTTGGAATTGAATCTAACAAAAAAAATCAAATCTTGCTTTTGAAAAGGGAATTTTGTGATACTTGAACATCATGTCCGAGTGTGACACAGAATTAGAAGACTGCTTTTTCTGGAGAGAGGGAAAATGCTGGCTTATTGTGGGAAGACTCCTGGATTCACTCTGCAGGGGCGGAGTAAAACAAATCACCTACAGGAATGAGTTCCACTGAAGATAGATCTGTCTGCTCAGATAAATGACAGGAAAAAAGATCCTCTTGGTTATAGGTTGGTTGGTTCACTATTGTAAACCACCAAGTGAACCTCGTATACATCAGGTAGAAATGTCATTATAATTAAACATGTAAATAACTGGGAGAAAAAAAGAAAAGTCTGGAGTACAGAAATAGGGTAAAGACGCTGGGTTAGGAAGTTGGAGAAGGGGGCTCCCATATATTAGCTGAGACCCAAGTCCCCTTCCATCCTGACCCCGCCCTGCTCCTTGGCTTAAGTCCTCACTGATCCCTGCTGTGTTGGAATTGAGCCTGCAGTGCACTGAGTTCTCTCTTCATCTATTGCAATAGTTTGTGAATGAAATGCTGGTGTACCCCACCCCATTTTGAAGACCTACCCTGCAATATGATGATATTTGGAAGTGGGGCTTCTGGGACGGAATTAGGTTAGATGAGGCCACCAGAGGTCTCAGGATGGGACGAGTGCCCTGAGGGGAGACACCAGAGTGCCCTCTCTGGTTTTTTTCCCCTTTCTCTCCCTTCTTTCCCACTGCCTCCCTCTCTGCCCACCTGCCTCTGTCCACCAAGGATATGTGTTTTGGTTCAGAACTGAAATGTCTTTCAAGGGCTCACACAAGGAAGGCTTGGTTCTTAACTGGTGGTGCTATGGGAGGTAGGGCAGACCTTCAGAGGTGGTGTCTAGTTGGGAGAGGTGGTCATTGGGACTTGACTTTGAAGGTGTTGTGGGGTCTCTGCCCCTTCTCTCTCTCTCTGATTCCTAGTCATGAGGTGAGCAGCTTTCCTGCACCACACCCTCCTGCCATGGCACTTCTGGCTCACTACAGGACTGAAAACAGTGGTGCCAGAGAGCACGGATGAAACTCGCACAGGAGCCAAAGTCAAGCTTCCCTTCTCCGAGTTGACCTTCCCTGGAGTTTTGTCACAGTGACGGCATATGAAAAGACAACAGGAGAGCCCTCTCCTGACCTCAACCCTGCTGGCACTTTGATCTTGGACTTCCACTCTAGAGCTGTGAGAGCAGACTCCTGTTCAGACCTCCTGGTCTACAGGATTTTGCAATGGCATTCCCAACTGAGATAGACCAGGCCATTTGCCTCGACATCCTCCTCATTAGGGAAGGTGAGGCTGGCCTCAGCTCTCCACAGAAGACTTATTTGAGGCAAATTTTGACTGCCTTATTGAGGTTAGACGAAGAGTAATAACACATATTTAATAGTGTACCTACCATTCCCTCACTGTGAAGTATATCTTACTTGCCACTTCTCTGGTGTCAATAGCCCCCCATTCCTCCCACCCCCACACCCCGTTGAATACAATGAAGATTTATTGAATACCTTTCATGTTCGAGCCCCCTCCTGTCAGGAGGTATTGAACAAAATGCTTATCTGGTAGGGTTTACTTCCTAAGGACAGGGGTGGAGGAGAAACACAATAAACATATACATAAGTAAACAGTATGACCGATGTCAGTGGTGACTTCTAGCTCTGGCCATGAAACACTACCTCATTTCTGATCAATCATCCCACCAGAAACAACTCCACAAAGACATGAGGAAAGCACTGCAGGCAGGAACAGGTGCCCTAGGGCCCAAGAGAGGAAAATGTGA
>NW_025999991.1:4216075-4222529 GCF_001458135.2 Marmota marmota marmota | reverse complement strand
GTGGTGAGCTCCACATTTATCCTGGCTTTTTTTTTTTTTTTTTTTTTTTAACCTTGAGCACACTTTCCAAACTGTAATACACAGGAAGAGATTTCAAACTAGAGGTGGCAACAAGTACGTATCAAGTAGAGACAGAGTTACTGTCTAGGGTTATCAGATCATCTTAGACTCGAGCAAAACCCTAGAAATGAAGAAATCACAGAAAACAAACAAACAAACAAACAAGAACTTCAGAGAAAAAAACCCCTTCAGTCACTGAGTCTGAAGATTTTCATGCATAGGGTAAGATTTCAAGAACCTTGGAATAAAATAAAAACAAAAGTTTAAAAAAGGAATCTTGGGATTAAATCACTAACAGGGAGTCTGAAAAGTCAAAGAGAAGGTTTATGAGCTGTTAAGTACTGGGGGGAAGGATTCTGGAATTTAAGTGGCATGACGTTGGTAAACATACTACTTTGAGACCCCTAACAGGTCATACACCTCAGGAGCAAGGGCTGTGCCATCAGAGTTAAAAGGAAAATCCTAAAGAAACCAGATTAACACCTACAAGTGTGATTCCACAAGAATTACACTGATCTGCCAGTTATCCAGTTACCTTCCTGAAGAAAACCTCACCTCTTCAGGGAAAGCAATAATAGTCCAGGGTTTCTAAAAAGTTTTCATAGTAAGGTTCAGCATCCAATAAAAAATTACTAATAATGCTCAAAAATGGAGCCAAAAAACCCCAAACCAGACACTGGGGGTAAAGACAAAAGAAAAGGATCCAAATGGGAAATCCCAGCTGGAAAATGGAAATGCTACAACCAAAAATTACAAAATTTGAAATGAACAATTTATTGCATAAACTTAATATAGCAAATTAGAGACTGAAAATGTGAGGGTGGGTTAACCTGCTATCAGAGACACAGAAATTATTTTCTTTCTCTTGGGCTCCTTAGCCTCCCTGATATTAATTTCCCCCAGTATTCTTTTTTTAAACTATTGTGGGGTTTTTTTGTTGTTGTTGTTGTTGTTATTGTTCTATTCCAAGGTGTTTCAATCAACTTTTTCACTGCTGTGACCAAAAGACCTGACAAGCACAATCGGAGGAGGAAAAGTTTATTTTATGTTTCATAGTTTCAAAGGTCTCAGTCCATAGAGAGCTGTCTCCATTTCTCAGTGATTGAGGTGAGGTAGAACATCATCATGGCAGAAGGTATGGTGGAGGAAAGCAGCTCAAGAGATCAGACCAGGAAACAAGAGAGTCTCTACTCACAAGACTCAAAATATATACCCCAAAGGCACTCCTCCCCACCATGACCCACCTCCTCCAGCTACACCTTACCTGGCTAGTTACCACTCAGTGAATCCCTATAAGAGGATTAATTCACTGATTGGGTTAAGGCTTTCATCACCCAATCCTTTCACCCCTAAACCTTTTTGCATTGTTTCACTCATGAGTTTTGGGGGGACATCTCACATCAAAAACCATAACACAAGGTCCTTGGAGTCTTACCCTATGCATGAAAACGTTCAGTCAGTCAGTGGCTTAAGGGGAATTTTTATGAAGTTATTTGTGTTTTTCCTTTGTGATTCCTTCACATCTAATGTTTTGCCTCAAGTCCAACATATTCACAGCTCTCAACACTAACTCTTCTCTCTTTATTAAAGCACTGAAAGATGACTGAAAACATAAAGAACCCTGGTGATGTTTAGGGAAACAAAATTAGAGTCTTACAAGAAGAGGAGAATATGAAAAAGTTTAAAATATTTGAAGAAATAGAGTTGGTGAAAGACATAACTTATAGATCCAAGAATTACAACAAGTACCAGACAGTAAAATATAGAGAACTAGACCCAGGCTCATCATAATCAGACTACTGAAAATAAAGAGAAAAATCTTAAAAAAGGTTATGGGGGTGAGGATGGATACCACACATCACTAACGGAGAAGCAACACTACAAATGACAGCCAACTTCTCATCAGAAGCAATGGAGTCTGAAATACAATGGAATATCTTTAAAATACTAAAAGGGGGACAGAGAGTCTATTCAGAATCCTGTATCAAATGAAGATATCTCTCAAAAAGTAAATAAAGATATTTCTGTTAAATGGAAGGTGAGGAATTCAATTGCATGTAGACTTACACTATTAATATAAAAATGTTTTAAACAGTCCTTTGCTACTTTGTCTTGCTTAATTGTCCTAATCCCCCCAACTGACCAGGTTAATCCCATATGCTGACAGGTTTTAGGACATCTATTCCACAATTCATGACAAAAAGATTATCTGATTTAATGATTTTGAGGTAGGCATAATATAAATTGCTACTTTCCAAAACAGAAGTGGGGAAATTTCCTTTCGATTTGTCATAACTACTACAATAAAGCTCTCTGAACATAGGTGGCTAATGCTTCTTCTTTGGTGCAGGCAGAGAAGCCAGGTCAGCACGTGGAGGACATAGCTAGACTACTTTTGAAGGGAAGTCCTCATTCTGGGTATGCTTATCGCAAAATGACAGGAAGTCAAAGAGAACTGGCCAAACAGAGCACAGGAAAGTCAGAGAAGGGCTGGAGTCTTTGGTCTGCTATAAAACGTAACATTCTGGCTCCTCATAAAACAGGGAACAATGAATGTCTCAGGCAATTGATATTAGCATTAAATACATTAGCAAAAAAGTAGAGTGAGCACTTTTCCTTTTGTGCTAATCACATGGAGAAATCCTCTCAAGAGTTATGATTGTACCCAACCAAATCTTATTCCCATATTAACATATAAGGTAGTTTGTCAATCTTTCAAGGTCAGAAAAGAAAAACAGTGTTCCCCATCCTCGTCAATAAAAGATGAAGCCCTTCAGCTATGCTACCATTCCGGCTTCCATAAATGGTTATCTCCAGCATTACTTATATAGACTTATTTTTTTAAGCTCCAGAATAAAATAGTTCCCTGGAGGAGAAAGAAGTAATTTGTTTACTTAGACTGAAGTTCTTTTCCCTGACAACCACAGAAATGAATATCCTAAATATAAAACCCTGAAGAGAAACATAATAAATAACAGCATTTGGAACCAGATTAAATTTGTAATCTGGCTCTGTCACTTACCTTTGTGACCTTGGTAAGGTTGACATGGGTATTTCAGTTTCCTTATCTATAAAAAGAAGACAAGGGTACCTTCCTTACTTAGGACTATTTTTGAAAACGTGAGTTATGTATATTAGGTATTAGCATAGATACTAAGCACAGTTACATCTTTGCTATCAAGACTTTGTACAAATTCCAGCCCTCTAATTTTTTTCTATTCCTACTACTTAGATTCCACAAAAGCTTTCTTTTATCACAGAGCAATAATTCTTCTATTTGAAAATATGCATCTATTGGTTTTCTAGGAACCTGTCACACCCCAGAGGTACTTCAGCCTGGTAATTCTGACAAATAGTGCTCACCACTTGCCGACCACAAGAAAACAAGGTTGCTGAGAGCTTGCATGACTGGGCTCGTGACTGATCTTCCTATGAGAACTGTATTGTGTAAATGTCATGAACCAATGCTTCCATTCCATCAAATCCTCTTTCTCCATAAAGAAGCAGGTGGCCTGGAAGACAACACTGCGGAACTTCTCATAGTTGAAGGTCTGTGAATATTGTCCCTCTTGGTTGCGGGGGGAGGGGACAAAGTAGCAAGTGCCAAAAGAGATTCTTATCTAGTAGCAAGACCAGTCACACAAAAGGAGAAAAGAAAGGAAACATGGGCCAAATTTCTTTAAAAAGGTGGTTCAGGGACAGGGCTGGGGCTGAGTGGTAGAGTGCTTGCCTGAGGCACTGGGTTTGATGCTCAGCACCACATAAAAATAAAATATTGTGTCCACCTACAACTAAAAAAATACATTAAAAAAAAAAAGTGGTTCAGCTTGGTAACCCTTCAAACTGAAAATGCAAATAAGGTGCAAAAATATGAAGAGAATTATGACTTTTTTAATATAATAAATTCTAAACAAACCTAAAGATTTGGAAAAATATAAAAACTGCACTGGAGGTCAAAATAACAGACTCTTAAAAGACAGCTAAATTCAACTGAAATACAGGTTAAACTACTTTTAATGCACAGTCAAAAGCCTAAGAAAAGCAGAAGTAAAAACTATGAGGGAAGAAATACTATAAGGCAAGCACAATGATGAGCTGTGGATGTGTCAGGGCTGGCCTACGTGTTCAGTGAACCATCTGCCATTGGAGCAGCCGGTCTTTCATCTTGGTATGTCCACTCTCACGCTCCTGTGGGTGGACATCTGGGACTGCAAGCACCTCCCAGGAACGAGGATGGACAGCAGCAACTTCCTCTTTCTCTACCTGGTTGAATGAACTTCAAGAGGAAGTGAATGAGAATAAAAACTTCATTCAAGAAAGAATAAATCCACAGGGCACCAGACAACTATGAAGAATCCATCTGTGGAGATCTCTGTTCATCCAGCCATCCACACCACTGTGTATGCCCAGGCTACAATTCAAGCAAGGCCTCTGCCCTCCAGCTCTGGCCATGGTGAACTCGGGCCTTCACCACCAGGTGCGACAGGACTCGCTGGGGGCTGCATCATTTTTGCCTTACCTGCTCTTCTGGCAGTAGCCACCCTTATCTTGGAGGACCTGTACCTGCGTTGGGTGAAATTGGGGATGGTTATATTCTCAGTATTCTTCTCCTAAGCACATCCTTAGGGATCTGTCTAGGTCTGCACCTCCCATTTTGGTCTCCATACCAATAAAAGCAGTTCAGTCTTGTCCTCGGTGTCTGTTCATACAAAGCCCTCGATGGGATCACTACTCCTGCTTAACCTAAGAATGAAGTTGTACATAATCTGGATGTAGGTTTGGGGATCTTTATGACCTAACATCATAAAAACACTACTTTGGCTAAGTTTTTTACTTCATGTGGGGCTTTAATTATCAAAGAGTAAAATGATTGGGAAATAAGGGGTAGTATGAAGCTGTTGTCTTCTTGCAATATTTTATGTATTACATTCAAGAAAATAAACATCTGCATTATGTTTTTAAAATCAATTTTCCTCTCCAGGTATGAATAATATGCCAAAATACATTCTACTGCCGTGTATAACTAAAAAGAACAAATCTATTTTCCTGCTCATGGCTTAAGTAAATGTCTAGTCTCTTCACAGTTCTTGAGCCCTGACCATTCTCCTCTGCTAACCCAAAGTATGACACTAACATTGTCAACTGGTGACAGCTCTAGAGAACGTTAAGGTTACAGCTCCACATTTTTTTGGATTCTATTAAAGTTAAAATTCTGTACACAATCAGGTTAAAATTCATCTTTGAATAGCCATGATTTTTTTTTTTTTTAGAGAGAGAGAAAAATTTTTTTAAATATTTATTTTTCAGTTTTCAGTGGACACAACATCTTTATTTTTATGTGGTGCTGAGGATCAAACTCAGCGCCCGTGCATGCCAGGCAAGCGCGTTTCCACTTGAGCCACATCCCCAGCCCCACCATGATTTTAAAAGTGGTTCATTAAAAATATAGAACAGAATTTTAAAACAAATGTTTACCCAACAAGTTTAAGAATTTTAAAAGCATAAATTTAAATCCAGTAGACCTGAGAAATCTTATTAGTAAAAGGATTGCTAAATGACCTCTAGACACATGCATCTACATGGCCGGTTCTATTCCCACAAAATACTGTTAAGAAGGGACATGTTTCCTAAATATCATAATTCAAACACTTTATCACCCATCCTGGACCTCTTTGAGTGAAAGAGTTTGAATTTAGTGTGCTAGTTTGAATTCAGTCTTTCTGTTTGGTTAGATGTTCTCCTGCTTGCTCAATTCTGGTGTTTGGCACATCAGCACCACTGTGGACTCTTAATTCAACATCTTCCTTTAGTGAAAGAATTTTATTTTTCCCTTTTTACAACAAAACTTAGTGGCTCCCACTCTCCAGTATCTGACCAGTTTATGGGACATCCAGAATCTGCCTAGCTAACCTAGCTAACCAGATACTAATTCAAATCAGACACCATACCAGAATATTAAATAGGCTACCAGAGAGATCTTGTGAACGAAATTTTTATTTACACACTGTATCTAGGAGCAGATACATAAACTCTTATACAATTAATTTCCAAAAATGTGCAAGAAATTACTATAATTTGTTTACAAACCAAAACACATATTAAAATCTATGGACTTTGGATAGTTCGTTCTGTGGTGTTCTCAGTACAAATGGTACACACCTGATTTGAAACATACAGAAAAAGTGTAAACTACAGCAATCTGGATTGCAAGTATTAATTTCATGGCACTCCAAAAACTATGAAATTTCTTTAACCCAACATATATACTATTACAAAATTCTATAAGAATTTCTCCTCATCTCTGGATGTAGCATTTGGATAACTTTTCAGGAACAGTGACTACACATTTTGCCATGTTATGATTGATCAATAAAAAGGATGTTTATAAAAGACC
>NW_025999991.1:4188670-4213213 GCF_001458135.2 Marmota marmota marmota | reverse complement strand
GGAGGTCTGATTTCTTTTAAAGTACATACTTGAGAATCACTTACAAGTTGGGTCCATGTCACTTAAGTTCCCTTTCAACAGAATCCACAAACTTCAACAAATAGAATCTAGACCAAGCTATAGGATAAAGATTTCTCTCTTTCTCCCCTTTCCACTTTTACCAGACCATTTCAGTATCAGAAAAGCCAATCTTCCACATTATGTCAAACTGCCTAGGTCAAAAGAGGTACTTCTCTACACATAAGCAGCAAATTCTGCAATACACATTTCTGTTTGCAAATTTAATTTCTTGGCAAATCCTTTGATTTTTATCTATATACTATAAGAACATAACAATTTCAAGTTGAATTATAATAGGGCATATTACTTTAAGGTATTTTGCATTATGAATACACCAAAGTACATAAAAAATTGTTTTTCCAAATTAGAACAGTATTGACTTGCCCTCCAAAAAACCACAAAATACAATTTAAAAAACATTTGGATAAAGGTCAAAATAATCTTGACACTACATAGGCATATTTTAAGCACATGGCATTATGAGAAAATGCAGGGACAGGCTACATCCACAGAGATTGGTAGGTGTGGTCCCAAGGCCTCTGTACCGCCAGCTCACCGAGGACAGACAGACACAAAGAAGCCATCTCAACACTTACCATCAGCACAAGTGACTGTGACAATACCTGCCATCTAACATGGATGCACAAGGACTTCTAGATATATTTTAAATTGTTTAAAAATAAATAGTTTTGCAAAAATAGTTAAATGTCTTGCATCAATTTGATCACATGGTTACAACTCTGTAATAGTTCTTAATCCAAATAGCTTATAGTGAACACTTAAATTATATTATTATAGAATACGCCATATTCCATCTTATTAGGTGAAAACATCAAAAAATGAAAGGAGTCTTTGTAACAAGGTACAATCAATGTCCCACCAAAATGAAGTACCTTTCCCCATTTAAGTCAAAATACCAAACACTGTGATATGGCATTGTGCCTTTCCTTGGTAATATCTCAGTTCTGTCTCTTAAAAAAAAAAAAAAAAAAAAAAAACAGGCTGGGGATGTAGCTCAGTGATAAAACATGTGCCTAGCATGAACCCCAGCACCTCCACCCCCACCCCCCACAAAAAAAGCAAAAAACTAAGAAAAAAGTGAGGATACAGAGATGTTTGATGACAATGCCAGCCATAGACCAAAGACCTTTACCCTTGTGTTTTAAAGAAGGGAAGACGGGAAGAATTAAAGTGACACAGGAAGAAATGTCCAGCATTTTGCTTTAAGGCTTGTTTAGCTGGGAATGTTTTCTGAATGGAACAATCTGAAAATTAGACTATGTTGCAGAATTACAAAGTGAACAAACACTCCACATTCCAAAATAACTAAAAATTCTCAGGCATAATATCCCTTCCCATTGACTTACTCAAAAAGAAAAAAAACGAGAGGCCAAATTACTCTAGACTTGGTTCAATGAAAATAACAAATAAATGAAAAGCCTGTTCCGAAACTGCAGTGGATCCTGCAGGAGGCAGGCTTCTGTGTATCTATAGTTCTGTTTTCATCTTTTTCTCATGTGATGCTCCACAATTTCCAAAATTTTTCAACTCAAGTCACTAAGGGTTGATTTTATTAGAGGCAGGAGAAAAGAGAAGTCAAATCTAGCACATTTTATTGTGACTACATAAAAGAAAAATATAAATCCAACTTTAAAGCAATCTTTTCTTTCTATTCAAATCAATTTCAAACTTTTTTTTTAATAAACTTTAACATTGTTAAGAGAATCCAGTCCATTTATGAAAATTAGTTGTACAATCAAGTTCACCCAAGAATGTGTTGACTAAACTAAAGAAATCACAGATTAAACATTTAACCAAAGGAACAGTGCAGGCAACATGAACACAGCGCTCTCACGGGAACTGATCTCACTTCTGTAGTCACTATTCCAGTCTATAGGTCTTTACACTATGCCAATTTGTACCCGGGTTTAATGACAGAAAAGGCCACGATTGCTAAATTTGTGGTATATATCTCTTTATGACTCTTAAATGTAAGGCCATTTATTAAAATGGACAAACCACAAGATGAAAATGAAGGCAACAGAAAAACACAAAGTTTTCACAACCAAAATATTAGCACAACCTTAAAAATAATTTAGAAGTTGTAAAGATATGTGGCAAATTTGCATCCCATTAACTAAGATGATGTCAATTAATAATTCTAAATAAATCTTTTTGAAGTATGACATTAAAAAGTCATTTTCAGTGTATATGTAAATAGTTTTATCACACGTTCATTCAACAGTAACTTTTGAAAATGGGTCATTTAAAAAGACAAAGTAATTTTCATTCTGTAAGTTTCATTCAACTTTACTTAGGGTTGAAGACACATGAAATGTGCTTTTAATGCATAAAAATCACAGTGGATAGCAGCAAAGGACGGGGGGGGGCATCAAGGAGAATCTGATAATTCACATTGCGATTATTCGGCACACTAATGAAAGATAATTCACACTTCTAGAATCTCAAGATATCCCTTTTTAAAGAACCAAAATAAACCCAAGACACCTTGCAGACACTTCCCCACCCCTTAACAAACTGTTGACTCTTACACATAAAATTAAAATAGTTATGGCAGCAAAAGATTCTGATGGCAATGAAAGTTGTAAACTGTATCTCAATCTCTTTTTCTTATTCCCAAAGTGCAAGATGCAGGGTTCTCAATCTTTCAGTAGTGCTTCTCCTGTAAATAATCCTTCATTTTGTTTGGCAAAGGCAGTTTCTGAATCAGGTCTATCCTGGTATACTGGCGTATAACGAAACGACACAGGTACTGCAGAGAACGCACCTGCATGAACCGTGACACTGGATTGGTCAGTCTGACGGGGTAGGTTGCAGATCCAGGCAACCGAGACCTTGAATAACAAAAAGCTCCATTTTCAGAGTCCCTGATTGAATGCTTGATTAGATCAACTATGGATGTATGTCCTTCCACATCTGGTTGTTCATAAAAGCTAAACCTACCATTCGAGTGCTCAATTCTAGTGTGAAGTGTTTTACCATGGGAACGAAAGCTCAAGCTTAGAAGGTAACGGTCGTCAGAACTATCCCGAACAAGAAAAGAACCATCGGGCACGTTGGCTAGCTTCCCTTCTGCCTCCCAGCGTGTGATTGGTCCCCAGTACCATCCTTGTTTTGCAAGTTTCTTCAGCTCCTCCGTAAGGCTTGTCACAACCATGGGACCACTACTTTGCACAGAGTCATAAACCCTTGCCACCCCAGGGGCAGAGTTAGGATCAAAATTCAAATGACAGCGCATACTTTCAGCCACATGGGCATCTGTGCCCGTGAGCCCACTGAAGTTCCTTTGGATCTGATTAGTCTGCATTGGAGGTAGCAATGGCGAGAGTGGAGGGACCTCATCATGACTTGCTCTGGGGCTCTGCAACATGACTCCTGTGGTGCCAATCAACAAGCCATTCACTGACTGGTCTACAAAGATCTCTGGGGCAACAACTAGGTCCTGGTCTACCTGATTCTCATCTTCGGCAAAAGAGCTCCCTCCCACTTGAGGAGGAACCGCAGAGACCTCCATGGGCGAAGAAGTGTCCAGACAATAGCTGCGCGATCCTTCCAAAGGACACATCCCCTCGTCTAAAGGCACGGTGTACTGAATGTAGTCCTGAGGCACAAGTCCAATAACTACAGGCACGTGTTCCTCCAGGTGGAGATGCAAGTCTCCGTGGGGAGAATCTGAACGCTTGAGGGAACCATTCTGCTCCTGGCACACAGTTTCAGCCTGAAGGTCATGGAAATCCTTTCGAACCCCGTTCAGCGCAGGACTTGGACTAGAAGAGTGGACCAAAGCTTTGACCCTCACCTCCATTTTGATACAGGTCTCCTCAGAGTTCGTGGGTCGGAGAGGCCAGGGCGTGGGGCTGTAGTGGTGACTGCGGAGGGAAGTGGACCTGATGGGCCTCTGAGCTCTGACGTCCTTGAAGACCACAGGAGCCGAGGAGGAGGAGAAGGTGTCCTCCTCAGCCAAGCCCCCTGAGGGCGTGCTGCCCTTGCCCTTGGGCTTCTGCTTCACAGAAAGTCGCCTTTTCAGGGTCCCCATCAGGCTCTCGCTCTTGGATCTGCTTTTCCCACCTTTCTCATCTTCGCTATTGATATCACAGCTGGTCATATCTTTACCGTAGCAGCTACCAAACAAGGAATCATCTTTTCCAAAGTCACTGGCTAGGGATGGCTGTTGTACTACCATGAAATCAGTGTCTTCTTTACTTTTATTCAAATTAAAAGACTTCCGGAAGGTTTTAAGACTAATTTTCTTCATTATGACTAGTTACCTAATCCAAGGGATCAATTTCTCACTGGAGTATCACACTCAAATATCTGGAAAGGCCGCAGTGCTGCATCTATATATTTTTCCAGCCTCATTTGACCACTGGAGCCATTTTCTATAAAAAAAAAAAAAAAAAAAATCAAAAAAGACAAAACACATTAAAATACCCACAAGTGATTTTGATTTTTCAAGTAGAACTTTCCACCAAAGTTTTCTTTTACTCAGTTTTAATCTTTTAGTTTCTGAAGAAGAACAACCAGTCTTTTCTTGAGATGTCAGCTCTTTCAGTTTTTTCCTATTACACCCTGCATGGTAGATCACTGCCTGTTACGCAGTGGGCATGTGGCAAATACTGGATAATATTTAAGAACAAGCCGGGCACAGTGGTATATGTCTATCACCTCAGTTACCGGGGAGGCTGAGCAGGAGGACTGGGCCAACCTGGGCAATTTAGTAAGACCCAGTCTCAAAATAAAATAAAAAGGGCCAGGAATGTAGCTCAGTGGTAGAGGACTTGCCCACCATGCATGAGGCCCTGGGTTCACCTGTACCCCCTCAACGACAGACATAAGAACAAGACCTCACCTATTTTATCCTTTTTATGCACCTTGCTTTTCTGTTTTATCCTTTTTTTTTTTCTTTTGGCACTGGGGATTGAACCCAAGGGCGCTTAACCACTGGGGCACATTCCCAGCCCATTTTGTTGTTGTTGAATTGTTTACTTAGAGACAGGGTCTCACTGAGTTGCTTATGTGTGAAACAGTGCTCATGTGTACCTTCAACACTAAATCTGACTACTTCCCTTCCTCTACCTATTTGCCAATCCATGAGGCACTACATAGAACTTAGAGAATACCAGCCAAACTCATCCTCCAACAACTTACACACATTCTAAATATTTAAACATCTTTAAAAATATATAAATAAAAAGAATCCATAATCTTTGGAAAATTATCCATTTATTTTCACTAGTTCTTGCAGGGAAGGCTCATGCACTGTCACGTTCCTAGTTCCTAGCACAGAGAGGCAAAATGCCATAGGTTGAGCCCTTTCACCTCGTGCCTGAGCCCACTCAGCATCCTGGCAAATGACAACAGCTTGAACTTTGATCACAATCCTTAACTCACTCTGCATTTACTAAGCCCCTGTTTCACACACAGTACTGTATGGTTACCTGAAGACTAATAAATTATTTATGATCGCCTAATCCAAGAGGCAAAAACAGATGAAGGGATAAATTATAACATGAACCCATTAGAAAGAGTGGTAACTTAAGGATGCAGGTGAGAGAGGAGAGAGATCTGACAAATATTTGCTTTCAGTTATAGATAGCATTGGATTGGCATATAGCTAGAATCTGTATGAACACATACTTGGTAAGAACCACTCAGATCAAACAACCTATGGGGGATCAGCAATACCCTCTCCGTTAAATAAAGCAACTTTAAAACCATCTTACTGTCATATACTGTATTTTTTAATAAGACAGAAAAAAATAAAATACTGACAAATACTGTGCTACATCTACATTAAGCTGTCCTCAGGTGAACTCACCACATACCACCTTCTACTCAATCACTAGGTAAGTGTAACTGCCCTTACAGCACAATCAGTAGCTATTCCAAGGTGGTAAGTACTCAGATTTGAGTTAACCCCGCTAAATGTGGGGTTCAAACAGTTCTGCTTCCCACTATCACATCCATACCAAGACTGGCAGCCACAGGAGAAGCAGTTGGTAGTTACTTACTTGAAAATTATTCCTTTTCAATTACCAATCCATATGTACCTCAATAGTAATAAAGAAATAAAATTCAATCCTAGAGATTAGAAACTATATAAATTTCTATTAGACCATATGGTCTTTTATTTCTCACACATTTTCCAGGCAAAGATTACTCTAGAATTTTTAAGAGTATCTATTTTTCTGTTTGCACTTCCAAAAATATATGCCATCTTTTTATAGGATTACCATCTGTCTTAAGCTTAAGTAAATGTTCTGAATTAGTTCTACTGCTTTTCTAATTGTAAAATTTTAAGTTTACACATGGTTTGAAAATATGTACAATGGTTCAAGGAAAAAGGTTTTAGATTCTTAGAGTAAACTTTATATATCACGAACTCTTTTTTAAGGAATGATTTCAGGCAGCTGTAACATCTAATGCCAAAACATCAAGACAAATCAAATTACTTACTTCCAGCAAAATGGCCTTATCATCCTCATTTTACAAATAAATTTAAAATTTATCTTAAATTAAAATTCACCCAATGAAATGAAATGATTTGCTACTAGAAAACAGCAGATCCAGAATTGGAACTAACTGCCTCGTTTGTCTTCCTACCCCTTACATCAGTGGCTCTTAAAACTTTCAGGCCCGGGATACCTTTACTCTCCTAAAACTTATTAAGAACACGAAAAGCTTTGTTTATGTGGATTATAGCTACTGAAATTTATCCTACAAGAAATTAAAAATAGAAGAGTTTAAAATATTTAATTAATAATTCATCTTCAAACAATATACTTATTAAGTGTTAACAGACAGCATTTCAGGGAAAAGAACTACACTGCCCCACTACAGAAGGCAGCGACAGAAATGGCACTGCTTTACATGTTCAGTCTCTTCTGCCACTCAGAGGAGACAGCTGGACTTACTCCGCTTCGGCACTGAATATCTCACAACATGTTGTTTTAGTTGGAGTGTAAGAAGAAATCCAGCCTAGTTTAGAGCTATACTTGAAAAAGGAGGACTGTATCTTATTTATAACCTTTTCATATCATTGTGGATATTGTTCTTTGATATTATACCAAACCTCAACAAGTGACAATTTCTTAAAAGTTAATCAGGGCTGGAGATATAGCTCAGTTGGTAGAGTGCTTGCCTTCCATGTTCAAGGCCCTGGGTTCAATCGCCAGCACCGCAAAAAAAAAAAAAAAAAAAAGGTTAATCACACTGCGAAATCTGCAACCATATCAAAAATCATTTTCTCTATTACAGTCTATCGTGCATCTTAAATCAACCTTTTCCACGTGGGTGATTTTGTAACATCATCTATTAGTTATTTCATCACAAAGTCATGTTTGTGAATGTCACTGATCTCCTTAGAACACTCTTTGGTAGTGGGCCACAGTGACCGCAACGGCGAGCTCAGAGCTGTGACTTGTGCTTAGAAGTCTGAACTGTGCTACTGGCAACAATACCATTGGCTATTCTCAGGGAAGTCACAAGGCTCACCTTGATCATTTACAAAGTGTCTACTAAAACAAGTTGAATAGTGTGTCTTTCAATTGTTCTTTTAAGAAAAAGTAATTTTTTTTCATGAAAAAGGTAGTAGATGCAGTCAGTAACTCAAACTGTGGCAGCAAGCACTTCCCCCTGCACTAGCCTTCCTTCTTGTTTAGTGTGCAGTTGCGCTTTCTAAATACACCCATTTCAAGGTAAGGATTGTAAAAAGATGTGTACTCAAGGCAAAGACTTAATGAAATTAATATTTTTAGCTTCATCAATGGCACAATCAAGCATGACAGAAATTTTCTTTCATATTTCTGTTTTGTTTTACCAAATTGCTTGTCAATAAAGAACATATGACCATTATTTAAGTTCACTACTATTATTTAAGTTTGCTACTATTAAGTTTGACATATGATCAACAATGTTCTCTCTAGCATTATTTTTTAAAGTTGTATTACTTGATAATTTGCCTAATAAGGGTAAATACATACTACATACTGGCCTGATATGTGCCAGGCCTTGATTTCAGCTTTCTGAAGATATTGTGTCTTACTGAGCTTCATGATCTACAACACCTTATAAACTCAGCACTATGCAGGAGCCAGTTATGACACTGTGGAACCGCCTGTCTGTATTTATTAAAGTCCCAGCTTCATTTAGGATCTGGATAATCTTAGGAATAATAGTACCTATCTCTTGGGTTAGAGATGGAGTTAAATGTGCTACTGCATGTGGTGTCCTTAAAATAATGCATGTGTTAGAAGTATTTGCAGCTAGCAGTGGTACTAAGATTCTCAGTGTACAAATGGGAAAGCAGAGGCACAGGCAGATGAAGCCACTTGCTTAAAACTACAACTGATCAACGGATTCTAGAGCCCACTAAATCAATACACACACTTTTGACTGCATAATTTATTTTATAAGAAATATGAAATTAACCTAAATTGAAGGAAATAACAATCCACATTAAAAATTAGTGGCCTACTTTTCTGAATTATGATGACCACAATGTCAAACACATAGAAGTCCCAATATACTTGACTCAAGAAAGCAAGCTATGAAACAACACAGAGATGATCCTACTTGTGTGCACATTTGTACACCTAAACGTGCACATTCAGTGTCAGAGCATTTAATTCACAGAGTGAATACAGCTCTAAAGAATTCAAAAAGGGATCAGCAAGCCCAGTTGAAGTTCCTGTTCTCATTAATTCTTTCTGTAACAACTGAGCAAGTTTAACATTACTACAAAACAACTACCCACTTCCATACCTACTAAAGAAAATACAGCAGTCTAGATACAGGAACGCATCTGTGTGTCCATCACCTGGTATCAGGAAAGGCAGAACCTGAGTTCCTCAGAGCCAGAGGTAATCAGCTCTCCAGTCTTTCCAGTGCTTAACTTCACGACAGAGAAACTCCCCTCATGCCTTGCCTCCATGTCCCACACTCGTCCAGTCTTCTGCTTCCCTCGTCAACCACAACTTGGGGCTCTTCCAGTGGCTCTGCTCTCTGTGCCACCAGCAACAAAAACTTCATCCAGCCACTTCCCTGATACCCAAACCATGGCGCCCTTAAGTTCAGTTCATGTTGTACAGCAGTGGTTTTCATCATTCACTATGATTTCCACAGATTTCCTTAATTTTGCCCAATTCTTTGCATCCTTTGTCTCCCTCATTTTATCATTCCAGCTCACAACTTTGTCTTGACAATTACAAAACACTACACTTCCTGGAAAAGTCTGAAGACTCAAGCTGCAAACAATGGTCGAAAATAGGGGTGGACTCAGAAATGTGTTTCTACTGTAAAATTGTAACTCTCACCCCCGGAGGTCAGAATGTAGTAAAAATGTACATTTACCTTCTTTGCTGCTCATAAGAACTCCATTTAGCAGAGACTATTTCATCTCCATTTTACAGAAAAACAAACCAAACTTTTGATAGTTTAATACTTTGCTCAAAGTCACAAGGAAGCCACTCATACTGTGAAGGAAGCATACGAAAAGGTCTTTAAACTATTTGTCATTAGGGAAATATAAATTAAAACTGTAAGGAGATTCCATTCTTTACACTGTCAGCTGAAAAGCTGGAACATGATGTGTGCTACTATGACACGAAGCACAGTGAATAGCAGCCTAGGGATTGATGGCACTGGGGCCACTCTCCTGAGCTCACACTGCAGCTGTCACTTTCTAATGACCTGGATACTCATGGCTGGTTTCCTCATCTGGAAATGCAGATGAGAACAGCATCTGCCTAGGGAGATTCACCTCTGGCATGATGGAGTTAGGAGGTCCATAAATCCTCTCCCCCAAAGCTAAGTATAAAGCTGGATTAAACCACCAAAAGCAACCCTTTCAGCACAGAAGACATAAGCAGCATACCCCAAACTAAGACACTTAATGCACAGAAACTAGTGACCCTGAGTAAGGCGGAGGGAAGCACCCCTACAAAGGGAGCAGGAACCACGGAGGCAGAGGAAGGACACATTAAAAGTGCTGAAAAAATTTTTTAAAAAACTGTTAACCAAGCATTTTATGTTCAAAACAATGCAAGGGTTACCAGGAAAAATTAAACATGAAATAAACACATTCCTCTGAGGCTGAGTAAATATGTTGCTAGCAGGCCCGTCATATAAAATAAAAATAATTAAAAATATATATATATGTATATACGGAAGTGCTTCAAATTCAAAGACAGTAACCTTTGGTGATAACTGGAAATGATAAACACATACATTAATGCAAAATACTGCATCTCTTCTTCTTTAAGGGACATGAGATGGTATAAATCAATAACTATAACACTACTGAAGTCATAACACGTTACACACAGATGTAATATTGTGAAATGGCATGAAGGAATTCAGGAAGCAACAGAGGAAGTTAAAGCCAAATGTCGACATCTTACCAGAACCAATATTATTTTGAAGTAAACTGTGACAACTAACAATACATACAGTGATCTATGGAAGAATCGCAAAGAAAACTACTCCAAAAATATTGTTTTAAAAAAAAGCCACAAGATGAATTAAACTGGTGCTAAAATATGTGCACTGAACACAAAAGAATGCAACACAGGAACAAATAGAAATAAGAAATAAATTTTTAAAAATCCAAAAGCAAAACAATAGGTATAAATCTAAAACATCAATAATTACAGTAAATGTGATGTGCTGAACCCATTACTCCAGGAGTCAGCAACTACAGTACAGTGTGTAGGCATAGGCCACCATCATGCTTTTTGCAGCATTCATGAAAATCCTCAGCAAACCCCATACTTAACAATCAAAGGACTGAATGCCCTGCTCCAAGAGTGAGAACAAAGGAAGGAAGCCTGTGCTCACCGCCTCCAGTGGACACTGGACTGAGGGGTTAAGCCAGAAAAAACAGTAACAAAATGCATCCAAACTGGAAAGTAAAAAGCATAAAACTACCTTCATTCACAGCTGACATAATTTTTTATGTAGAGAAGCTTAACACAACTATGTGTCTATAAATCTTGTTCCAACAACAGAATTGCTAGCAAACAAAAATCCTTACCTCACACCATATGTAAGAATTAATTAAAAATGCATCACAGAACTAGATGTTAGAGCTAAAACTATAAAATTTCAAAGAGAAAACTTTTGTGATGTTGGTTTGGGCAGAGGGTTCTCAAAGGTAATATCATAAGGCACAATATTACATTAAAAATTATGAGACTTCAATTAATTTTTAAAAAATTAAAAATGTTCATGCTTCAAAACAAACAATTAAAAGAATGACAAACTACAGATTTGGAGAAAATATTTGCAAACTATAACTGACAAAGGACTTGGACCAAGTTCTTTATATAAAGAACTCTCTTGACTAAGGCAAATAACCCAATTTTACAAATGAGCAAAAGGTGAGGTCTAGTTCAGTGGCAGAGCATAGGCTAATGTGCCAGAGGCCCTGGGTTCAGTTCTCAGAAACACAAATGCACGCAGAGTGAAATACCTGAGTAGAGCTTTCACCAAAGATTTACAAATGGTTTAAAAAGCACATGAAAAGGTCTTTAAACTATTTGTCATTAGGGAAATATAAATTAAAACTGTAAGGAGATTCCATTCTTTACACTCTCTCTAAAATGAAAACAGCATATCACGTGAAGTTAAGGATGTAGAGCAAATGGAAACCTGATATGCTGCCGACATATATAAAGAAATGAATGATAGGGCTGGTGCATTTCAGACCTTCATCAGGTCACACGGATCATCTTGTTTTTTTTATAGCTGCATAGTACTTATGCCTCATTATGCATGTGTGTGTATGGGGGGTAGTACCTGAGAAACTCAAGTTTCTCCTTTTCATTTCAGTCAAATTTATCAGTCTTCCTTTTATTATTTGCCCCTTTTACTGCCTGAAGAAAATTCTCTTACACTGAAATACACATTCTTGTGTATTTCCTACTAAAAAAAAAAAAAAAAAAGTAGTAAAGCTTTGTTTTCCCCTAGTTAATACAATATTGATTTATGTATGAAGTAGGAATTTAATTTTCTCCACATGGATAACCAACTGGCTTAACACATTCATAGAAAAATACTGACCTTCATTGCACCTGGACAGTAATGTTTCTAATGATATTCATTGCTGAATATAACCTTAATTGCAAAAATTAATTTGACAATATGAAACTTTTAAAAATCATACTTTCACCTAACAATGCTATTTTATGTATCTTCAAGAAATAATATGAAATCAAACCATAACAATGTTCCCTGTATTGTGATTTTAAAAAGAGTTTAAAAAATCAGAACATCCTAAGCCCAACAGTTATGAGAACAGTAAACACAATCCTTGCATATCTACACAATGGAACTTTAGGGAACCAAGAAAATTGATAAGTGTACAGTTATAAATAACATGGGGAAAGTTCATATTGTTCATTTGTTAAGTGCAAAAACACAGGAAACAAAATTATATGTAAAGTGTGGTCTCAATTATGTAGAAAGAATAGGGAGGAAAATTGGATCAGAAAGAAGTACAGCAGAACTATTAACGGGATGACAAATTATTCACAAATGTTAATTTTTAATATTTCATTTGGACAATATTCTGCATTGAACATGTAGTGTGTTTATAAGAATAAAGTCTACAGGTTTTTTTGTTCTGAAACTGCTTTAAGGAATGGCTGAGTAAATCCACCAAGTTAAAGCAAAATGCTTTACTTGGCTTTTAGTTATATCACAACCAAATAATAAATATTAGATGAGACTATTATTTTTGCTTTATTAGGACCTAGACAGCCTCCTCCTCCTTATTCCATGTAAAAATTATTTTCTGCAAGGCTGAAATGACAATTTCATACTGGTGTATGTGTGTAGAGCTATATAGATATAGACAAAGAGACACATAGACACACACAAATACATGTAGTCAGGAACTGGTCTTAAATATTCAAAGTTTAAATAATAAGAATGATAAACCTAACAACTTTTGAATAACACTCTACCCTCCTAACTATATTCCACAATTAATTACTGTGTCCACTCCCTGGCATATACCAAATCTCCAGTGCCGCTCCACTCCTGGCAAAAACACAGCACTAGTTAAACCCAACCCTTGCCTTCACCAGGCCTCCACCCATACTGATGAATGTTGATGGGAAACAACCACCCTGACTGCTCTCACTTCATATTTACAACCACACTCTTCAGGTGGATCCTCAATACTGCCTGGAGATCAGACTGCACTTCCCTGATCCACTCCCCCACTCCATTCTGACCATTCCACATCATCATCACCTTTCCTTACACTGTAATGCCTGCTCTCCATATTCAGCCTCAGCTGATGCCCAAATTCCAACATCACTGAGAAAACCAAGGACATCAAGAAGAAACTGGACCCGCCCAGTACATCTATCCACTTGGTGACATCTGTTCCACATCTACCTCCTCCCAGCTCCTTTCTGAAGGCAGCCGCCCCAAACTTCATCTCCTAACAATTTTCCTGTTTCTCACATAAAAGCCAACTAGTCTTGACCCCACTCCCCCACCAGCCGTGGTTCCATCTCTCTAACCCCCTTAGCAGCACAACACCTGGAGAGAATTGTGTGAACTCAGGGAGCTAAAATGGCTCCCCTCTGGTTTTCTCCTGCAGCCACAGCAGAGCTTTCTCCGCATCCAGCACAAAGAAACTCCAGCATCAGTGCTCAGCCTTCTTAAATGCTCTATTTAGCTCCTTTGGCCACTCCTCTTTCCCTGACACCATTTGACCTCTTTGCTGCAAGGACACCACGCTCAGGGTCACTCCTCAGACTCCTCTGCAGGCTTCCCTCAGACTCTCCATGGAGCTCTGCAGCTCTCAGGCTTTGGTCCTCTCTTCTCCATCTATATTCACTTACCTGATAATTTCACTCATTCTCATAGTGCTAAACAGCATCTATGTGCCACCCACTCCCAAATTCTTATCTCTTTATCCAAGACTAATATTCAAATCCCTCCTTGATGTTGCCACTTGAGTGTTTTATAGGTGTCTGAAACTGCATGTTCAGCACTAAATTCCGGGTCTTACCCACCCCACTTTCAAACCAGCTCTGCTTGCAAGATCTCCTACTTCCACTTATGGTTACTTCATTCTTCCAACTGCTCAGATCAAGACATTAGAATCTGCGGGGCAGAGTGGCACACATCTGTAATCTCAGTGGCTCAAGGGGCTGAGGCAGGAGGATCACAAGTTCAAAGCCAGATTGAGCAACTTGGCGGCGAGGCCCTGCCTCAAAATAAAAAAAATAAAAAAGGGCTGGGGGTTGTGGCTCAGTGGTTAAATACCCCTGGGTTCAATCCCTGTTACAAAAAAAAAAGTCCAAAATCACCTTGGTTCCTTTCTGTGATACTTTACATCCAGATGTCACAAATCTCACTCTCATCTACCTTTAAAATACATGCAGAACCCAGCCACTTTTTACGACTCTACCCAGACAACTGTCCTCTATCACCTGTGTTACCGTCACAGCCTCCTCATTCGTTTTCTTGCTTTCTCCTTTGGTGTGGTTCAGTCTTCTCTCCAAATGGCACCAGTGTTCAGGGAACTGGGACAGATGCTGACACTGGCTACTGCTACGACCCTGAGTAATAAAGCCCTTTTTCTCTGATGCTGGAATCCCATGATCTCTGCCAGCATCCATGAAACTTAGCAAGTTAATTTGTTAACATGTTAGCTTACATGTAAGGTAAAACAGAAGATTCTTGGTACCAGGGATTGAAACCAGGGGTGCTTAACTACTGAGCAACACCTCCAGCCCATTTTTATTTTGAGACAGGGTCTCAGTTGCTTAGGCCTTCATAGTTCTTGACAAGTACATAAAAGTAAAAATAACTGATGTATAATAAACATAATAAAATTGCCTTGACTTCTTTCAGGGCCTACAGATCTTACACTAAGCTCTTCTTTGAAAAGCAATAGGAAATGTTTGCCTGGTTACAAAGGTGGATACAAAAATTAAATATAACCAAGTTAAGAAAATGGACTTAAAAGTTCCCACATATTTTAAAACTGAATAAATTTAAAATGAATTTACATTTGCTATTTTTAATGGTTCACTCATACTTTGTAGGCTACTGACAACCAAAACATGGGGTAGTTCTTACCTAAGTCTGCAGGACGATAGTAGTGAATCTCCTTTCTGAGTCTGTATTCCCATATAAAATGAGATTAATCTCTAAAGCATGTCCAATTCTAAAAGTATCTGATTCAATGAAAATAATAAAAATTTGCAGAGAACTAGCTATTTAACCTGCACAGGACTTTTCCGTGAACATTTCTTAGCATTTTTCACTGTAACTATGCTCAATACATTTCTGTTAAAGTGAATGTGAAGTATGTTCACAACTTCAATGACCAAAAACTGTTAATGGAGCCAGCTTATAAGATTTTAATCTATAAAGTAAGTTTTCAGCTCTCCTCAGATTTTTACATAGTGTAATTAAAAAGCAGTGCACTTATGTACCAACACATCACTTTTTTGTATAGATACATACTGAATTTCTAATGTATACATTTTTACATCTGTTTTAGGCACTTACCTACTAAAAGAAGTATATTTTAAGAAATATTTGGTCTTGTCTCTGGTTCCTGACACCAATCTCCTAAGTGACATTAAGTATATTTTGTTATTAATAACAAGCCTTTTTCAAATACACCTGAGTTTACAATAATGAGGTGATTTAGAGTGGGGCTCCTAGAAAGAACAAGCAATCACAGTGGGGGAGCTTTCAGCCCCATCCTACAGCAGAGGCAGAAGGGGAAAGATGGAGATCAAACAGAAGGTGCAAACACTCTGACCAAATTCAGAAAGCTCTGGACTCAGGAAAGCAGTGAGAGGGAGGGGTACCTAAGAGGGCACAGAAGCCCTTACCCTGCCCTGTGCACCTTTCTGTTTGGCTGTTCCTGAATTGTATCCTTTGTAATAAACCAGTAAATAAAAGTGAAGTGTTTCAGTGAGTCCTATGAACCATTCTAGTAAACTGCTGTGTCTGAGGAGGAGGCCATGGGAACTCCTGACTTACAGCCAGCCAGTCAGGAGGAGCAGCCCAGGACTTGCAACTGGCACTGAAGTGGAGGCAGGCTTGTGCACCAAGCCCTCCACCTGCGGGGTCTGTTCTAACACTAGACAGCATCAGAACTGAAGAGAAAGAGTTTTCATGTCAGAGAACTGGTTCAAGTAGCAATAAAAATGGCTTATTTCTTCACTGTGTATTTCAGACTGGGTTTTCTATAACTATTAAACATTTCTGACAAACTGATAGTTCACTCAATCTGAAATCAGTGACGACTTCGGAAGCACTGATAAAGAAAATCATGTACATGTACCCAACCAGGTTTAGGGGCCCACGCCTGTAATCCTAGCTATTTGAGACTGTGGCAGGAAGAGCACAAAGTTCAAGGCTGGCCAAGGCAATTTAGTAAGACTTGTTTCAAAAACTAAAAAGGGGTAGGGATGTAGCTCAGTGACAGAATGCCCCTGAGTTCAATATTCAGTAACATAAAAAAAAAAAAAAGGAATGAAAGAAAATATAGCACCCCCAACTTATTAAGATCCTTAAACGATCCCGACACTCTCCCTACCTTATTGACTAAGGTACAATCAGGTGACCCTTTGAAATAATGTAATAAATCCTGACTTCTAGAATAAGAAATGTGAAACATTTTAAATGTAGTTATTTTAATACAGTTTCCCTATATATAAACATAACTGACAATTACAAATTAAAACCAATTAACATTTTAACAAATGCTAATAAAAATATTTTAGCTGAAAAATATTACAAATTCCTTAAAAACCTTACTACTTTCATTGCCTATGGGAAAGTATAACTTACTGATTAATCTACCAAGCAGAAAGGAGCCTTTAAGAATTTTTGACAAAATGTGAACTATTAACAGAGTCCAAAGAAGAGATGGTTTGCTATTTCTGTGTTGACTCAGGGTCTGATACTATAGCAAATAGGGCTGTGAAGAAGTCCTTCATCAGTTTTCATTCTCAAGATTGAAACATATAAAAATCTCTTAAATATACTGTTAAAACAAAAATCTTAACTTCTGAAAAGCAATATGTACATAACTTTTGAAAAGTAACAAAATTGCTTTGACGGCTCTCTGAACCTTAAGATTGTAATACAAAAGCTCCAATTTAAAAAGCAATTTGTTAATTATTCAAATGCTTCTGTATATGAATATATAAGATATTTTCATTTAGTTTGCACTAGAGAATATGTGCTTTCAGTTAAAAATAATATTCTCATTTTCTGAAGTGCTACCCAAATTAAGAATGGGGTTTTAGTGCAGATTTGGGATGTAAAAGGTAATTCATGCAAGATTTATTATTAAATGTACATTAAGAGCCAATGTAAACCTCATTCACTGATCATTAGAACTATAGGGGATCTTAGATAGCAATAACTATCCAACTTAATAAGAGTCCTATTAAGTAAATAACATAAAGACCTTACAAAATAGAAGGATTATTTCCTTTGTAATAAAACTTGAGTGTCAAAAGTAATCATGAGTGAATTCCCAAATATGAGATCTCTGTTTTTAAAAAGACCCAACTTCAAATAATTCATGTTACCCACTATAGATCAGTAGGCATTTCATAAATTAAGTTACCAGAGATCAGTAACATAGATGTGGCTTCAGGAGATCATGAAATGAAAACTCATTACAATTATTTAAAGAAAAATTACATTTGGCTTCCCTCAAAATAAAGGTTTTAATATTCACCTATGCTGGCAAACCAAACAAAAACTATTAAAAAAGAAAAAGAGAAAGATATTGATTAAACATGTACTTCTTGATCTCCACTATCACCCTGACACACAGACAATGAAAGCTGGAAAGCAAATTACAGTCAATGATAACACTGTAAGTTGGCTTAGACAAACTGGAGGAAACTAAAATCTAAGTCGAGGCTTGGCATGCAGCTCAGGGGTCGAATACTTGCTTAGTATGCACAAAGCCTTGGGTTCAATCCCCAGCATCACAAAAAATATTTTTTTTTAACTCAGCATATAGCTAGCTTCTTTTATTCAGCAAATTATTTTTGAGATTATTCCATATTCTTTTAAAAATTAATTTGTTTATTTGTTTTAGTTACACAAGACAGTAGAATGCATTTTATCATGCATAAATGTGATATAATTTCTCACAAAAAATTTTTTTAAATAAAACAAAATCCAAAGGCCTACCGGAAAATACCAAAAACAAGTTTTAGAAAAGGTGTCATAAATCTAAAGCAAGTTAGATGCTATTCTTATTTTAAAAGGGGCAAGGAGAAAATAGGGAGAACTGTAAGAAAACAAACCGTCAATGTCAGAATTAAAAATTCAATGAAAGAAAAAGTAAACAATACCCCCCCCCCAAAAAAAAAGACCAACATGAAAAACTGAGCTAAAAGAATCAATGGATGGAGGCTGGGGTTGTGGCTCAGCAGTAGAGCACTCACCTAGCGTGTGCAAGGCCCTAGGTTTGATCCTCAGCACCACATATAAATAAACAAATAAACAAAGGTATTGTGTCCAACTACAACTAAAAAAATAAATATTTTTTAAAAAAGGAATCAATGGATCAACTCAGGAGTTACTAAAGCCAGTGAAGAAGACCTTCAGAAAGAAAATAAAGGAGAAAGAAAAAAAATGAAAGTTTAAATTTTCCTGGAACTAAATAACACAAGTTTACAGACTCAAATAAGTGATCAATGAAATGTTTGGTACATCCCAAAAAAGACAAGAACAATAATTAAGCATACCATGTTGAAATTTTAGTATTTCAGAGATAATACCAAGGTCTTGAAAAATGTCTAGAAAGAGAAGAAAAAAAGATACACAAATGCTTGGGAAGCAGATGGCACCTGACCCAAAGATGACAATGGAACAATGTCTTCGAAATTCCAAGAGAAAATGTGCCTTCGTTTATGGCTCAGTGACTCTCTTGTGGTCATCCCCATTTCCTGGCATCCCAGTAGCACCACAAGCCTGATTCTGGCCAAAGGACTAACAGTGTGTAACCCCTCAGCCCGCTTGCACCCACACCCTAAACCTGGAGCAATAGGAGAAGGCCTGCAGGTAAAAGTGGACTAAGGCAAAGGAAGACCAGCCCATTCCAGACTTTAGGAAAGCAAGAAATAAACCTTCATTCCACAGTGAGATTCCAGGGTTAATCTGTCACTGCACATAAACTATTCCATACTGTCTAAAATAAGATGCACCCCTCCCACCATCTCTCTCAGGAAGGGGCAAGGAGGATGAGCTAAAACAAAAACAAGGAGCCCCACCATGGAAACAGGAGAAAAGAACTTCCAGATTGATGGCACAGGCTCCTCCTGTTTCAGATCCTGACCCTGCCTTCTGTATCTCTCCCCAGTCAAACACAAGGCACTCTCCAAGAGTCAGCTTCACTGCAACATCCTCCATGAAGTCACAAATCCAAATGCCCAGCTTCCACAATTAAGTTGTTACATCTGGTCTCAAGGGCAAGAAGACTGTGTCTATGAGACCCCATTCTTAAATCGGCTAGTGTTCTATGATATGTAACTTTAGGCAAACTGTATAACCTCTCCAGTCTCAATTTCCTCTCCAGCTGTGTAAGGATGAAGATGGGCTACAATCAATAAGGGTCCTTCTAGCTCTAAACTGTGGCAATTCTGCAAATGTATAAAACCACCAAAATCCTAATACAATTATGGGTGTTGGTACCTGTTTATACATTCTGCCAGACTGGGATATTTGATAAATTTTTTCCTTTTTTTTTTTTTTTTGAACTTTTTAAAGGCCATGTCAACAGACAAAAATGACTATTGTCAAGAGATAATATTTCAAAAACAAACTTAACTTTTAACAAACACCTTCATTATGATAAGATCAAATCAAAATTTACACAAGGAAAGTAACATGCATACAAAGTATTAAGTCTACCAATGAAAATTCACCTTAATTTTTTTTTAATTATAAAAAAATTTTATAATTTAAAATTTTTTTTAAATTATAAAAAAACTTTCATTTTATTTTATTTTTATGTGGTGCCGAGGATCGAACCCAGTGCCTCGCACATGCCAGTCGAGCACGCTACCACTTGAGCCACATCCCCAGCCCAAATTCATCTTAATTTAAAAGTGTTCTAACACTGCAGCCTCAACCTTCCAGCATGTTAACAGTGTGGTCAGAGTAAGGTCTACCACAGGTACAACCATAAGCAGCAGCAAACAATGGACCCTTGGAGCTCTTACTGAATATGGCTTGTTTAAATAATTCTAAATATTAAACTACTGGAGTTTTTATAAAAAATCTATTAAGCACAAGTGTATATGTTAAATATAATTTTGTACTGTCACAAAACTGCTATCTTTAGATGAATGGCCCCTTCAGAGGACCAAATTTACTTGCTGGAAATCTCAGTATGCCACAGACCACTGGGGTTTACAATGTTCAGAGGCCACTGAGCTATCAGAAGTATCCTGGCTGTCTCCCTCTCTCTATTACTATTCAAGAAGTTGTTGCTGGAGAAATAGGTTAATCAACCCCCAATCTCCAGGGATGGTGCCCTTTCAATAATTTCAAGAAAACATTTTAACGTGGACACCACGAAGAGCAATAAAACAGCATCAGATCAACATCATCAGAGCAGAAGAGACAGAAGGCAAGTGCCTGCAAGATCTTGCACCAAAAAACTACAAAGGCCCCAATGCCAAATTCTGTTCCAGTGGTCACCAGTGCCAGGCCTAATCCGCCCCACCCTAGTAGCATGCACCACCAGTAACACTCCATGAATGCCCATCTGCTTTCCTCTTTTATTTGTTTTTCTTGTCCCTTTGGTCTCACACCCTTTTTCCACACTGGACTTCTTTGACAAGAAAACCCAAGGGATTGCTAATTAACTACAATACTCCTTTTGACTAATCTAGTATATCTTAAACTAATTATTACTATTAACACTTGTGTATTCCAGGAGCTTGATAAAGACAGATACATATATATCAATACATATATATCAATTTTTCATACTGAGGAAGACACTACTATTATTTTATATATAAACAATATAAAAGCTTAAAAAAAATAAACAAAACCTGTCTACAAAATTCATGTGTTAAAATTCATACATACATCTGCATCTCCATGAGAGACTGCCTGCACTGGTTGCAATCAAAGTCATCTAAGTCTCCGGCTTGTCTAATTCCAAATCAATTTTTCCTTCTTGCTTGACTCTACATCAGAAAACTGAAGATGCCAGGGAGCTCCAGATACCTGAGATTTTGCTTTACTAAACTATGTAAGCTAATGCCAAGGAAACTGTCCTTTGCAATGGTTACTTTCCAAACACTAAATAACTACACTTCCACGTGCACCCATATGGAGAGCCAAGTAGAATCCCAAGTCAACTCAGACACCCTGAGGCTGCACATTGTGTAGGGCTGTGTGGGCCACTTATTACAGGGTCTTGATTTTACTAGTGCTGTGATTTATTCAGCTGAGCAAATCAGCTAACACAGGAATAAACAATATAAATAAGCAATACAACCAATAAAGCAATACAAACACCAACAGTTTTCTAAGATCTACACAGAACATCTTTGCCCTTAATAGGTTGGAAAATATATTCCCTTTTTTATATACCATGTCGCTCCTCAGAGGCCAAGCCCCTCAGGATATGTTAAGGACACAAAGAGGACAGACAGCCCATGGCAGGCCTGCTGCCCTCACACAACATGCATTGAGTGGACAAACTAGACTCAAGTACACAGAAAAATTACAGACAGCAGTAAATGTGACAGAAGAAACGTGAAATTGACTACTAGGGATTACTGAAAGGACCCTGAGGTAGTCAGGGAAGGCTTCTCTGAGGTACTGTTGCTGGAGGAAGATCTAAGGGAGAACCAACCACACAAAGAGCCACTGAAGGGCACTGCAGGAAACAACCACCATGTCCAAGATGGGAGTCAGAACACAGCGTAGAAAGGTGAGGGCCTAACTCTGTGGAAAATAGAAGCAGGCAGAAAGAGTTTGAAATAAACATATTCTTATGTTTACTATTTTAAATAAACATATTCTTAGCTGGGCACGGTGACACATGCCTGTAATCCCAATGGCTCAGGAGGCTGAGACAGGAGGATTATAAATCCAAAGCCAGCCTCAGCAACTTAGCAAGGCCCTAAGCATCTCAGAGAGACCTGCCTCAAAACAAAAAATAAAAAGAGCTGGGGATGTGGCTGTGTGGTTAAGTGCCTCTGGATTCAAATCCCTGGTACCAAATAAATAAATAAAATAATATATAGAAATATTCTTCCTACAACTGTAAAATGGCTTATTATCCCCACTCTAGCCACATATGAGGAATAAGACTTAGAGGCAATTCTAACCCTGCTCTGGTCAAACTGCTAGTAAATGGATTTTATTAACACCTCCTGACATCCTCTGTGTGAGGTGTGGGAACTGAGAGCCTAATGACTTTATGGAAACATCAACAAGACCAACAGCCATCTACTGATAGAAACAACTGTCCCAAGCAAGGAGAATTTGATGTCGTGTGGATCATCCACAAAGACCCTGATGTCAGTTTAAGAAAATTGTGCCCTGAGTCCTGAAACCTTCACTGACAGCTAAAACAACATGCCAAACTGCACCACAAATGACTCACAAACATTACAGCCATCTCACTCTCAGGACAACAGAACACAAGTCCCACCACTGCTTCTCTTTTAATACCTTTTTATTAAATTATTTCAATCACTCCAGTCATTTAAGAAAGTTTCTCCCTTTAGGACATATGCTAATATTAGAAATTTCTTCCTTGTAAAAGGAATAATTTTACAAGAGTACTTGGGGACCACAGATGTAAATGCTATGTCTAGAACTACAAGAGGTCAGAGGTCTGAAATAGATAATCTTCACTTCCAATAATGAGGGCAATAAACAAAACATCGAAAGGTGATCTCAGCAGCAGGTCACTTATTTATCTACCTTTATTAAGCAAGGAAACAGAAAGTACACAAATACACTAGCTATACCAGAAATAAGGGGAGGTACTGTCCTCAAACTTCCAATGCCTGCATCATACTTCCAATGTGTCCATTAGCCTTTTTCTCATAATGGCATATTTTTAAGAGACAATAATAATAACTGCAACAAACTCAGAAATGACATAACATTCCCAGTTTTTCAGAGTGTATCATGACTTTTAAATAAGATCACATGATTACTTCTACAAGCAGAACAAAACACAAAGTTGCCTGAAAACTAGCCAAAATGGAGAGAACTAGTAGGATTTCCTCTGAAGACCTTGTGACTTAAGACCCTTGATTTTGCCTTTAGACGAGGACCTTAAAAAGAGCACCTTTTCAACTCTAAAGCAAGACTGCAGGAAAACACAGGAAGGGAAAGTGACCAAGAATCTGGTTGGAACTGCAGACCTGGTCTACACAACACCCAGTGCTGAGCCAGGCACCCAAATCCCTTCCCTGCCACTCCCTGCAGATGGCCTTTTATGGGAGAGAGGCAGGTGACACCCTGAGGGTGTGCCCCTGGGTGGAGGAGGGACTTAAGGCTGACCAGTCTTCCACAGTAAGGAAAAGGGGCAAAGGGTAAGTACTTGCTATCAAGTCAGAATGTTAAAAAATAAAAATATAAAAAAAGGGAAAAAGCATTTTCAAAGAGATGCTGAATAGAGTCCCAAAAAAGAGGTTCAGAGAATAACCTGGCCGATCATTACCCAGCCTGGAAGTGAAGAGCTCTTGCAAACTCCAGATTATTACCTTCTCCTGAGAATACCTATCAAGTCAAATGCCAGGAGCCAGCATATAGGAAGAAAAAAGGAGGGAGGACGCGGAACCAAAAGGCAAAGTCCACATCCTCCAGCCGCTTTTTTTTTTTTTTTCCTTTGAGCAGGGTATATCCTGAACCTTCCCACATCCATGAAGGCAGAATTGAGGAGGAATTGGACTGGAAGGTGGAAAATATCCGAGACTGCACAGGGTTTCCTGCGTTTTACCTGTGAAAGCTGGTAAACAATGCAATTCATGTTTCTAAACAGCGCTGACTCTTCAGGGCACTAACTACTTAAAATCCATTCATTCAAGCCCGCTAGGTTGTGGGTCCTGGGGGGTTAAAAATAAAATCTCCAGGTAAACTGCTGCTGCCGTGGCTGGGAACATCGGATGTTTCACCTTGAAGCAGACATAAGTTTACTTTGTTTG
The DNA here is from genome assembly GCF_001458135.2 of Marmota marmota marmota. NCBI lineage: Eukaryota > Metazoa > Chordata > Mammalia > Rodentia > Sciuridae > Marmota > Marmota marmota. The sequence continues at coordinate 4,188,935 of NW_025999991.1, read as the reverse complement.
ATTGCAAACGTATCTTTATTCCAAGGCACACAGAAAATTAAAAGCGTCTCTGGGAGCGGCCGGCGTCCCGATTCTCAGCACCGCGGCACCGGCGGGCTCCGCGCCGGCCCTGCAGACCTCTCAGCCACGCGCCTCTCCCGGCCGAAGCCCGGTCCCACCACCTCTTCCTACCAGCCCCCAATTCCAGAAGTGGGGCTGGGAGCCCCCGATTGCCCACTGCCCTGCGCTGGCACACACGCCACCGCGCTCGCTCGGGTCCGGCGCC
>NW_025999991.1:4102246-4188229 GCF_001458135.2 Marmota marmota marmota | reverse complement strand
GCCCGAGGCGCGCCCAGGGCCGGCGCGGCCCGAGCCCGAGGCCCGCGGAGACCCGCGCAGGCAGAGCCACAAGTGGGACCCGGCCCCGCCGCCCCTGCGGAGGCCACCTTGCCGTGCACTCCTTTTTACTGGGGTTTGCTGCAAGTTCCCCATTGTTTGTGCCCCTGAATTCCAAGACAGCTGATGTGAAGTTGTGCATTCATTGGCAACTTGACTCATTTCTTTTAGAGAAATGTGCTTCTAATGTATTAGCACTCCCTTTAGGACATATGCTAATATTAGAAATTTCTAATATATGACTCTCACGTTATTGTCCGTGAGAGTCAGCAGGAATTTTTTATTTATCTTTTGATGATGAGCAACTAAAGATGAATATTCATACCTCAGTAAAGCTGCCAGAACATAAGTAGCATTGAAATCTAGTTTAAGAGTTATTGTGGACTTTAAAAGTTGTGTTTCTTGAATAGCATGGACTTTTTAAAAGAAAATTGGAAGTACAAAGTAATAAGTCTAGGGGAAAAGACTTAAAGAGTGCTCAAGTGTGAATTTCTACTTAAATTATATCTCAGCAAAGCTGTTTTAAAAATGTTCAAGTAATTAAATTCCTTAAGGTATCCAACATACAATACTCTCATAATAAGAGAAAAGTTAGATCTGAGGTGATTCGATCCATTTTTATAACTGGATAGGATAGCACATGCAAAGTTGATATCATCTGTTCAGTATTATTCATCAGACTGCCCTCTACTATCTTCAGTTTCAACTTGAACTTATTAATAAAACACATTAGTCTTGCCCTGATTTAAATGCAACTCAATTCCTCAATGTCTGATTTTAGTGAATAGCAGAATGTACACTAGAATAGAATTGCTTAAGAGGTTAGTGGTAATAAGTAGTAATTAGGAAAGAAGCAAACTTTCCCATCCCAGCAGTGCTAGGGCCAGTGTCTTCTCCTTTGATCTGGAACAGAGAACAAGCCTGGGGTTGTGCAGTTGGATCTGCTCAAGACCCTGGGCCACAGTTCTGGCAGAGCTGGACTCCAGCACAGCTCTGGCAGTTCATGCCACTATGGGACCTTAAACTAGGTTCTCGCTTGTAACCTCCATTTCTACTTCACAAAAAGCATGTGGATGGGTTCTAGTATTAACTATGTCAAATTGTTTTTACAATTACAAAATATACAAAAACCACATGAGGCCTAGTCTGCAACGATTAGTATTACCAGGTAATAAATATCTTATGAGTCAGATGTTACCTCAAACTCTTTCGTATATATTGTGTCCTTTAATTTTAACAGTAATTCTATAAGGTCAGTATTAGCATCATTGACATATTACAGATGAGGAAACTGAGGCTTCCAGTATTTAAGTAGTCAGTTGCTTTCTCGAAATCACATTGGTATTGTGAGACAGAGCTGGAATTCAGCTTAGGTCTCTGTGACTTCAGAACATGAGCTCTTAACCACTAAATTAAAATAATAGTGATAACTATTAATACTCCAGAACATGAGCTAACCACTAAATTAAAATAATAGTGATAACTATTAATAACATAGCAACAATTGTAGAAATAATGGTATCTAAATATACTATTGAAATCTTTATGCTTGGATAAATTCCAAACACTTCTTGGCAATAGACCTGGGTTCTCCTCTTAGATGACTACCATCCAATCTTTCTTTCTGCCCCCCCGTATTCCTTTGGGGGAAATCTTTTTTCCACCTACCTTCAGTACAGCTAAGGAATATTGTCATTAGACTCTTGACCAGGATTCACTAATGAGCAAGTGATGCCACCATAGTCATGCATGGGAAAGAAAGGAGATCAGATTCACTGTAACTCAGTGCGTGCATCAAACTGACCCTGGTGCTGACCTTTAATCGCCACCTAATGTAGCGTTGTTTTGCTCAGGGTTGTCTGTTTCTGTCATTTGCAACCACAAAACACTGTCTGATAGATACAACCTGCTAAAGAAGTTGGCCAGGAGTCAAACTGAAAGTCTATCCTCCTAAGCAGGACAAGGGAAAGATGTTCTGCTGCTTCCTCTGAAGAGAGCATCTGGAGGCAGAAGGACCCTTAACTGATTACCCTCAAATCTTCACTTTGCAAAGAATGTCCTCATCTTCAGAGGAGCAGACCAAAATTTCACATGTCTTACCCAAAGTGGAGAAGTTAAAAGTCAAGTCCTGACTAAGGTCTCTCGATTGCAACTTCAATTTGATTTCTATTATTGAACTTTTCTTCTCCCAGAAGTGGCAAAGAGGGAGCTGAGACTTGAGAAAACTCGGTAGAAGTCAATAAGATATACTATGTTAGCCTGCTACTCCCAACTTTTCAAGTACACCCTCAGTGCTAAAAGCACCCACCAGTCTTCCAGGTAGGGCTTCATAGTAAGCAAATTCCAACACCCCCCGCTTCCTCACCCCTTTCCTGTACCCTTGTGCTGCCCCTTTCTATCTCTGTGGTTCAGATGCTATCTGTCTGCCATTCATTCAAAGTCCCCTTGTACAATACTGGTACTGGGCAGAAAACATGGACCTGAAAGATTCATGTCCTTCCTGGAAACTCAGAATGTGCCTTTGCTGGAAGTGGTGTCTTCGCAGCTGTAGTTGAAATTAGATCATACGGGAGTGGGGTTGGCCCTTAATCCAGGCTGACTGGTGTCTTTATAAGTGTTGAAATAGAAACATACACTCACAAAGGGGCAACCATGCACAGACACAAAGTGCCACTGAGTCAGTGGTTGGAGAGATGCGTTCGCAAGCCAAGAAGCACCAAGGATTGCCACCAACACCGGAAGCCAGGAAGAGGAAAAGAAGGGCTTTCAGAGAAAACATGGCCCTACTAGTACCTGATTTGCACTTCTTGCTTTTAGAACTGTGAAACAATAAGTTTGCCTAATCCTCACTGCCTTAGCCCACCCAGCCTGCAGTACTCTGTTGTGGCAGCTTTAGGAACCTAACAGCGATCCTAGGTCTGCCCACCCTGCGTGCCTGTTCGCTGCAATGAGCTCAGTCTTCTCCAATCAAAGCTTCTCTTTGGAGAATTCTGCACTTACTAGTGTGACCATAGGTCTCTGATTCCAGACAGTACCAGGTTATAACTGTCATTCTGTCATAACTGTCAACTAATGATTATGAAACTTTCATCTCAAAACTGTCCCATTCAGGTAGTAAATTCCGTATCCACCATAACTTCCCTCTAAAATGTCAAACAGCAACTCAGTGACTGGCATTCAAAGCTGTCAGAGAGGCCAACCTCCTTACTCCTCCAGCCCCACAGCTTGTGGCTTCGGTCCATGATGCTTCCAGGCCTAGCTGGGTAACTCCATCTCCATAGAGTCCCAGCTCTGTGCCCTGACTCAGGCTTCTCTGCCTACCTAGAACTTTCTTCCTTCTCACAGTCCACCTCTGATTATTTCTGTATGTTGAAGATCTTACGTATCTCCACTCATCAGCTGATTTGCTGTAGTTTTGTTTAGGAACTTCCCCTTGGGTTCCGCCTCTTCGAGGATACACTTCACATTCTGCCCTGAATCACAGCGTGTCTTCTCTCTCCTCCTTTAAATGCAGATGTTTCATGCTATTCATTTTCACATGTGTGTATCAGTGCCTTGAACAACATTTCTTCACCCAATACAAGCTTAAGAAGTGTTGGATGAATAAACATTAATATTCTATTCCTCTCTCCATCTCCTTGAGAATATCCCTGTGAGAAATGGACTCTCAACCCCTTTTATAGATCCACTTCAAGAGATTTGGCTGCTTTGGTCCTTTGGGAAGCAGCACATATCAGCTTTGCAGAGCACAGTTATTGAGCGGAAGTGTCTGTGCTGTTTTGATGAGCAGCTAGCTTCTGCTAGATGGGCACATGCTAGAGCCAAGGGGCTAAAAAAAAGGGGACTTTTAAGTCTTGACACAAAGTGTATAGGACTGTGTGGATACCTGTTTGTTTACTCACAGAGGTATCAGATCAGCAAAATATCATTCCTAATAAGAGTACTCTGGCTCAGTTTAATGTTACTCTCTATTTCACATCAAAGACTCCAATTTATATATGATTGAAACACTTTGTTGTTGTGTGCTCTCTCCACTTCTAGGATTCAGGGACCCTCTGACAGCTTGGTGAACTCTTGCTATATAGGGTAACCCAATTGATACAGTGCAAAATAAAGCAAATATCCATTCGTATGAGGAGTTGATGACATGTCTTTGCCACCTTTGGAAACTTGGGAATTATATTGTAAAGTATAGAATAATAGCACCTGTGATTCCCCCAATTAGTCCAGCAATGCAGGAAGGTGTCGGAATTCTGTGTTACAATAGGCAGAGAACCAGAACTCCTGTGGGAGTTCAGGATGGTTTGGAATTACTATCAACTGTCCTGCTAGTGAGACTGTTAGCTGGGTAGAACCCTGTTCTTCAAGTTCCCCTCTTCAGGCTTGAGAGAGTTATTCACTCACTGAATCCAAAAGCTGGGAGCCCACAGTGATGTCAGCATTTTTAGGAAAAAAGCAAACTTCTACCATGTTTGTGCTTCTAAGCCATTAGGAAGGCCTGACAAACCAGGAAAAAAGAAGGAAACACTGTGTCTCCCACGACTTGCCTAAAATTCCTTTATAATTGCAGTTACTAAAACACAAATACCAGCCCTAGAGGCAACGGAATAGCGCTTACATGTTATCAATCATTTATTACCATGTGACTATGCATTACGATATTGTTGTTTGATTTTTGCCTCAATTTTAACTTTCATATTTCATCGTTCCCCTAATTTATTTTGCAATCCCTTTCTAAGAGTTTAATTGTAATTAGATATGTATGATCAAATATTCCTTAAAAAAATGCAATGCCATAAGTGGTAATTAGATCTCTGGATTAGATTGTGTGTCAGCTTTCCATCACTGTGACAAAGAACCCGAGAAAATCAAATTAAAGATCTATTTTGGCTCATGATTTCAGAGGTTGCAGTCCATGGCTGGCTGGCTTCTTTGATTTGAGCTCAGGTCAAGAGAGATCATCATGGCAGGGAGTGCATGGTGAAGCAAGCCAGTCACCTCATGGTGGTCAGAGACAGAGAGTGAAAGAGAAAGGGTGGGGGTAAAACATTGCTGTGGGGGATATGCCCACAGTGACCCCCAACGAGGGCCCCTTGACCAACCCATAGTTCCACCAACTGGCAAACAAGCACATGACCTTTGGTGGATATTCTAGATCCAAACCATGATAGTCCTCTCCCTAAGAAAAAAACTTGAAATGCAGTTAAATTATACAACTAGGCAGAGTATTAGGTCTTTCCAGGACTCTACTACGGCATACATTGCGTATAAGCTATTTTAGTGCAGCAGTGGTAGGCTCTTGAGGAAGGAGTAGGAGCTGGATCCCAGCGATATTCATGCTCTGGCCTGAGCTCCAAGGAGGAGAGTTGGGAAGGTCTAGGAAGCGTGAGAGCCTCAGCAAAGTGAAGAGGCTATACCCGAACTGCCTTCCACACTAAGGCAGAGAAGTCAAAGTTGAGGAGATAAATTTCCCTTTAAAGTCCCCAGTGTAGGTCCTGTGTGGGACTGGAGTGCGTTGGATTGTATCCCCCAAAGGATACGTTGATGTCCTCACCCCTTACTTACAAATGTAACCTTTTTTGGAAATAGGGTCTTTACAGATGCAATCAAGTGAAATGAGGTCATAATAGAAGAAGGTGGGTCCTAATCCACTGACTGGTTCTAACAAGAGGAAAATGTGGACAAAGTCATTCAGGGAGAAGGCCATAGGATGAGGGAGACAGAGGTTGCGGTGATGTGGCTATCAGCTGAGGAATGTCCATCACCAGAGTGCAATCACTAGAACTAGAAAAAGCAAGAGAGGATTCTTCCCCTGTGGTTTCAGAGGTAGCTTGGCCCTGCTGTTACCTGGATTTCTGGCCTGTAGAACTATGAGGATAAATTCTGATATTTTAAATCACTCAGTTTGTGGAAACAAATGTATTGACAAGAAGATTCAAAATAGTGTATATTTTCAAAATATCTCTTTAATTTCCAATGGAATTCATCAGGACAAAATCAGAAGTTAGGAGAAGAGTTAGGATCCCAAATAAAAGACAGTGGTTTGGACTATGGTAATGGCAGTGGAAGTAAAGTGAATGGATTTAGTTGTAGTTAAAAGTTTGACAAGTGAATACAACTAATTCAAGGGCAAGAGAAAGTTTTGTGATTATAAAACATATGCAGAAATTTCCTGAAATCCCTTTACATGTCCCCTCCCCTTGAATCTGCGATGACTAGTGTGATTTGATTTTAACCAATAGAAAGCATCAGTGACACTCCATGACTTCTGATATTGGGTCATTAAAAAAAAAAAGGTGCAACTTCTGCTTTATTTGCTTGAACACTTTCTGGAACTCTGAACCTCCATGTAAATAGTCCAAAAGACCTGAGGCTACCATGTTGTGAGGAAGCACAACTATATATCAAAACACAAATATTGACTCACATACAAATACTGACAAAAAAAATCTTAAGAGAAAAATTAGAAAATGACTTGATTGTCTACTCATGGCAACTCAAGGGATTGAAAATATTCTCAAAGAACTGCAAAACTGGATAATAAAAACTGATATACCCTAGAGTTTATGATAACAAGAGTTGATGAGGAGGATCTAAGGAAATGATAAAATCACAAACTTAAAATTGGTGATGGAAATAAAATTCCAAAAATACCAGTGGGATTATAAACTATCCACTTTAGAGAGTTACCTTGAAATATGTACCTGATTTGAAGACATAAGTACTCTTAGACTAAGCAGTTCCACTTCTACATGTATACCACCAAGAACTCTCAGATATGAAAATAAGGAATGCTCATTGAAGCACTGATTGATAGCAAAAGACACCAAACTTCACAACGTGGTACAGTGGAGATGTGTGCAGTTGGATAATGGAATAAATTAAATGAGCTATGTTCAAATAAAAAAAATGAATAAACCAGATCACATGTATGGGCCATGGATATATGTTAAAGATTTTATTTAATTAAGTAAAACTAGTTCTATAGGATACTTATAGCATGGTGTCATGTATGTAAAGTTTAAAACTCTCAGACTAATAATATAAATTTTATGAACTCATGTATAAACACAAAAATAATTGGGCAGATATATAAGAACTTGAAAATACTTGTTATCTTTGGGGACAGAGATCTTCAATCATCAGAGAGGTCTATAAAGGGACTTCAACAGTCTGTAATATATTCTGCCTTTAAAAAATCTGAAATAAAGCAAAATATAAACATTCATAGATTTTGATGCTAGGTATATTGGTGTTCATTTTATTCACCCGTGTGTTTTTTCTGCATATTTGAAATATTTTTAAAAGTTTTTACACGTGAATTCTGAACCCAAATTTAAAGCCCTACTGTGCATTGCCCCTGGTATAAAAATACAAGTTATATCACTAGAGAAGAATCCAATTAGCAAACACATACATGTAAACAGGAAAATTCCTACTCATTTTCTTTAAATCAGGTGAAAATCAGTTCAGAGCTTTTATTGTACTGAATTTGCAGCAAACTCAACTTTTGCTATCATTGAGAATGAGATTCGCTCTCCTTCTTCAGGCTTAGACAGAGTCTGTGAGGGTGATGTGATTCCTGGAGACCCAGGGCCGTCTCAACTTCCCCTCCTTGTACTTTCCCTTGAAATCCTTTTGTTCAGGTTTAAGTGGCCCCTAAAGAGCAGGCTTGGAGGTGGGACTCTTTGCTGTTTCAGGGTCCTAGGGTCTAGCTTCCTTTGGTCTTCTTTTTTCAACTGTTGCACCTGTCTTTGGTCATGTCTGCTTTTGACATTTCCTGTTTGTGAGCCCAGAGAAGAGTCAGTGCCTTTGGCCAACCAGGAAGACTCTAGTGGGCCTGGCTTGAAGAACGCAGCTCTCTGACCCACCTGGCTGGCTCTGTCCTTCCATGCCTGTGGATTTAGGCAGGGGGCAGTCCGCCTAAACTACAGAGAATGGGTTTCTCATGTGGAGTAAAAGGACCTTCTTTTCTCTCCTTGAAGTTTCAATAATTTGAGTCTATAAAACACAAGTTACAATGAACAAATTAACAAAAGTAAAGTCTATAAATTCATTAACATGCAGGTGCACAGGAGTCATACAAAGTATGAAATTCAAAGAAAGACCAGATGGTTGAAGCTTAAATACCCACTTCACAGTGGGAACTGTGGGAAACTTAGAAGAAGAATAATGATTTTCATGGCCTGAAGAAGAGACAATAGTCTGGAACAAAGTTCATCTGGGTTTTGGTATGGTGCAAACTCTAGCCTTTCTTCCTGTGAGTTAATCTCCTGAGGATCGAGCCTTTAGGTATATAGGGGAACTTCAAAGAAAATCCCCTCCTGTGCTTTGGAAGGAAAAGTGGGACTAGAGATGGGGGTAGGGGAAGGGTGCAGAAGATCTGAAGGGTTTTAGTTCTCCTTTAGTTTGAAACATTTAGTATGCGAAAGTGTCATGCTTTGACATGTTGTTTTCTGGTCCATTAAAAAAAAGGATGGCAGAGTCATGTGGCAAGACAAAACACGGAAGCCCCTTACACGTCCAAGAAAAACACAGCTAGACAGGAGGAAAGTCACAAAATCAGATTTTACTTAAGAAACCGTTCAACAGAGGAAAAGAAACCTCGGTGTAGAATTGGGCTCAATTCCAATCAGAACATGAACAAGTGAGGATTTACAGCCAAGGAGCAAGGTGGGATCAGGGGACAGAAAATCACGAAGAGGAAACATCAGGAGTAGGGTAGAGGCCAGCTAAACCAAAGTATAGGTGTGGGAAGATAGGACAATTTTATTCACTCAACACTCCTATAAAAAACACAGACTAAGACACGAAAAACAGCAAATTCATTCAATTGAAGTTTTACATGACACGAGAGACTTCAGAAATGAAGACGCAAAGATCCAGGGAAAACTGTTTTTATGCTAATGTTTGATTAAGAATGGACAGGTGGATGCCTGGCGCGGTGGCACACGCCTGCCATCTCAGCAGCTCAGGAGGCTGAGGCAGGAGGATCAAGAGTCCAAATTCAGCCTTAGCAAAAGCGAGGCGCTAACCAACTCAATGAGACTCTGTCTCTAAATAAAATACAGAATAGACTGGGGGATGTGGCTCAGTGGTTGAGTGCCCCTGAGCTCCATCTCCAGTACCGAAGAAAAAGAAAGAATGGACAGGTGGGTAGAAATGTAACTGGACGAATTGGTGTGGTCCGGTGGTATAGACTGGAAAGAAAAGCAACCTAAGATTCTTCCTGGCCTCTGGGCCATGTTCCTCCCCGACTGTGGTACACTTGGGAGAGGGCAGGTTCCCCCTGGAATGAGCATTTTCACAGGGGAAGGAAGGAGGGAGACAGTAACCCTTCCAGGCTTCATGGCTTGCTTTGGGGAAGGGAGGTTCTAGCCTCTCTGACTCACCCTGGGGAAAAGGAATCTGGTTCCTCTGACTTACTTTGAAGAAGAAAGAGAGACAGGAGAGTTCGAAGGTAATGACTTTTTAAATCACCCAATTCCTTATATTAAAGGAAGGCTGGAGGGACCTTAATGCTAAGGCTCCTCTAATGTCCCTCAGTTCAAACTACCCAGCTTGTCAAGGTCTCATATCTGGGGATATTTTGTTGTGCACCTCAACAGGACTCTTACTGAAGGCAGGCCAGGGTGGTCACACCTCACCTGGGGGACGGTGAGGGATGAGAAATCAGATCATATATACAGGATGAGAGTTCTTTATAAACTGACTTAACAGGACTCTGGCTAAAACTGGGTGGTGCAGGTTGACAAGAACTCCAGACACACTCTGAGCACAGGCCTACAGGGCTCAGGGGACTCTGACTAGAGTTGGACCGAGTGGCATCTTTGTGAACATTCAAGGAGGTCTTATCTCATAGGGTTGCTGAGAGGATTAATTGATTATATAACACACTTAACCCAGGGAGGGCTTGTGGTCATTCTTCAATAAATGGCAGCTATTATTACTTCTCTTTCAACGCCCTTGTTAGGATTGTCATCATGTCATTATTTACATGATTATATGTTACACATCTTTCTTTCCTAAGACTAAAATATTAGAGTGCAGAGATTTTCACGTTTGCCATTGTACTTGAGAGTTCTGGTCACGTGGTGTGGGGCTTATTAGCAACACAGAGCTGAATAAGTGAATGAATTTATTTTTAAGAAATATGTGTCAAAAAACTAATTTTGCACTGGACCAAATGGATGGTAGAGAAAAAGACTGACAATAAATTTGTTTTATAGTGTGTTATTATTTCTATTCATGAAATTCCCAGATGTGCTTAGAAATATTATTGCCAACTTGTGAATGAGAATCTGGATGAGTAATTTATTTGAAGATCATAGATGGAACTAATTAGATAACAGTCATTAAATTTGCCAGATTTTCAAGTTGCTTATAATTTAGTCACTCTGTAACAAACTTTACAACACATGTTTGCAAATAAGATATCTTTTGTTTATTTATCTCAAGTCAGGTTGAAAGTTCCACTTAGAAAAATTTTAGTTTCCCGCACGAAAGTAAGACTTTAGAAAGAGACCATATGTTCAAGGTTAATGATTAAAACAAAACAAAACAAAAAACCTAATTCCTTGTGTTAAAGAAAAGCAGAAAATGACATGAGTCCAAGATGTGACTTAGCCCATTTGGGCAGCTAGAACAAAACACCATAAACTGGGGGACTTCTAAACAACAGAAATTTTTTTCTCACAGTTTTGGAAGTTGGAAGTTGAAGATAAAGTTACCAGTAAATTCAGTGTCCAGCAGGGGACCTCTTCCTGGCTCTTGGAGAGCTGTCTTCTGGATTTGTCCTTCTATGGCGGATGGAGAAAGGGGTTCTCTAGGTCTCTTATTTAAGAGTGCTAATCCCATTCATGAGGGCTCCTTTACCACCTGCTTACACCCTACAGTCTGCACCTCCTGACTCATCACATTGGGGATTAGGATTTCAACATATGGTTTTGGCGGGGATATTAACAATCAGCCCATAACAAGTGGTAATTATTTATTTATATTTATTCAGGAACTATTGTGATAGGTGAAAAGAGACTCAGCACAGAACTGGGCTCAATTCAAAATCCAGCATGGACCAGTGGGCTCACAGCAGCGGGCAGCATGGCATCGGAGGATGGAAAATCACCACGAGGAGACCTTAGACCAGGGGTTCTGAGCAAACCAACCTGACTGCATTCTTGCTGAAGGCAGGCTGGTGTGACCAGATATCCAGGGGATGGGGAATGTCTGCAAACTGACTTAACAGGATTCTCAATGAAATTGGGCTGTGCCGGTCTGGCAAGGATGGGGCCAAGTTGAGGAAAGAACTTTCAGAAGCCAAATAAAGTTTGGTTACAGAGAAAGCTTTTGTTGCTTACCAAATCTTTTATTTTTCTACTTTTATTTTTCAGATGGTACTAATTAACCCGAATTATAAAGTGCTAGAATATTTTAGGGAAAGAAACATAAATTTTCTTCAATCCTACCTAATAGGTTTTTGGTACTGGGGATTGAACCCAAGGATGCTTTACCACTGAGTAAATCCCCATTCTTCCTTCCTTCCTTCCTTCCTTCCTTCCTTCCTTCCTTCCTTCCTTCCTTCCTCCCTCCCTCCCTTCCTTCCTTCCTTTCTAGACAGGGTTTTCTAAGTTGCTGAGGTTGGCTTGGAACTTGTGACCTTCCTCCTCAGTCTTCCTAGTCTCTGGGATTATAGGACTGCTACAACAGCATCCGGCTCCTCATAGGTTCTTAGAATGGACTCCTGTTAAAAAAAAAAAAAAAAAAGACAGATTAACAAAAGAAAAGCAAATGAAGCTTATTCCAGACACCCAAAGAAAGAGGTGACTTTTAATTTCAGCCTATACAGCATCTCCAACAGCAAAACATGAATTTATAGAAAAACAAGACAAAGGAAAAGCAACTGGAGTCCTATGGATGGCCACAAGGAGAAGGCCATGAAATGGCACATGCAGACCAGTTAGCCACAGCTGGTTAATGTAGGTTCCCCTGGGACTAGCCCCTGGGGCATAGGATGCCACCTTGTCCTCAGTGGTCAACCTGAAGTAAGTCTTTAGAAAGTAAATTTATTTATTAATTAATAAATAAATAAATTCCCTCATGCAGAAGGGGTGACAGGACATGTTTTTGGCTTTGTAAACCTATGTCCTGCTTTTAGACAAAAAGAAGGAAAGCTTTAGGCAAGGAGAGCTTTCCTGAATCCGCTTCTTCTTACTTGCCTTCAAGTCAAAAACCCTTTTATCCTCTAGAGGTGCATATTCTGGTCTCCCACTTTGTTAGCCATTATTTCATGGTAGCTGCCTTACAATTTATTATTCAGATGCATCCTCGTGAATGAAGCTTGTCACAGGTTGTAAAATACATTAAAATCAGATGAAATCCAGGTTTATTCCATTAGAGAAAAACTACTGTTAAGGGACAGACAGTGAAAATGGAATTATGTGGTATTACATCACTTAGTGCCCAACCCTGAGTGCATGAAGAGGTTGTAAGTAGTGATGCTTAGAGCTGCTAATCAATGACTACTAAAACTTGATGATTAAAAGCATAATAGAAAGCATTTATAGTACAACTTTTATGTAGAACAGCAGACGTATCTGAGAAGTGTGGGAATTACTGGCCATGGAGGGCCAGGGCCTAGCAGTGACAAACATGCCTTTGCAGTTGCCAGGTTTAACTTTCCCTTCCTGAGCCACACCTTGGTAGTGGCTGGCCACGTGACCTGAGATCAAAGGCCCTCTCTGAAGGATTATTGTGCAATGTTTCCAGTGAGTGACTTCCTTACCAGGACTCATTTTCATATCCCTTGGCTCAGAGTTTTGGCTAAGGCTGGGAACAATAGGCGCTAAGCACCTTAGCATTAGTGCTAGACTGTCTGTGCCAGGCTTGCAGAAGGGCTGCTGAAAACCTGCTCTGTCTGAGTGAGTTTCCCACCTAACTTCAGGGTAGGAGAAAGAAGGCACCGTAGGTCTGTGTCCCATCCTCCAAGGAGGGAGGCAAAGTTGCTTTCTCCTCATTTTAAACCAACTGATGAGAAACGTCAAGAAAACTAAACAAGAGCTTCACCTGTGCCCTTGATGCTTCAGTAGTACCAGGCCTGGGGTCAGACTGTGTTGGCCAGTGGCAGTGATTCCTATACCACAGTAGACCCTCCCCCTGACATTCATACAATCTTTTAGAATCGTTGCTCTTTACTGAAGTCGGGACTTATTTTTTATCTACCAGGACTTTCAGGTGAGAGGAGATCAACGCATGCATGCTGGGAAGACAGGGAGCTGAGGGCAGCAGATGTCAGCACATCCTGAATCCAGGGAACCAGAGTGGGGTCCCTCAGGAAGCACGGAGGCACCCCACGAGAAAAGAAAACTCAGCCCTGGGAATCTGCCCACCGTATCAGATGACAGTGATATTACTGGGAGGAACTTTCTGCCCATGACCACTTTTCCCTTTACCTGGTGTGTCTCAGAATAGGAGCAAGAAAATATGGAGGCTGACCACAGTCCTGTCCTCCAAACCTGAAGCCCTTAGTTGTAGAGGAGAAAGGAAACAGTTTATATTGAGTGACAATTCTGAGTTTTTCTATCACAATGAGCTGGATGTTTTTTAAATATTAAAGTGATAAGAGGCAAGATGCCCTTCAATAGATGAATGGGTAAAGAAACTGTGGTATATATATACACAATGGAATATTACTTAGCATTGAAAGAAAATAAAATCATGGCATTTGCAAGTAAATGGATGGAGTTGGAGAATATCATGCTAAATGAAGTAAGCCAATCCCCCCAAAACAAAGGCTTAATGTTTTCTCTTATAAGTGGATGCGGATCCATAATGGGGGTAGGGGAAGCGTGGGCGAAATGGAGGAACTTTGGATAGGGCAAAGGGGAGGGAGGGGATGGGAGGGGGATTGGGGGGTAAGAAAGATGGTGGAATGAGATAGATATCATTATCCTAGGTTCATATATGAAGACAGGAATGGTGTAACTCTACTTTGTGTACAACCAGAGAAGTGAAAAATTGTGCTCTATATGTGTACTATGAATTGAAATGCATTCTGCTATCATGTATAACAAATTAGAATAAATAAATAAATTAAAATTAAAAATTAAAGTGATAAGAAAATGTATTATCAGCTCATAATAGTTGGAAAGGCTAAGGGTCGTATTAGAGATCTCTTTGAGAAGGAGGCCATTTATGTCCACAGAATGGTTTTGATGTGATAGTGTTAGAAAAGCATAATGTTTATTTCTCAACAAATGCCTGTGTTTATATACAGGAATTTCATAGTACCACACACCATCACCTGTTTTCTTTTGGGGTAAAATGAAAAACAAAAAGTGAATAAACTAATCATAACTACACTGCGTTGGCCCCTGAGGAGCCACACCGTGTGTTCCTAGACATTGTGACAGAGATGGCACATGTTTTTGTGTCCACTTGACTGGGCCTAAAGGTGGAAATGCCTTCTGGGGGTGTTGTGGGGGTGTTTCTGCATGAGATGGACATGTTAATTTGTAGACAGTTAAGTCAATTAATCCTCTGACACAGTTACAAATCATTCAATCAATCAAGGAGCAAAATGGTGGAGGAAGAGGCAGCTATGAATGCCTAACTCCTTGAGCTAGGACATTTATTTAATTTATATTTAAATTTGAACTGTAGCTTTGGCTCCTCCGGGGACTTGGGTCTCTCAGTCTGGAACTTACCCAGCTCTCCTGTGTCTCAGTGTTTGGACCTGGATTGGAGGTATACTGTTGTCCCACCCAGGGCTCTAGCTTGTCGACTGTAGATCTTGGGATTTCACAGCCTCCATAACTCTGTGAGCCAATACCGTATAATAAATCCCAAACTAGCTGGATGTAGTGACGCATACCTGTAATCCCAGCAGCTCAGGAGGCTCAGGCAGGAGAACTGCAAGTTCAAAGCCAGCCTCAGCACTTTGGTAAGGCTCTAAGCAACTTAGTGAGACCTTGTCTCAATATAAAAATAAAAAAGGGCTGAGGGTGTAGCTCAGTGGTAAAGTGCCACTGGGTTTAATCCCCAGAATCAAAAAACAAACAAACAACAACAACAACAAAAATTAAAAAGTTATAGAATCTTTGAGAAAACAACATTGTTTTATCATTTAAACCACTAAATTTGGGGCAGTTTTACAAATGAAGAAAATAAGTCATGGAGAGGTTAAATGACTTGCCCACCATCATGCAGCTAGAAGTGGCAAAACCAGAATGTGAACTCACTTCGTAGCCTGACACCCATTACACCCTCCACCACTTACAGAAGGTGAGACAGGACTCTCGGTGTGGGGCATCAATGGGATTCGTAAGTGGCCAATAGATGCATAAGTTTGCCCACTTGTGATATTATATTTTATCCTAATTTTTTTTTTCAGAATTTTAAAAAGAATTTATTCTTTAGAGCCGAATGTCCCAATGACTTGACTGCCTTCCAGGAGGCCCCACCTGTTAAAGTCTCCACCACCTCTACCCAGCACTGAGGTTCAAGCTTCCAACAGATGAACTTTTGGAGAACACACTCAAACCATAGCAAGCAGGCCCAGCTTCATAGAAAAACTGAACAAAAAACATTATTAGTATTTTTTACCATAAAGGTTTCATATGTATTTCACCTTATTCAGAAGCTGATAGTAATTCACTATTTCATAATAAAGATTTTGCGAGAGGGGATATTGTAGGGACAAACAAGGCAAGGCACCGAAGACAGCAGGAAACAGTTTTATTTGGCTGCAGCCAGGTTCAGAGGGTACAGCCTTTGCTGTAATCAATCAATCCCCTGAACCCCGAGTTCAGGGAGTTTCAGAGTTTTATACCCAGTGTGCAAGGGGAGGGGCTCAGAAGTTCACAGTCTGCAGAAGTTCACCTAAAAGCAGCTTTTGCTTTCACTGTTCTGGGCAAGTTAACTCTTCAAGGACAACCCCTGAGAAGGGGGGAGCTTCATCTCCCCTTCTTCCCTCCCCCTGCCAGCTGTTACCATGGGCCCATTTGTAACTTATCTTAAAAATGTAGATATCGCTGTGAAGCCCAGCTCAAGGCCAGAGGCCTTGTTTGCACATTTCTTCAAAGTACTCTACTGGATACGTTTGTGAAAAGTAGTAAGGGGGTGTCCAGCACCTGGAGTGCTGGTATCTTCTTGGCCTGTGGCCAAGTAAACAGAGTGACATGAAAATAGGAAGTTTATGTACAATGGACTCTTTTGCTGACAGTCCTAAAATTAGCCATGGTGAAGAGGGCTTTTCTGTGGAGAAAGGGGTTGCCACTTTAGGGACAGAATTCTCTTACCTAGATTTTCTTTCATTCATATTAACCTAGACTAATTTGTATGGATTGGAGTTTTGATTTAAATAACCTAAGGAAGTGTTAACAACTTAAGAAAGTAACATTCAAATTTTATTCGTGAAGATTCAAAAAGATATAAACTGCTTAACCTCTTAACCCCATGCTCCTGTAAGAAGAATCTCTATCCCTGACCTTGTTCTCATGCTAATTCATCCACGGAGCTTCTCCTTATTTTTGACATCAGCATAACCTCCTTGCTGTGTCCACAGTAACTGTGTTTTGTAGGGGAGAAATGATCCACCCTTGACATTTAGAAAGGAGCCAAACCAGTTTAAAATGCTGTCTCATCCCTAAACTTTATGATCAAGAGGAGTTGGGAATGGCTGTAAGGTAGAGTTAGCCTTAAACTTTGTATTAATAATTATCACAATACATAAATGCTAAGTCAGCCACCTATGAACATCTCTCCTCTCTCTTCATTACTTCTACATTGTCATTATGAAAAAATATAACTTCAAATAAGTAGAATAGGCCGTGTACCAACTTAAAAGCACTTGAAAACAGACAATTCTTTATTATCTAGAGATATAAATAAATGCCAATAAGTGCCTATTGCATATTACATTTTCATTGGCATAGAGTGTATACTTTTATTATGATAGCAAACTAACACCTATTAAAAGTGGTCAAAGAGCAATATTGATCAAGATCTTCTGGAAGTGTTTTCTGGCACATTCTCCCTTAAAAATATTGCTGCATCTACATAAACTCAGGACAAATCTGGCAACCCCAGGATTTAGCTTGAAAAACTAAAGCAGCCAAGAGAGACCTAGGGAGCTATTAAGGAAACATCAGTGTGATTCTGTCAATGACTATTATCAGGTTCAATTTTGTTGGAAAACTATTCTATGGGGGATTATGGAACAAACAGTTGTAGTCCAATTACTACCTCTCCTTTGCAGAGGACTGCTCTCTCGGCTGCCAACGGGGTAGCACTGGAAATATAATATCTCTCACCTGAGTTGCTGTTGACTGGCAGCTGGATAAACATTTTATTCTTGACAAATGCCTGGAGTATGTTTAGTTTTTATAGCTGGTTGGCACAGAGCAATAGGTTTAGCTTTCAGGCAGATGAAGAATAGGCCCATCACATGCATAGAAGATTAGGAACCAGACAATGATAGATCTGAGTAGAAGATTCTCACCTTGGCCCATAGGTGGTAATGGGGCATTCCTGAAGGCAAGGCCAAGGTACCCTCAACATTCTTCTGCTGTGTTACGCCAACTAGTAATAGAAGTCTCAGGTCCCAGAGCCAGGCAGGAACATGTCAAAAATGTTTACCCTAAACACTTTAAGCCAGTGTAAGGAAACACAGAACTCAGATATTTTCTATGAGATGAAATAAATTTCTGCTTTATTTTTTGGAACTTAATTACAACCTCTTGGTTGTGCTACATTTTAGTATAACTTGTTATTTTGAAAAGGGAGGTAGAAATCCATAAAACTACTAAAATAGAAATGCAAAAATTAATAAATAGAAGTGCAAGTTAAATTATAGCTGATTTTCAGAAATACTGTGATTAAATATTTTAATGGTAATGCTTCCTGTTTGGAATAATCCATTGTGTCAGAATATTTTGTCTGAGTTTTTATTTTGAGTCTGAGAATGGAAGAATCCAAATGTCATTGCACTTCCTAATCTGTTTTATGTCTTTCAATCTTTTATATCAGATACTTATAATTTGTCACACACACACACACACAAACACATCTTGCAAATCAGGAGCGTTACAAGAATAAAATATTTCCTAAGCAATTACTCTAAGAGAAAAAAGAAAAAATTCAAATTACCTTATATTAATTTATACTTTATAAGATCAGAGTTTTCCTATATTTTAAATTTTAACTACAAATAAATAAATAGTAGGTAACATTTTGGCAATTCGTTTTAGTTTTTCAGTCAGTGGAAACAGACACATTGAAACCGACATTTCAATTCTAAATAAATTCATTCATAACCAATAGCTCAACTCAGAAGCCAGGTTGGTTGTTAGAATACTTAGATGGGTTTTTTATTTCCAATGAAGGCATTAATATTCTTCTTAAGAGAGATTAACATTTGTCCAAGAGTAATTCACTTTACCATTTTCAAAATAAAATTCAAAATCTGGAAAGAATATTTGAAATTATATGTTTTTTAGAGAGTGTGAATTAAAACGGTAAGACTGATAAAAGCCACCCTGAGGTTATCAGAATCGTTTTCATTCTATTCCAGTATTAAAAATGTCTAGTTATTGGAATATCACCAGAATATAAGAAACCATTTATCATATATATAATAAATAGAAAAGTCCTATCACCAAATTAGAGAAAATAAGTACAAAACTGAAACTCCTTATCTCAAAACCCAAGACATTCAATAGTGTGCCTCATTTTATGAGTATTTGCAAGATGTTCCAGACACGGGAACGTTCCCCTCAGGAAACTGGCTTCATTTTAACTATGGTAAAAATTCCCAAGAGAATTTCTAGAAAAAAAAATAAATCTAAAGCCTTACCCTGGGCAGGCTTTCTGGGTTTATGACTAGTGCATTGGATAGGGTCCCACAGTCAGAAGGGAATACAATCATGGCTCAACAGTATCTTGGAATTTCTCTTTGAACTTGAGTTTGTAAGTAGTCCCATGGGGCGATGGAGCATGCTCTGGGGCTTGGTGACTTATCTCAGGGCCATCCTTCCCAGAGAGGGTCTAAATCCCCTGCTCCACACGTCCTGGATCCTGGGGTGGGGGGGCTCACCTGTTCCCTTGGTCCCTGCCTGCTGTCCACCTGGGCTCTAAGCTAGAGAGTCTGGGTAGAAGTGCATGCATCTTGGCAGGAGGGCATGGCAGGAGCATCTGCCACCCTCAGCTGTCAGCTCCATGGGTCGCTCAGCGTGGCAGGCAGGGCAGAGCTTTGTCCACCCTCGTTTGAGGTACCGAGCTTGACCCTGAACAGAAGTTGCAATACTCTTGAGGATCAATGGTGTGCTGTGGGCAGTGTTGGCGAGCCAGGTGGACGGGAGATACTGCCTCAACTTCCCAGCCCCCATCCAGGACAGGGCGAATGGTTTTAGTGGGCAGGAGTTAGGAAAGTGGGGGAGGGAGTGCAGATTCAACAGCTGGTGAACTGCAAGCCTACCAAGTCAGGGGGTGGTATTCAGGAGGGTCTGCTCTTGCTCACAGTGTCCTGCTGCCCAGGGAAGCAGGATGTTAGAGCAAAGCAAAGACATCTTGAATGTCGGAGAAGCAGATGCTTTGGTTCAAGTACCTTTTAAGCAATTTAGCATTTTCCAGAAATTTGTCACCCTTAGTTAATAGTTAGAAAATTCTATTATTGACTGGTAAGGTTTTCAGTGGCATTAGCAAACGTTATTAAAAAATGTGTGTGCCTATGGAAGGGGACTACTTTAATTTAAACAGATGGCTATGCTG
Source organism: Marmota marmota marmota (assembly GCF_001458135.2). Classification (NCBI taxonomy): domain Eukaryota; kingdom Metazoa; phylum Chordata; class Mammalia; order Rodentia; family Sciuridae; genus Marmota; species Marmota marmota. The sequence continues at coordinate 4,168,408 of NW_025999991.1, read as the reverse complement.
TCAATCCTTTGCTGGAATCCATCCCCATCTCTGCCCTGTTCTGCTGTCTATGGAAGGCAGCACCGGGGCTTTCTCATCTGCTGCTGCCCAGATGTGTTCAGCAGTGTTAGTAAATGGTGGGTGATTGAAAAGCTGAATCAGGAAGAATTCCAGGTGCTTGATCCCCTTGCTCCCTCCTCACTGGGTGCAGTTTGAACGGAGGCTGACTTCCTTGGCTCTAAGTCTTGGTGAGGTGCCCCTCTGCCACCCTGCATGGCTGATCCTTCCTCTTGCTACCTCAGGCCTCTGGTGGTAATAGCTTCCTGCTGTTGTTAGTACCCGGATGCTTCATTATTGCTTCTTAGTGTCCTTCACGCTGCTCACAACTCTGTGAGGCCCTTGCTTAAGCTGCCTTTGGCAGAACTCTCTGGGTCTACCTTGTGTTTCTGCCAGTGCCCAATCTGGAGGGAGCTCCTTTCTTTTGTACAGCATATGATGAATGCAATTCCAGTTGTCAGCTTGGAGACCTTCCACTGGAGCACACACTTAAGAACCAGGCTGTCATCTTATTTCCCAGCTACTTCCCATATTCTGGTGAGCTCACAATGTGCTAACTTGTGCGGGTTAGACACCATTTCTCAGAACTTTTTTTTTTTTTTTTGGTACAGGGGATTGAACTCAGGGGCACTTAACCACTGAGCCTCATCCCCAGCCCTTTTCTGTATTTTATTTAGAGATAGGGTCTCACTGAGTTGCTTAAGGCCTTGCTAAGCATTTCTCAGAATTCTTTCCCTTCTGTCAGTTTAGAGTGGGCCACAAATACTTTTGAAAAAGAAAAGTGGAATGACTTTTAGGTTCAGAAGTTCTATGGGGAGGTGCCAGGTTCTGTGGCAGCTCATGCATATGCTTGATCCCGCTTCTGCGGTCCAGGTAATACCTGGACCTACCGCTGCTCCATCGCCCCTAGATCCTCCTGAAGCTTCTTCTTTGATGCCCAGGCCAGGCAGGTGTTGAGTTGTGAGCTAAAAAGTGCCCACTTCCCTACAGGATGCCCACATCATCAACCTGGGGAGTAAGAAGACTCCTCAGGTATCAGCCCATCTTTGTAGGCTGTAGTGCAGATCCCTGGGTTCCAGTTTCTTTTCTCTTCTCCATTTTCCATACACTTCCTGCCCACAGCCCTGCAGACTAAAGGTCAGATACCAGAGGGAAGGATGACACTCTCACAGAGACTTCCTCACTGGTTGCCATGATCATGAGAGGTCCACTCATCTGTTGGTATTTGTATAATAAAGGACATACTGTGTGCTCTGTGTCCCTCTGCCAGTCCCTGATAGGCTCACACCACTGTTTTTATCTGCCCATATGTACATTAGACATTCAAACACTTTCTATATTTATCTTTCTTCCTTATTAATGCCATTTCAAGTATAATTTCAGAGCCTCATTACCTTCTAAAATATCTTAGAGAAACTGTGAGATCATATTCACTTTGAGAACGTAATTAACTAATTAAAGTCAATCTAGATGCCTGCTTTGGGGCCATTAGCATTCCCGCAGAGGCCTAGATTTGGAAATTAAAATTCAAATTAGGTGGAGTTTTTTGTTGATATTTTTCAAACTATTGTGTGATAGTTTTTAGGTTTCTAATAAAATGTTTTTAAAATTATCACCTTATATATTTTAAATGACCTCATCTCTTTTATCTGTCTTAACCCCATTCTTTCTCTCTTCTTTTTCTCTTTAGTATATGGATATCTACGTTGGTCAGGAGATGGGTTTTATCAATTCTTTTATTAGACCACTCCTAGTAAGCAACCTCTTTAAATGCCAGAGTTTTAAGAAAGTAAAGATATTGTTATATTAGACCAATAGAAATCTCCTTCTGAGACGTTTCTGATTGTGACATTCATGGCAGACACAGAAAACATTCTTCTCATATCAAGTGTTTAATATTCAAACCCATTATTATGCCATTCACATCTGTGTGTGTGTGTGTGTGTGTGTGTGTGTGAGAGAGAGAGAGAGAGAGAGAGAGAGAGAGAGAGAGAAAGGGTACTAATTAATCTAATTTTAAAAAATATTCTAGGTTTAGATTTCAATTTTCTTTCTTATTTTGGAATTTATTCTTCAAAGTTAAGACTCTACCTTAGAGCATATTCATTATCTGATACCCATATCTAATAGGAAATGTGACACAATTTTAGATAACAACATTTAGAGAATATTATGTCAGGACTTTCTTTTTAAAATGAATATCTTTTACTCTTATGGGTCATTTAATATTGTGAATTGTATACAACTAAGAAGGGGAAAATTTTGTTTTCATAAGAAAATAAACATGACCAGCATGTATAAGAAAAACAAGACCTTTTATTTATTTCAAAAAAAGTGCAAAAAGAAAAAAAACTAGAAATTAACTGGGTAGAACAGGGCAAATATTTGGGCAACAACTATACTTTAAAAGTCTTTTATATACACCAGTCTGAAAAATATTATTTAAGGTGGCCATTAAAATTTGACTTTCTGTAAGAGACAAATAAGAATATTCATGTTAATAAGAACATGCATTCCCTTATTTAATTAAATGCCATCCACAAAGGAACCCATCAATCTGAGGGGGACAATGGACTTGCACTGTTAGACCTTTAGGCAAGTTAAGCCAAAATTTTCTTCTAATTAAAAAAAAAACATTTTAAATCAAATACACATCCATCCTGGCACAGTGTTCATTTTGGTTAGAAGATGTTTATTTTTAAAGCACTTGGCATGGAACCTGGCATGAAACAATGTTCTATTCCACTAATTTAATGGTCCTCAGTAGCTCACCACAAAGAAATGAAATGCATGGTCAGTAATTTCGTGAGCCAGAGCTAAGTTCGTAATTAATGAAGCTTTTTTTTTTCTAAGATGTGTGAAGGCAAAGAAATAAATAAATTCATAGGAAGGTCATCTGAAGTAAACTAAACTTTCTATAGTGGACATGTTTTGTGTACCATTAACGCAGTAATTTCATTTCAGTGCCATGTATTTTGTGATTTCCTAAAATATAGACTAGCATGATAAGCAATAACACTATAATATTACCTACATTTAAAATATAGTGATTACCTACATTTTAAAAAGGTAATATAAAAGAAGCAGACAGCAATTTGTGTTTTGTTTTCATTGTGGGGAATAAGAAAGGAATAATTCATCTTGTGAACTTTATTCTTTGCTTCATGTAAGAATTACTATACATTTTAGAAAAAAATCAAAAGAAGATGAAAATTATCAAGTTGCTAGTTAGAAACAGAATTCCATGAAACAAATAAAAAGTAAAGCATTCATTTCCTCTAGGAAAACACAATAATTGAATTATCTTCTTTCAAACAGGATTGATGCTATTGGTATTTGAATTGATGTAAGTTGACCTCAATATTTTCCATTTGGTAACATTGGAATTACTCTTTTATATATTGTGATAATATTAATCATATTATTTCTCCTTGATTAAATGCCTAGTGTTCTGCCCTGTATTAAAATTATTTACATAGTCATATTCAGATTCTGATGGCTTTAACCACAGATGTTAGCTCTTTAACTCTTAATATCTTAAATAAACAGGAAAAAAATAGGTAAGTGCATCAGTCTGAGCACATTTATGTCTCCAGAGTTTCAACAACATGTCTCACTCTGTTGGTTTTCAACAGCACTAACTCACAATAGAAATTTGGGGGATTGTACTACAGACTGATTTTTCCCATATGAATTCAAAGACAAAGATGGTGTTGTTTTAGGTCTAGTAAAATGTGCTGCCAGAAACACTTCTTTAGTGCTCTGAGTTTATACAAAAATAGTCATCTGACTTTTTCTCCCTTGGATTTTAACTGTATGAAGTAATGCTATGTAGACTCCACTCCTGAATAGATCTACAATGTTAGAATTTTAACACAGATCAATCTACCCTCAGGAGACTATGCCTATGCCATGAAATTATGGATTGATCCCTTTGGTTGGACCTTGTTAACTGATCCTCCTTTCTATTTAGTAGATTTATAGACACATCAAATAGCACATAAAGCCAGTAATGTTGAAATGTTGTTTAACAAGACTTCACAGCCAGTGTTATAAACTAAAGTGTTAGCATTTTAAGAGCAGGTTTGGAGAATAGGATTGACTCGAACATTTTATCCTTTAAAATATTACAAATACTTTAATGAGAGTTTGTTCAAAATACATAAAAATTAAACAATACAGTGCATCAAAAACCTAAATGAAAGCTTTCATTGGGAATTAACCACGTATTGACACTTTTTATATTTTCATGCTCCACCATCAAAGCACAGTAGAAATTTAGGATATTTTAAATAAATAAGCATTACAACTCAATATTTGAATTTTAAGTTAATTTCCCCTAAGCATATTTCATTTTCCCGGTTTCGAAATAGCTGCTTTTGTTCCACTGATGAATGGGCGGCTTGATACTCTGCTGTCTGTGAGCCCCGTGAAAGGCAAGCCGGCATCACGAGGCTAGCAGGGGTTCACCCAACATGTGAGGCCGCCTCAGCCTCATTTCTTGTTTAGAGAGTGTGACTAAAGGGACAATTAAAGCCTATATTGTAGACCCAGGGAATCTGGTCTTGAGACAGGCATTTGAAAGACTCTCATAACGTGTTTTCGAGGATGAGCTGGAGAGATGTTAGCTAGAGGAAAAGACAGCCCAATGGATGAATGATCATAACCAAGAAAGGTCAACCTGATCATAAACAAGGGCAAGCTCTGTCCTTGTCTCTGAACTGATCGAATTTGTTAATACCATGGATGAAAATATGATGCTTAGATTTATAGCCAGCATAAAAAATATGGAACAACAGAAATGTCCAGGCAATCAGGTTGCATTTACTAAGATGGGATTTAACACAGTCTCTTCTTTGTCTCAAAACAAATTGAATGAGTGCAGTTGCATGAAACTTGGCTCAGCCATTTTAGTGGAAATAGGGTCAATAGGGAGCTGTGACTCAGCAAAGTTCTGCTGCTCTTGAGTGGCATCACTCACAATGTGCTCCAGGGTGAGGTAAGCCATTATCTCAATCTACTCCACAGACCCTGCTTGAAAAGTTTTATTTGAGCCTATCCAAGAAATTGGCCAGAACAGTGAAGGAATTCCAAAGCATGTAATATTAAAGACAGTTAAATAAATTGGGAGACAAGAAAACTGATGGAATCCAATATCAGGGCTTTTAGACACTGGAAGGCCATTCAGAGAAGAATACATGAGCGTAGTCCAAAGGTAAACAGTGAGACATTCCTCTGTATGGAAGAGGAAAGCTCTCTATGCAGATCAATGTTCATTTCCAAATGAAGAAGGATTGATGGAATTAAGACCTTATTATTTGCAACTGCCTTTGAAATAATTGACTCCTGCCAGTACAACCAATGGATGTTAAAACCAGTAAGTGTCAGTGAGAAACAGGATATTCGTATGGTGTCAAAGCACTAACCCACGGATTACATTCTGCTATATCTTGTTCTGAACCCATAACTCAGGGGAATTTTTTGCCCTTTTTTTTCTTTTTTTCCATGTTTTTTTTTTATTGGTGCATTATGATTATATACAATAGTGGGATTCATTGTTATATATTTGTATATGCACACGATAGTAAAATATAATTTGATCAATATCATTCCCCAGTATTTCCCTTTTTCTTTCCCTCCTCACTCCTCACTCCTTGATTCTTATCCTAAAGCATTAAAGTCAAAGGAGCTGGAGGAGTGAGGTGGTTCCATTCCTAGTCTTTGGAAGAACAATTCAGTTTTAATGTGATAAGGTTTTAGGAAACATGTTGATTGAATGTGATTAATATATTGGGTAACAATTTGAACATAGTCTGTTTTGCACTTGCTTATGGATGATTTTTAAATCCATAAGTGTCATTGTTTGTTTGTTTGCTTTTTGTTTTTGTTTTTGTTTTTTGGAGTTTTTCTTGGAAATGTGTAATTGATAAGGTTTCTATGTGTTGTGCCTCTAACCCAATTTCCCCCATAAGCCTATGTTTTTTATTCTGCAATTTTTCATGCCTGATGATTTTTAGTAGAACATCTGTTGAGTTATGGCAGAATCACCATACCTGCTAATTGCAACATTCGGAAGTACCCACCATAGTGTGATTTTGCCTTCTACCTTGTATGAAATGGTCATTAATAATCTGACATGTATCTCTTGATGGGATGCAATGTGAAGTATACATATAACTCATAAAATGACCACAAGTATATAAATTGAATCAAATTAAGCTTTTATCCCTAAACAAAATGAAATATATATGTATATATTCACATATAAGATTGGCACAGGATTGTCAGCTAGCACAAATGTTACATTTAATTTGAAAACAAAACCTAAAATAAAACTAAACTATAAAAATTTGCCAAAAAAATGGGGAAATTTGAAAATATGTTTGAGTATTAGATAATAGAAAATGATTTTTCTAATTATGATAATGGTATCATTATTAAATAGGAAAATATCCTTTTTTAGGACATATGCACTGAAATTGAGGTAAAATGTAATGCGTGCAAGGTAGGTGTTCACCACACTGTTCTTTCAAATTCATGTTTTAAAAATTTAGCAATGCTGGGCATGGTGGCACATACCTGTAATCCCAGCAATAGGAAGGCTAAGCCAGGAGGATTGCAAGTTCAAAGTCAGCCTCAACAATTTAGCAAGGCCCTAAGCAACTCAATGAGACCCTGTCTGAAAAGAAAACATTAAAAGGGCCAGGAATGTGGCTCAGTGGCTAAGTACCCCTGGGTTTAATCCCTGGTACAAAAAAAATAAAACAAAAAACCTAGCAATAAATACTTGGAAAAATCTGATAAAAAATAATATTAAAAACTGAAAGGGTTGGTAAAGGGATACTGACAATACGTTTCAGGTTAAATTGTAATTTTGGTGGTATATTCCTATACACATATGTATTGTTGTTTACTAGAAAAAATGGGCTAGTTACTGCCAAATCAATATGCCTGTTATAAAAAAAATACGACATCCTCTCATTGAATAATGGGCCTTCAGGAAGTAGTATTGGAAGGCAATGAAATTAAGAAATGGTTTATTTATGTGCAATTTAAGAAGATAAAATGAGCCAGGTGTGGTGGTACGCGCCTGTAACCCCAGTGCCTCAGTGCCTCCGGAGATAGAAGCAGGAGGAGCACAAGTTCAAAGCCAGTCTCAGCACCTTAGTGAGGCCCTTAGTAACCCAGTGAGACCCTGTCTCAAGATAAAAAAATATAAAAAGGCCTGAGGATGTGGCTCAGTGGTTAAGTGTCCCTGGGTTCAATCACTGGAACCAAAAAAAAAAAAAAAAGATAAAATGACAAAAAGTATTCGAGGAACCACAGCATTGATGTGAAAAACCAAGCAAATACTTTCAGAAAAATTCGTCAAAACAAATGCAAAATGTGTGAATAGGCTTGTACAAAATATTAGTTTCATGAGAAGAATGGAGCAGTCTTTCTGTCTGCTGGTCTCCCTGGGTAACAATACACCAGCACTGCCACTGTCTTGCTCCTTGGTCACCTCCCTCTCCAGTGAGAGTGTGTTAGAGAAACCACTGTTGAAGTTATTCTAAGTTAAAACAATGTCAAGATGTAATAAAACGACTCTTTTGAGTAACAGAAAAGTCAGTTTCATTCGAGGAAAACATGCTCTGCTGTGTCTATTTTTAAGCCAGATTTTACGCTTATTTTAGCTACAAGAGCGACTGATGAACTGTGACGTCACTGCGGTCACCTCGGGTTCACTGCAGCTCTTAACCACAGGTAGGGGCTTTCTTTTTCTATACTTTGGCTTCTCTTCAAATCATTACACTTCTACATTTGTTCCTCCAAAGGCAAGAAAGTACATTTTATTTGCATTAACCTAAGACCATAAATGGTTATCTTTGAACTTGAAAATCAATGACCCATATATCAAAATTACAAGACAAGTTATTCCCCTCTAATATGTTTACCAAGAACAAAACTTGCATATAATTCACTTGTCATCTAATAGAGTTACAGACCAGAACAAAATTACTGTTTATGGAGAAGAGTAATGAAAAACTGGGAATGAGGACCAGTTCCAGAATCTCAATACTCTTGGTGTAAATTGGAAGCAGGAACGGAATATGGCTGGGTTCAAAAAGGCACAGTCCAGATCAAGGGCTATGACTAAGGGTTGCCACGTGCTTGGTGTGTTCAAGATCAGGGTATTAGGACACAGAAGAGACAACATCAAAAAACCACAAGTGCAAGTGCATTTCTTAAACCGGTGGATAGGAACATCTTGGGGATGATTCTTTTGAACATCCTTGAAAGCTAAGAGGAGTTTATTATTTTTAAGTATCAAATGACTGATCTCTCGCTCCCTAAAATCTGTAACTACTGGAGCTCTGACATCTCAGTTATAAATTACTGCTGGCCGTGCTTTTCAGTTTCTTGATTTCGTGTGTAAAGTGTCCTTAGAACACAGATGGCATTAGTCATTTGTCTTAGAGGGGCCCACTGTTGGAGAAATGCAGGGAGAAATAAAAAGGTTTATAGACGTCTTTGCACTATACTCTTTCCAGATTTCTAAAGCAAAAGAGGAAACTCTTCTCCCTCTGCCTCTGTGTGACCTTTCTTTTTCCTCCAGGGAGCCTTGGAAATTTACTTAACTAGATTTCAGCTGGGCAAAATTGATGGTTAGGAAGAGAAGGAAGCATATAATGTGATTATGTGTGCCCCAATACTTCCTAGAAATAGCCCTGTGTGCCAATTCCCCTAAGGAGATGCCTTGCTGTTGTATAATCCATAGACATCTTATAATTATACAACCATTTGCTCCTTTTCCTGCTTCAAATTTCACTGATTTACTTATCTGACAGTGTCATTAAAACCCACATATCATTTTTTGCCATTAATCAGTTATTCATGAGTTTTATCCATCTCTGAAGTATGTTCACCAGGAAAAAAAATAGCCCCAATTTGCATTTTAATTGACAAATGTACAGTGGTATCTGATAATTCAAATGGTGATGTCTGGTTAAGTAGAAGCTTATGTTTAGAAAGATTAAAATTATCTTTATTTTACAGTTCTCTCCTCTGTTGTGATTTTTATAAAAAGTGGAGATTGTTTGTATTGGTATTACCAGTAGCTATACAACTAGGATTGCTAGACAAAATACACGAGGCCCCATTAAATTTGAATTTCAGATAATTATTTTTCTTTACTCTAAATATGTCCTGACTAAGGTATACATACTTATATGTATATAAATATTTATTGTTCTTTGAAATTCAGATATAACTGTATGCTCTGTATTTTAGTAAATACTGAATCTGACAACATATATACACACAACACAAAGTCAAAACTATGTCATTGACTGCTAACTACAATGTCTTCCTTTATTACCATGAATATCTTCAAAAATGTTTTTGTTAATTTTGAAAGTAACTACTTAAATGGAATTGCCTCACCAAATTTCTTTATCTATGCAATATAAACAGCTGTATTTACATAATCTTGAACAGTTGTATCTATAGATACCAGGAAACAATATTGATTTTCACTTTGGGTTTTTCCAACTTTCCATTGTGTAAAACTGTAACATTCACCATCTAATTAGCAATGAACACACAACATTTTGTACAGACTAAGTCTTAGACAAATAATCATTTAATAGATTTTCAGCTTACTTTGTTCTTGGAAGAACTAAAAACTAAATAAACTTTCAATTAATGTATGTCCCTACCTCAGAAGAAAAATAAATTCTAGTAACTAAAGGTCACGAGCCCATCACGCCCCAAAGCAGTCAGCAGGTGGGCCATTTTCCATTCCCTTCTCACTTCCCTTGACTTCAAGGGAAGTGTACATGGCTCTCCTATTCCCTGCTGTAAGGAGCTGTACAGATTTAGTGACTTCAAGCCAAGTAAATTTATCCTCTCACTGTTCTGGATAACAGAAGTTGAAATGAGTCTTTGGAAGTAAAATCAAAGGTGTAGGCAGGGCTGGTTGGTTCCTTCTGGATGTTTTGGGGGGCAGCCATTTCTTGGCCTTTTCAGTTTGCAGGGCCACCTGCATTTCTTGGCTCAAGGCCCCATGCTCACATCAATCCAGGTTTTTGCTCCGTCACCACATCTTCTGCTCACTCTGACCTTTTTTTCCTGGTGCACTGTAATCATCCCCCACAGGGGATTCAGGGTTACTATACATGCACACTGTAGGACAATGTAATGTGGCCAAGACTGTTCCCCGGTATTTCCACTTTCCCTTCCTCCTCCCGCTTCCTTTCCTTTACTCTACTGAACTCCCTTCAGTAGAGTAAATTTGGATTCCCCTGAATTCAAAGCCAGCTGTAGCAACTTAGTAAGACCCTAAACAACTCAGTGAGACCCTGTCTCAAAATTAAAAACTAAAAAGGGGGCGGGGCAGGGATGTGGCTCAGTGATTGAGTGCCACTGGGTTCAATCCCCAGTACCAAATAAATAAATAAATAAACATAAGAAAATAAAATCAAAACAGCAAACAGTTTTTAGCTGTTCACTATATGTTAAGTATAATATTGGGAATATTTCATTTCCCTTAATGTTTGGAACCACTCTGTGAGGTGATTTCCATTATTGTTCTCAGTTCCAGACGATGGTCAGAGAGAGAGGTTAAGTAAGTTAACAACAATGACCATTGAAACTCTCATGTGTTTTCTTTTAGTTTTTATCAGTTAGGCACTAACATATTTTATTTCATTTAATCCTTTCAACCCTTCAATGAGTTACAGAGCGTCATTAACACTCACATTTTAGGATAGGTTAAGCAACATGTTCAGTTCATATAGCTTGTTAAGTGCTAGAGTTATTGAGCAAATCTGATCTTCTAGATTCTGGGGATTATATTATTAGCCACACACTATTGAGTAGGGAACTTGTCTGTGGTTGCAGGGTTAACATGCAGCAGAACTGAACTTACAACAAATAGCACCTATCTCCTGGGGAATTGCTCCTTCACTCACAAAGTGTGGTTGGCATTTCTAGTGCAGCCTTAGCACTCAGAGATTCCAATTCTGAAATTCTAAGGTGTGAGGCAGGCACTGACAGACCTCAAAGGCTGCGTGGGTGATTCTCCTGTGTAGCCCCTGCCATAGAGGGTAGGTCCTAAGCTTCCAGGAGGAAGAAGGAAGGAAGGAAGGAAGGACGGAAGGGAGGAAGGAAGGAAGGAAGGAAGGAAGGAAGGAAGGAAGGAAGGAAGGAAGGCCAGAAGAATAAGAATATTTCTCAGAAGGTCAATTATGGACCCTTGTACACTGACCACTAAGAGTTTCCTAGACTGTATGCATCAGGTGACAGCCTGGCAAAAGCCATTCTATTAATCATTTCTTTGCTTTGCTTTGGCTGACAAATGGCAGTGAATGGAAACTTCTCAAAAGTCCAAATTATCTCAGTATGATCGTTGGTGATTCGGATGCGCACATGGCTGGAAAATCCTCCACACTGTAAGTGTTGAGAATGTGCCCTGTGGGGCTGGGGATGTGGCTCAAGCGGTAGCGCGCTCGCCTGGCATGGGAGCGGCCTGGGTTTGATCCTCAGCACCACATACAAACAAAGATGTTGTATCTGCCAAAAACTAAAATGTAAATAAAATATTAAAAAAAAGAGAGAGAGAATGTGCCCTGTGCACTTGAAGTTTTTGGAGAATGAACACAAAACAAGAGAAAAGAAAAGAGAAATCTAATCAAGCCTGGATTTAGGAGGATAGCCTAGACTGTAAAGAATGCTGTCAGAGGGGCCCACATTCAGAATGTGCTAAACTGTGACAAGTCTGAAGACAAAAAAAAAAAGAAAATTATTTTAGAGATAAAAGAAGGCAGGATTTTAAACAGCATAGGTATAGATATTTTTTTTAAAAAAAAAAATCTCCTTTAAAAAAGCCATTAACAGCCAGGCGCTCACACCTGTAATCCTAGTGGCTCAGGAGGGTGAGGCAGGAGGATTTTGAGTTCAAAGCCAGCCTCAGTAATGGTAAGGTGTGGTGAGCCGCTTCTGCCGTTTATGCAAATTATGGGCGCCATTACAAGATGGCGCTGGCTCCGCTGTGGTCTGTGACAAACAACTCCTTATTTGGGAGAGTTGGCGCATGACTTTTCATCACCCTATGAGAAAGCTCCACGTGGCTGCTTTGCATTGGGGCTTGAGATGCTTTATTAAGGCTGGGAGGGGCATCCGAGAGGGAGAAGAAGAACTATCAAGGGCCTGAAATAAACTACTGAAAGAAGATTCCTGAGTGTTGCGTCTTCCTTGCGGGCAAGAAGTCACGACAGTAAGGCACTAAGCAACTCAGTGAGACCCTGTCTCTAAATAAAATACAAAATAAGGCTGGGGATGTGGCCCAGTGGTCTCTAATCTGACTTTATTTCTATATCCCTTTCGTACTATTGCCCCTCAGTTCAATCCCCAGTACCAGGGGAAAAAAAGCCGTTAACATTTCTATGTACATTTTTGCTACCATTTAGAATGATTCTATGACCCAAAAAGAGTTGAATAAATATACATAATCAAGTTAAAATTTTATAGCAGATTTAGAGAATCCACTCACTCTGCAGCTGGTCTTTGGAAGCTATTGTCCACTCAGCTGCCAAGTGCCCATCTTTCTGAGTGCATATGGCCTGGTGCTGTGCCTGTGAAGAAGCACTCCACCCGCCACCTCCCCTGCTCCTTCAGGGTTCCTCCAGGTAATGAGACAGCTTTACAGAGGAAATTGTAATGCTGACACTCCACTGAGTCACCAGGGAGAAAATAGAAAGGGAATGCAGGAGGGCACAAGTATTCTCTCTTCAAAACTCAAGGTAACATCCATGAACTTCAGACCTGCCAGCCCAGGGTCGATCTCCAAATAGCTCAGCTTCTGAGACAGACAGGATCCTGCCCTGTTCTCAGCCCACGGGGAGTCCTGAATCACACCCATTTCTATAATCACAGATGTGTGGCAATGGAAGCCTGAATTCCAGGAGGAGAGAGCACTCAGCTTCCCTCCATCCCCAATCACGGTTCAGCTGGGTTATCATTTCTAGGTTGGAAGTAACTTGTCCTGGGAATGTGGGGGCTTTGCCTGGCTGTCTTCAAGCTGTTCAGAGCAATTTCCCTTCTGGAAACATGGGACCGTGGTTTTCCTTGCAGGGACATTTGGGGCCTTCTCATCCCTGTTTTGGAATTTCACCAAGATCTCTGGTGTTGGTCCTTCCCGGTCTGGTTCGCTGTGGGGTGCCCCATAAGGAACCTGACCGGAGCACTCTTGCCCTGGGGCTCGGGTGTTCTTAGGTCACTGCTCCCTCTGTTTTCTGTTTCCCTGTTTCTGGAACTCCTACCTTTTCAAAATCTCCAATCTGACTTTATTTCTATATCCCTTTCTTACTATTTTTCCCTCCTTGCCTTTTCACTTTTATCCTCTGAGTGATATTCTCAACTTTACCTTTTAATCCTGTTTATTTCTACTACCATAATATTAACTCCCAGGTCAGTTTTTGTTCTCCCAGTCTTTCTCTTACGAGACCAGTTCTTTCCTCAGGGAGGAAATACACCTCTAATAACTTGGAGAATATCAGTCAATCTCTCTTTCTCCTTACTTGCCAGGCTTTCTGTCCCTGTGAGTCTCTTTCTTCTGTTCCTTTGTTTGGCTTATTCAAGGCTGGGTTTCTTCAAACGTTCAGTGTGATTCCTCATGGGCTGTTCCTATTTTTAAACAAGGCTCTGGAAGACTAATTTGGAAGCTCTGTGCTTAGGCAGTGCAGTGGCCTTGTGAGTATCATGTAGGGACATTGTGACAGGCGTCTATCTTTAGGCTGGGTTTTTTGTTTGTTTGTTTGTTTGTTTTGTTTTTGTTTTTTTGATAGTGAGTTTCCTCAGAAAGGAATCTGTGGCTGCTGGTGTAGCTGGGAATGAAATCGGGGCATGATGCTTATGCCAAAGACTTCCAGTTATCCCCACTTCTCAGTGTGGGGGAAAGAAAGTGTGCCATCTCTTTCCTGCTGAGATCCTGCCTGATTAGCTGTTGGCAGTGCTAGGAATCTCCAGTCCAGAGCCCCTCTAGATTGGTTTACTCAATGTCTTTGCCACAGATTAAATGAGGAAACAAAGTTGTTTGTTTGTTTGTTTTAATTTACAGAATAGTTCTAGGCTCAGGGGCAAGTGCTTGTAATCACAGTGATTTGAGAGGCTGAGGCAGGAGGATCACAAGTTCAAGATCAGCTTCAGCACCTTCAGCAACTTAGCGGAGACCCTGTCTCAAAAATTAAAAGGGCTGGCGACATAGCTCAGTGATAAGGGACCCCAGGGTTCAATCCTCAGTTTCACAAGAATAAATAAATAAAGTTCCAGACCAGCGATATGCCTAGTATGATTCAAGTGATTAAAATAGTATGTGTAGGGGCTGGGGATGTGCCTTAGTGGTAGAGTGCAGTTTGATCCCCAATACCAGAAGAATAAATAAATAAAATGAAAATAAAATAATATGCATACAGCCAGACGTGATGGCATACACCTAGAATCCCAGCAACTCAGGAGGCTGAGGCAGGAGGAGTGTGATTTCAAGACCAGCCTCAGCAACTTAGTGAGGCTCTAAACAACTTAGGAAGACCCTGTCTCAAAATAAAAAGGGCCTGGGATCTAGCACAGTGCTGAAGCGTGCCTGGGCTCCATTCCCAGAGCCAATGCTAATAATAATAATAAGAAGAAGAAGAAGAAGAAGAAAAAGCATACTTTCTACCTTCACATACCTCCCTCCTGCTAAATTACATGAAATTGATGGGAGGCTATTGCTTTGGGTTGATCTCCTGTACCAGGCTCCAATAGACAGGACCAAACAAGAATGGAGTCTCTATGGAGGCTGGAGACAAGTGTTTATAATGAAGACCTTCTGTTGAGGGCAGAGAGGAAGTGTGCCAGACCAAGTCAAGATGGAGTCTCCCATGCTGTGTGCATATAATGAAACTGAACTTAGGGCTAGTTTTCCAAAAGGGAAGATTCACAGCAACCAATACAAAGGGGACCCGCCAACCTGATCTGGCATGGTAAGGTAGCCCCCTCTGCTTCAGCCCTGTAAGGAAAGTAACTTTGAAATAACCAATCTGGTTTTTGTTCCCTGTTTCTTCTTTCTCCATAATTTTTTCTTCCCATAAAGCCAAATTTTCTGCTTAGTTTATCGGAGCACCTTGTGTTTTATAGGCAGCCTGATGCCCAACTCGTGGATCACTAGTGAAAGTCAATGAGATCAGTGCTGAGGTCTGAACAGGTTCTGTGCTGAAGTCGAATTCCTCAACTCCACAGTGATGGGAAGCAGGCCTCCTGGGGGTCATTGATTCTGCCCCCACCAGTAGATTAATGCCTTTCCTAGAGTGAATTCTCTGGCAGGGCTGGATTAGCTATGTGAGAGCAGGCTCCAGTAAAGCAAGGTTACCTCTGGTGTCTCTTTGCTTGCTTTCCTGCCATGCGCAGAGTGGCCCCAGACCATTACCAAAAGCAAGCACATACAGCTGCTCAATCCTGGACTTCCAGCCTTAAGAACTGTGAGCAAAATTAAAGTCTTTCCTTTATAACTTATCCAGTCTCAGGTAGCCTATTATAGCAACAGAAATCAGACTTAAAATAATCATTCACCTTAATTTGTTGGAATATTTTGTTTAACAGTTCATATGGGCACATAGAATATGCGGGATAGATGCTCTGGACTGTTAACAAAGCTTATCTCTAGGAAATGGTTTGTAAGGAGAAGAAACAGGGAACCTCTGCTTTTTTCTTCTTTTTTTGCCACATATGATTGAACCCACCGTCTCACACATGCTAGGGAGGTGCTGTCCCTGAGTCACAATCCAAACCCTTTTTAAAAATTTTCTTTTGAGATAGGTCTCGATAAATTGCTGCAGGCCTCGCTAAATTGCCTAGGCTACCCTTGAATTTACAATCTGCCTGCCTCAGCCTCCGAGTGGCTGGGATTACAGGTATGCCCTAGCAAACCCAGTGGGACACCTAACTTTTCATTTTTACGACTCTCTACTTTTCCTCTCTATGAGCATATTTAACTCTATAATGATTTTCCAAAACAGCTTCCATTGTAATTTCAATGGAACTAGACTTGGAACCACCAGCCACTATTTCTTCATTTGCCTCTCGTCAGAATCTTGGAATTAAAATAATAGCAATGACTATATGGCCAAATGGAAAGTATTCTGCAGGAGTCTTCCTTCTAGGGTGTAGGAAGGTGGATACTACACAAAGAAAACAGTTAACTTGATTTTTTCTTCATTTGAAACATTTTTGACATAAAAATGTCAGAGAACTGTGGACATCCAATAGATATTGATAATTACATCAACAATTTACCTGTGATCACTAAGTAACTGGACTACACATAATGCATCATGGCTGTGAGTTCAATAATTGGTGTTTTGTTAAATGCATCACTTTCTTAAAAAATACAAATGGAAAACCATTGAAACATATGGTTTCTTTTTGACCCACACGTATTGCAGAATGTTCACAAAAACAAAAAATGACTCATTGTCTAAACACCTTAAACACAATGACTTAAAAGTATTACTTTAACTCATATATTTCTAATGCTTCTATTACCCATATAAATGAAGTTTTCTTGAGTTTTTGTCTGATTATGATGATTCTGCACAATAGTAACACATTTTACTTTTCCATGCACAGATTTTTTCTGCAGATAAACTGCAATATGGTTAAGCGTATTTTTCCCATTAAATAAAAAAAAAATCAGTATTATGTTTCCAAGTGTCTACTGTTACTATTTCCACCCATCAAGAAAACATTCCACTGCTACTCAAAAAGTGCCATTTTTCCCTTCAAACATTTTCAAAAGTTTCTGTGACAGTCTTCTTTCTTTGGGGGTTTCTTTATTAGGGTGAGGAGAAGGGAACACGCTGTTGCTCTCCGCCTTCCGCACCACTGTAAGTAAATTTTAAGAGAAATAGTTTTAAGTAAACACAGAAATAAAGTGCCAAGCATTTTATCCGTAAGCACAGTTTTAGATCAAGCGTGGATCTTTCATTTCTGGATCTGACAAAAATCACAGAGGGCAGTTTCCCTCACAGCCGAGAGCCAGATTTCCATTAAGTTTTCCTGCTTGCCCAAATTAGCAAACAATGTCATTTGTTCAGTTCACTGTTGGTTATCAGTGTTCACCCAAATCCCAGCAATGGGGTGTTTGGAATTCCATTTTCCCTCAAGCCCTGCCAGTGCTGTTCCTTGTATGGTAGTGCCCTACAAATCTGTATAAAGTAATATATCATTGTTCAACAGCAGGGGAAATGCCTTTAAAAAAAAAGAATGACCCCCAAACTCTCAGTGGACTATTTGTTGTTGGTGGCTGTTTCTGGCTCAGTCTAAATACCAGCCCAAGCAGCAGAGCGCTGTGTGGGTTTCCACTGTCTGCAGTGAGATGTCCTCTGAAGCTTTTGTTTTGATAAACCTGTAACTTCATGCTGACTCTGGTCTCGCCCACACCCTGGCTGGGCTTTACTGACACAGACACACCTTAGAAAAGCATGCAGGATGCCCGGTCACTTTTTCCACATTATAAAATCTTATCACTGAGCCATGATCTACTTGTTGTTCAAACAATTGAATAAAGCTTTAATAAATAAAGAATAATTTGTTGTTTACTCTGATGTGAGTACAGTTGTGGAAAATGGCTAGAACAGCTGTAAGGGTTTCATTAGGAACGTAACTTGCCAAATACCTTCACTCATTTATCTCAGATTTGATTTTGTTTCCTAGGAATTCACAAGTTGGTGTCATTTAAAATGGCCAAAGGGTTCTATTCTGTCTTTTTAGATCTTGCTGAATATGCTTTCCATGGGATCCCTGCACCCGGAGAGAGCAGGTGGTGTGGGCTGTGCCCTTGTGCGGATATCCTGGGAGTCAGGTGGGCTCCAGTCTCACACCAAGCCCAGAGGACTGCCCCAGGCAGGAGGGCCAGTCCTCCTAGTTCCCCACCCGTCAGGACGTCCTCCCAAAGGTCCCTGTTACTGCCACCCAGACACACACAGAAGCAAGAAGGCCCTGTCTCAGCACACAGTTCTCTGCAACTAGGACGTCTCCATAGACACCTGCTGACTCTGGGTCTCTCCAGGACTCGCTTATTAACTCGACTACAGCTGTTCACATTGCTGCTGGTGGGTTTTACCTTTCTTTTTCCTCTCCTTTTCTCTTGAGGGACTGGAGATTGAACCCAGGGCCTGATGCGTACTAGGCAAGCGTTCTGCCACCCAGCCCCATCCCAGCCCTTTTACCTTTCTCTTAACCAACTTTTTTGTTCTTTTTTTTTTTTTTTAATAAGTTAAAAATGGGAATAGAGAAATCCTGGCTTGGCTTCCTTCCTCTGCCTGTGCTTTCATCTCCACCAGGCCTCACCAGGGATTGTGGCAGAAAGACGGGAAGTGATTTTGCCAGGTCACCCACCACAGGAGCTTTGAGGCCCTGAGGCCACAGCCTCTGACCCTGGTTGGACTGAGGGCCATGCTTCCACCTGTACCAGGAGTCCCAGACTCGGAGGCCTGAGGGGACCAGTCAGGCAAAGGAGGGGAACCACTGGGTGGGGAAATACAGAGCCCTGGGAATCAGTTCTTCTCTGTACCCAGGTAAGTGTTCAAAGCCATTCAGTGGCTTTTTAACCATTGAGATGAAGTTCAAAGTTCACTGAGGCAGTCCATCAGGTTAGCAGAATCATCACTGTAGTCCCACCCAGGGAAAGAAGACGGAGGTGCCGTTTCTTTTACACTGGGCAAACGGCAAGTTTATCACTCAGATGCCAGCCTCCCTCCCCCACCAGGATTTCCAGCTGAAAGGAGGCAAAGATGCACCCAGGGATCCGGCGGTAGCCACATAGGAAAGGCAGTCAGCATGCGTGGGGAGGGTCTCCCCTCAGTGCTGGGATGCAGGCTGTGCTACTTATTCTTCCCTGGGAGGAGGGGGTTGCCAGTGGCACTGCAGGTGTCTAAATCACCTGCATGGAGCACTAGAGAAGTTTGGAGGGGATACCTGGCAGGCTGGAGAAGAGAAACCCTATTTCTTCTTCTACTTACCTACATGATGGTGAAGAGTCTTGGTGTTTATCTATCTAGACTGGTTTGGGAACACACACACACACACACACACACACATACACACACACACACACTGGTAGTTTGCTGTTCAGTTAGAGCTAGGACCAGAACAAGGTAATGATGGATCAATAAAGCTGACCAAGCACTAATGAGTTAATTGTTGACTGAGTCAGGTATCAGCCATGATGCTTTTGATCGAAAATAATAGAACGTCCATCTCAAAAGATAAGGGGAGATTCTTACATAACAAATAGTCTTCAGTGAGGCTGGTTCCCTGGGTCATTAAGTCAGAGGCTCAAGACAATGAAGAAGGTTCCATCTTGCTGACCTGCCTTCCTGAAAACATGTCGGCCACTGCTCCTTCCTCCCTGCGGCTGCTGTTGGCTGTCACCCGAGGACAGGGAGGACAGTGCAGAGCACGTTCCTTCTCCTGTCCTATTTTTAGAATCAATGCTGTCTCCATTCCACCTCCTGGCTCTAGGCTATACTGGCTCACCAGCATTCCAACATGCCCTGGCCAACTGGATGACTGAGTTCAACCCCAGCCCACCAGGACTGAGGAGGGCTCCTCTCCTTGATGATGGGTTATAACCCAACTGCAGGCAGCAGGGATGTGAATGGACAAGGTGGTTCCCAACAGGATTTGCTACAATACTTTATGCATTTTTTTTTATCTGGTAAGAGATAATATTAATATTTTAAATAGAGATTAGCATTGAAAGTATATAAAGAGGTATGTATATTTTATACACATGTGGTATTTCTTATTAGCTTGTTACTATAGTTCAAGGTCTCAGAGAAGAGAAAATAAGGATAGGCCAATAAAATATACAGTAATTAATTCTTATTATAGAACACACCTAGGTATATACCTTAACATACTGAACTTCCTTTATTTTAAATACTTACTATCAAATTTATCTTGTTTTGTCAAAAAAGGTTTTGTCAATTTCCAAGTGAAAGATGTGTTTTCTGCAGTAAAATAAACATGTGGGCACAATAGAATTCTTGCCCAAACTGATAAATACTTCCAAGTGGAAAACCTAGTTTAATGAAACAAACAGGATCTTGGAAACTTAAAAAAAATCGTTACCCCACCACAAATACGTAATTGTAATTGAGTTCAATACTGTTTCAAGAGGCAACTTTTCAATTAAGAGCCACATTTGTTCATTGCTTTAGTACTCAGTGCAAAGAAATGTGAAGAAGCCATGAAAAGCTTTTATCTGAAAATAGCCACAGAATTTTAGTGACTGTGACTGGGAAGTACAAGGGCTTCAGGTTTTTAATGTAAGGTGACACAGAATAAACTGCAGTCGGGCCCAGAAAGAACTTAAATGTTACTTAATACATAATTACTTAGAGTTTCTAAAATCTTGCAGTCATTTTTTTTACCTAACTTGATTTGTTTTCTATAATTTATTTTTTTCCTTGTGATACTGGAATCAAACCCAGGAACTCACACATGCTACACCAGCACTCTACCGCTGAACTCTACATCCCCAGACCTTTTAGATATTTTTATTTTGGAACAAGGCTTCACTAATTGGCCTCAAACTTTCGATCCTCCTGCCTTAGTCTCCTGAGTTGCTGGGATTACAGGTGTGCACCATGATGCCCAGTCTGTGATGTTTTTCAAACAAAAAAATATAATAATTGTAAAGAAAAAAAATTCATCACATTGTCAAAAACAATGCAATTCTTCATGAACTTATTTTGCAAAGTCTTTGTGAAATTCAAAAGCATCTAAGAAGGTACTACTGTTGAACTATATTTGACAAAATGAGAATGAATCTATTTAAAGTTGATCTGAGAGTCAGTTTATCACGTTTTGCTTATCTTTTTCCATGATCAGTTCTAAGAATTGGAAATTAGTATACTTCACAAACAGATTATCAACAAAACCGTTTTGACTTGTTCCCATTGCTGGTCTATTTTAAACACCTTAGTTTTCCTTCCTGAAAGATACATTGATACATATTAAAGCAATACATTTGCCAGGCAGAATTTTCTCAAGCATCGTTCTTTTGATTTTCATAATGCTGAGAAATAAGGTGTGTTCCCATCCTTTCCATCTACAAATAGATATGGAGGTGCAGAGATGTAATTTCCAAGCCCAAAGGTGACTCAGACCTTTTAAATTTTTAGTTAATTAATTTTGGCACTGGGGATTGAACCCAGGGGTGCTTTACTACTGAGCTCCATCTCCAGCCCTTTTTATTTTAAGACAGAGTCTCACTAAATTGCTTAGGGCCTTGCTAATTTGCTGAAGCTGGCCTCAAATTTGCAATCCTGGTATCTTAGCCTCCTGAGTCTCTGGGATTCAAAGCATGGCCACCATGGCCAGCCAAGCTAGATCTTGACATAGATCTTTCAACTTCATTAATCTACTCTTTTTGATAAGTGGATGTACTTCTGACTGAAAGGAACGTTGGCACAGATGGCAACAGTGAATAATAAAATTTATTTTTCAATCTGCAAATGATTGCCATGGAGGGTAGGAAAGGAACATTTGGAACTCTCCAACCTACCTTAGATGTAGCAGAACTGATTTGAAGTAGTTCAAAACACAGCAGCCAAAATGTGCCCAAATTGGCAATTAACACTATTTTGGCGTCAGGATTATTTTGAGACAATTTCACTTCAAAAACACAAGGTGCAATAAATAAGGGCCCTCTCACTGCTCCTCTCTCTTCCTGAAAGTGGGAGAGAAAACTGTCAAATAGAAGGTGCCTTCCTGTGCCAGAAGGAGGAACATTCTCATTACGGAAGACAGGAAGTTAAGCCTTGTTGAAGCAACCCTTATCATTCTAGTCACTTCTCCACCCGGTTACCTACCCTACCTCAATCCCTTCTGCCTGCTGGTGTTCTCTTCATCCGACCCCGTGTATGTGTTTGGCTAACCACTTCCTTGAGTCTTCATTTTCCTTAGGAGGGCTCCGGTGTCACATAAAACTTACATGAACTCAATGTGCCTGCTTTTTTTCCTGGTAGTGTGTTTTGTGTGTATTGAATTCTGGGGCCAAGCCTACCACCCTAAGAGAGGCCAAACTTTGCCTCCCCCGCAGATCCTGCTTCCTCTGGCAGGAAACCTGCCTTGCAGCCTGGAAGGTACAGCTGCTCTCTGACGACTTGAAGTCAAGGAAAGATGCTGTTACCCGGCACTGGGATGTTTGCATTCCCTGATTTTCCCCTCCGACCTGATATTGGCTTTAATTAAAAGCATAGTGATGGCCATGGCACATGCCTGTGTGTAACCAGACATTCTCCAATGGGAAGGGAATGGGGGGAATCTTGATTTTATGTCATTTAGGAAGGAGATACGGGGAGACAAAAGAGAGAACGGGAGAAGTAAGTCAAAAGAAGCAAACACACTTATCTTCTTTGATGTTATGCTGTAGAATGGCAACAGAGTCTATGGACCAACATTTGGGAACCATTAACAAGAATGAGGACCTGGTTTCTACTCTGCCACTACCTCTACGAGATTAAGGAGTTACTTCTTGTAAAACAGACAAGGCATTGAATTAGACAACTTCCGAAGGCCTTTAGTTCTAAAATTTAAGGGTCCTATAGTCACAAGCCTTGAGCAGTCTGCTCCAAGCCTCATGGTGACCGTTGCTACCCCCAGACAGCTCCGCAGTATTTTACAGCTATCGGTGATTAGAACTGATATGCTGACTTGTGTTCTAACTTTTTGCTATGCCCTGAATTGTGTCCCCCACAGGAGTCATATTTTGGAGCTCTAACACCCAGTGTGGCTGTATTTGGGGTAAGAAGTAATTCAGGTGAAATGGGGTCATCAGGCTGGAGTCCTGATCTGACACAATTAGAAGAGACACCAGAGAACTCACTTTCTCTGCCCTGTGTGGGTGCATTGAGAAGGTGGCTGTCGACAAGACAGTCCCCACCAGACACCAAAGTGGCTGGCAACTTGATCTGGGACCTCCAGCCTCTAAAACTATGAGCAGTAAGTTCCATGCAGTCTATGGCATTTTGTTACATTAGTCAGAGTAGAACTACCAGAAGGGAGCGGGCCTGGGAGTGGGTGGGTAAAGAGAGATTTGGGAGTGGTGCCTCTGTCTTGGTGCTCCCAGCAGGACAATGAGCAGATGACCAAAAGGAGATGAGCAGCAACCATGCATGAGAGATGATGTGTCCCTTCTCCCTGTCACTCGCATGCAGGTATACCATGCATCATACATCTCTGTAGCCTTGTGTAGGGATCAGCTTAACCCCACTAGAGCCATCTTGGTCGTAATTCCCATTTTACCTGCCAGGTGACCCTGGCATACATCAAAAATTCTGTAGGATAAACAAAGTCATTAAGACAGTCAGCTGGGCATTCTGTGCCATACCTGGACTGCTTCTTCACTGGTGTTTGACATGCTAATAGTTTTTGAGATAGCCCAGGTATATTCTGGTTGGCAGCGACCCACCTTGGTTCAGCTTGACATATAAGCTAAGGGTGTAGGAATCCTCCCGTTCCGCTGCCTCCCAAGCAGGCTTCTGCCATAGAGTCTCTAATAAATAGCATTCTGTGCAACCCTGGATTTGTCTGACTCACTCTGGTCTCACAGTACCTCTGTCTTCAGTGGTCAGTACTCATACACCGGGGTTTCTAAACACCTGGATTTCCAGGTCAAACTTAAAGTGAACTGAAAATCATTTCTCTCTTGTCACTGTGATATGCTTTCCTTCTCACATTTATTCTTTTCAACACATACTGGAATGTGCTGGGCACAGTGGTTGACACAGAACATATTCCAAAGCTTATTTAGCTTCTGGAGCAAGCTCAATTTGAGATAAGTGAGAGGGAAAAAAAAAAGAGAGAGAGAGAGAGACCCCTAGTAGATGGAGATCTAGATCTATGGGTATGACCAGTCATACTTGGCCCTTTAATTAGATGAACAAAACCTTCAGTGTATGCTTGTAACAGATCAACTAGAACAAAAACACGTTATTAACTAAAATGTTACCAGATTCCAAGACTTACACGATGTGTCCACAAGTGATTTATGGCTGGACTGCTTTGACCATAGGGGAGCACTGTGAATCCAAAATATAGGATGGTTCTCATGGGACTCAATTCTCTTCTTTCTTTCTTTTGTTACTGGAGATTGAATTTGGGGGTGCTTTACCACCAAGCTACATCCCCAGTCCTTTTTATTTTGAGACAAGGTCTTGCTAAATTACTGAGGGTCTTGTTATGTTGCTGAGGCTGGTCTGGACCTGTGAGCCTCCTGCTTCATCCTCCCAAGTCGCTGGGTTACAGGTGTGCACCACCAGGCCCAGCCTGGGCCTGGATCTTCAGAAAGCTTGTCTGAGAACCTGCACATTTCTTCCCTGGACGATTTTATATCTAATTAGAGAGTTCAACCCTGGACACCACTCCTCTTCTCTGAGAGGCGAGGGTCGCCCACACTCCTTCTTCGGGTGTGTGCTCCTTTGCTGTCCTTAAATAAAACTTAGCTTGTAGCTTGCCTCCGGACACATCCTGAGGTCCCTTTTTATGTTCATTGTCAAGAACCTGCCCAGGCTGTGCTGAGGTCCCCCTCTCTTTGGAGAGACCTCCTCAGACCCCTGGGTAGTGACAATTTCATGAGCTGATGATAAACAACACCTGGCAGACGGCTGAAGCTGGCAGTTGAAGGGACTAGACCTTGGAATGAGAGGAGGCTAAAGGGACGTCTAAAGGGAAAGCCCTCTGGAGTGAGCCTGCCCAGCACGCCTCAGGCTGGCTGCAGTACAGTGACGGAGTCCCCTGCCCTCTGGGGGTGCCAGATGGAAAGCCGTGACTTATTGTGCAGCTCACACACTTTGAACCAAAAGGTTCTCTTCCTCCTGGGGCAGGAGGCCCAGTCACTCACTGACTGACTCCCTTCTGAATCCTTCTTGCCTCTCTGACTTAGATATATTTTTTCTCCTCCTGAGTTCTCCTGATCCATTATCTCCTGTCACCCCAGGAACAACAGGTCTGTTAAACATCTTGTGACAAAAGTCAAAACTGTGCCCCAGGCAACCGCAACTTGCTCACCAGTGACAGGGTCCTACTTCACCAAGTCCCCTGCTCTGTCAGGTGTGCAGACCCTCCAACCACACAGACTCCCAAACTTTGCCCTCATTTCCTGTCTATAAAACCTCAAAGTCATGGTCAGCCCCTCAAAACCAGGGCTAGGGACCCAGGTCCCTATGTCCTCCTGGCACAGCTGTACTGATTATAGCTCTTTTCCCGTTTTCCACCATTACTTCTTCCACTTGGATGCTGGGGTGAGTGTCTGGGTCTGATTTGTTGGGACCCCCATGTTTGTGCTTCTGACCTAGGACTCTGATAAAACCGGCAAACTCTGGGTTTTCACGCAGTTTTAACCCTGAGCAATGTCTCCTTGTCACTATGTGAAAATAAAACTGTTCTAAGGAAAACTTGCTCTTAGGTTCTTCAATGGGAACAATGCAATGTGTCATCCGTTAGTTGTGTGATTACAGACAAATGTCTTTAGCTTTTTAGTTCATCTTCTTCCTATTCAATGGGAGGTGATAACAACCTCCTCATAAACTGTGGTGATTAAATTAAGGCTTAAAATGTGTCCCTGGCACATAGACTCATTTTAAATCTTAGTTATTATTAAAAAGAAGCACTTTCAAAAGGATTCTTTGATGAGCTTAATGACCACTGCATAGTCGTGACATCCTACTGCCCCACTTCTGTACTGGATAGGTCTTATCTACTCTTGGTGCCACGAGAGTTGTGCAGTCAGCACTCCATCAGCCGTATACATTTGGCAAAATAATTCCTGATTCCAAAGGAAGTACAGTTGGCCCTCTGTATCTGTGGACTTTGCATACACAGATTCAACTAGTCATGGATCAAACATGTTCAGAAAAAAAAAAACTGCATGTGTACTGAATGTATATGGACTTTTCCTTGTCATTATTCCCTATGCAAAATAGCATAGTAGCAATGTATATAGTTTTGATATTGTACTAGGTCTGATAAGTAATCTAGAGATGACTTAAGGTACATGGGAGGCTGTGTCTGGGTTTTAAGCAAATATTATGCATACATTTCATGTGAGCACTTGAGCATCCACAGATTCTGGTGTATGATGGGATCCTGGAACCAACCTCCCCTACCCCACAGATACCCAGGAGCAACTGGATAAAATACCCAATATAAATATTTCTTAATTACTGGCTCAATCTTTGTATTTATGTCTTTTAACTGAAATCTAATTATACTTTGTTGCTGCAATCAGAAGAAATTAATTCTTAGCAGTTCCTAGAAGTGACAATCATACTAATAAAAAAGCTAATTAAAATTAAAAGATTACAAACAAAAGGGAGAAGTTGTACATATTTCCAAGACTCAGTTATTTCATCAAGTAGATTAGCTGGTGATTATGATCTGATGAATTTGGTCATGTTTACCTATTTGGAAAAGCATTTTGACATTTTATATAAACCTGTATCTATTCTGTAAATAGTGGTTGAACATGCTGTTTAAATAGATAACATATGATAGGTACTTGCAAATTGAAGGAAAATGCAAAGATTAAGCCAGATGAGTGACATTGTGACAAAATTTGCAAATATTATGTCTCCATCTGCAATCTGGTGCTGAAATCAATAATTGTATTCAGAGATCACATAAAAAAACCCAAGTGCTTCCAGGTAGAATGTGCTCACCTATAATCCCAACTACTCCGGTGGCAAAGACAGGAGGATCAAAAGTTTGGTCAGCCTGGGCAATTTAGCCAGACCCTGTCTCAAAATGGAAAGAAAAAAAGGAGGGGGGTGGGCAAGACTGTAGACCTTGGGTTCAATCCCCAGAGCCACAGAAACAACAACAATAAAAACATACTCTTCATGAATGTAGTTCATAAATATATTCCTTGTGTATGGTAAATAATTCTTGCATATTTTTCTATTGCAAAAGTTTTTATTATCTCAGTCAACAGATATATAAAATTAAAGAATATTATCATTTATATTAATATTACTTTGATAGCATTTTATAACAAATAGAATACCTAATTAATAGCTCCCTGTAGCTAATCCTATGTGTGGTTTTACTTTGCTTTCAATAACATGATATAAAATTACTTAAAATTAAAATGGGGAGGATATTACTTCAGTGAGTGGTGGGTTTTCCCCAGCTCTGGTCTCATTTAAATAGTGTGATGTATGCTTTCCTATAACTATATTGTATTATAACAAGTCATACAAAGTATATTTGGCTTCATTAACATTGCATATTTCTGATTAATTATTAAAACTTCAGTATAGTTTTGAATTTCTTCCGATATTCAAAAACAATTCAAGCTGAATATGTGTGATTAATGATACTAGTACAATTCCCCAGACAGTAAAACTGAACTTTGCTCTTCAGAAAGAGCCAAACATAACCAGTTTAACAATACCCTGAATGGAGCTCTTTTTCAGTCACAGTTATATTACAGTAGAGGATGGAACTGAAAAACGAATTTACAGCCAAGTTTTATAGTCCATGAGATAGAGATAAAAATTCACATGGCAATTGAGAGTTACCTTTTAGAGATTTGTAGGAAATGGGGGGCAGTTAGGAGAGCTCTCAGACTTGGAGCTCCCTTATCATTATATACCAGCAGGAGCCACAGCGTAAGCCTTTCAGAAGCCTAAAAGAAGTATGCGATATAAATTAAATATTTAGGAGGATGACTCATTGATCATTAGCTGAAAATTCAAGACAGGTTCCCACTCAGGAGAGGAAAGACAGACATGGGACTCCTCGTGGGATCTCCTCTTGGACCTCACCTGGAGTGGCATGCCAGTTCATCACACCTGCAGCTAAAAACTGGCCCTCGAGGCTATGGTTCATGTTGGAGCTTTAGTGAGTGAGAACTGGACACCTATTTTTCAATAATCATAACATATTCCAATTGTGCAACTACCTTCGACAGGAACGTTGTGCCCGTTAATGATCCGCTGCCCACCTTGGTGCCAGGGTGGTGATGTGGCGCCAAGGACCCCCCTGTTGGTCCTGAGCAGAGGAAGGAGACCCCAGTCAGGGAGGGAAGGGGCTTCTCCTTGGGTGGGCTGCGCCTGCTCCTCTTGCTGTGAACACTCTGTTGACAGCAGGCAATGACTGGCACTGCGGGACCCAGTTTGCAATTTTCTTAATTCCAGAACTAGACTCAGCATACAAGACACAGGCAGCGGCCGCTCTCAGAAACCCAGGTGCCAGCACTGAAGGGTCCCAGCTCTGCAGCCCCGTCATCAGTCAAGCCCGTCCTGCTCAGAGGCTGGCTGTCAGCTCCCTGGTGCCCCTCCTCCAGCTTCTCCTTAGTGCCTAGGTAGGGTGGCCACACTTCCCCCTGTGGCTGTGTCTATGTTGCTTAGTGCTCTTTCTATCAGTGCTTCAAAATGTAGCCAACAACTTTTATAGCTAGTTATCTGTCCCTTACATTAAACTGACTCGGTTAAAATAACTCATGATTCCTGTCTCAGGCTGGATTCGGTCATATTAGGAGGAAAAGGATCAAAACAACTCGATTATGAAAATCAAATAATAGAGTTAGAACTTTACAAAGGACTATGTTTGTCAGATAACTAAAATTTATAATACTTGATTAGAGTCATGTGAAATAGTCTCAAAGCTGGGCGAATCCTGTGGTTTTTTTCTATCCACCTTATGCTAGTTTTCTGTATTGTTTATGAATATTCAGACCTGCTACCAAAGGCAACGAGGAGATGGGAGGCCGCAGATGCTGAGCCAAACGAGGACTCTGCAGCCTCCCTTGAGCCCCTGAGCTCGGTCCCCTGCCTGCCTTTTCCTGCAGGCCTTTCCTACGAGTAAGAGGAATCCCATCCTACCGTATGTCCTTCTTCCTGCTGGCTCTGAGGATTATATCCAATAAGAATTCAACAGAGAGATGGCAGGAAGATCCTTACCACTGTCCAACGGATGGCTGACAGTTACTGTAAAAAGAAACTAGTGAAGGTGTTCAGGAAGAAATTTGCGGAATGGAACCAGCATTTGACCCTGCTTTCCCACTCCTCACTTTATACCCAAAGGACTTAAAATCAGCATGCTACAGTGATACAGCCGCATCAATGTTTATGGCAGCTCAATTCACAATTGCTAAACTGTGGAATCAACCTAGATGCCCTTCAACAGATGATTGGATAAAGAAAAATGTGGTACATGTACACAATGGAATATTACTTAACCTTAAAGAATTTTACCAGAATAAAATTATGGTATTTGCAGGTAAATGGATGAAACTAGAGAATATCATGCTAAGTGAAATAAGCCACTCCCCAAAAAACAAAGGCCAAATGTTTTTTTCTGATAAGTGGTGACTGATCCATAGTAGGGGGAAGGGTAGGAAAGAATGAAGGAACTTTGGATTGTCCAGAGGAGAATGAGGGGAGAGGTAGGGCAGTGGGCATGGGAAGGATGGTAGAATGAGAGACATTATTACCCCACATACATGTATGATTACACTACTGGAGTGACTCTGCACCATGTACAGCCAGAGGAATGAGAAATTATTCCATTTGTGTACAATGTGTCAAAACGCATTCTACTGTCTTGTATAACGGATTAGAACAAACAAAAAAGAAAAAAAATTTGCCTGCAGTGGTACAGCAATTGAGTGTCCAGCATATGGAGCAGTAATTCAGCTTCAAGGTGACCTGTACAAGACACACCAGTTTCTGGCAGAGGCTGGACTGACCAAAGACAGTCAGCTGAAGGATCATGGGTTTTAAGTGCTTGTGGCTTACTGAGGATTTCCCTGCAATGGGGAGAATTTTCCTTCTGTCCCTTGTCACAAGTTTCAAACCGTCACAGCTGGTATAATGTAACCATTGGAGTCCTGGCTTTTTAACTTGGACTAGTGTGACTCCTTCATACAATAGCCTGAAAAGAGACCTCCCCTCAAAAAAAATGAGATGGGTGTCATTTTAAGAGTGTCAAGCTCAGATGTATCGAAGACAGAAAACGAACAAACGGGTAACACCAGAAACATGAACAGTCCAGCAGACGTGTGAAATATAGACACGTCAGTACGACCTTCGAGATATACTTCGATAAATAGGCTCAAACAAGAACAGTGTCTGTTTACAGTTTGAGAAAGATGACCTAAAGTACAGATCATGTCATCTCTAGATGGGCAGTGAGATCATTCCTGAACTGTCCGCTCACGGGGCTCGTCCAGCCCTCTTTGTGCTCTGGTTAAGAAATGCCATAGGACCGTGGTTGTGGGGCCGGCCACTGGCTGACTTCAGGCAGCAGCTCTTGCTTCAGGGTGTCTGCTTGGACCCCAGCACTGCCTGCTCAGGGTCAGCCTCCGTCCTGTGCCTGCATCATGAGTAGGAAGGCTGGTGGAACCGAGAGGGGGTAAAAAAGAACATGGGGTAACCCAGACTCGGGGAGGGGGTTCTTCTCCATGCCTGTGAGCTCTCTGTCCAGGGGCCTGTGGGATAGATCATGGTGCGTTCAAGACATGCCTCTCTTTTGGACCCTTATCCAAGCTATATTCCTGGTGAGTGCATGACCCGGCAGGATTTCTAAAGTACACAAGCAGACCAGACCGTACAGTGATGCTAAGGGGTGGAGAGTAAACCCACGCACCAACAAATAGTGCCTAGAGGAATCTAGGCCAGAAGTTACGTGACTAGTGTTGAGAAGACACTGCAACTGCGCAGAGCCTTAGTTCACTGCCACTCCAGAGTCAATGAACAGAGAGGCAGAGGGATGGAGAAAGAGCTTGATTAGCCACAAGCTGCATCTAGACAGTGGTAGGCTCTGGACTTCAGTGACACCCCACCCCTTGCCCTGGGGAGAATCTTTCCCATGAGTCTTCAATATGATTTTTCAAGGGAAGGTATGTGGGCTTCCGACAGGTATGTGTGCACCTCAGGGCTATGAACATCTCCCCTCCTCCACAGAGGTGCTAGGCGCTGCAGTATAGTACAGTCCAGTCGGGTGCAGTCTGCAAGTTGAATGCAAACTCCATCCAATTTTTTTTTTGGGGGGGAGGTACTAGGGATTTAACCCAGGGGGTGAACCACATCCCTATCCCTTCTTATTTTTTGTTTTGAGACAGGGTCTCACCAAGTTTCTTAGGGTCTCACTAAATTGCTTAGGCTGGCCTCAAACTTACAAAACTCTTGCCCAGGCTCACGAGCTGCTGGGATTATAGGCGTGCACCCAGCAACTCTATTCAAATTCCAATGGGTGCTTGAAAATACTGTTAATGATAAAGGGAGGAAGAAAATAAGATTTTAAACATTAAAATTAATAACGTAGATTAAGATAATGAAATATGAGAAGCAATGTTCAGCTAACTGAAAGAAAAAAAATATATATTGGTATATCCTTTGCTCAGATTTTTACCACCAAATAAATTGCAGATAGATGAAAACATTGCTTGTTTAAAAAAAAATTCACACATAAACAAGCATAGGTATGCAACTTAAGAGAAAATAGATGTGAACATTTATCAAATTTCTAGATTTCCAGTGGTAGGGGAGGAATTTTCAATGAAATTAAGGAAGAAATGATGGATTAGCATTCATCAAATTTTCAAAATTTCTATTTATTTTTAATCCCCCCTAAAAAGTAAAGACATAAAGTGGAAAAGATGCATACTGGAAACACACTAGAAAAGCTTACTCTACTTCAATTCCAGATTGATACATTAGCAAAGGAAAATTCACACAGAGGACATAAAACATTCTCACCTATAAATGGAAATAATTATCAGTTTTCTAATGTAATTCTCTGATGTAACAATGAGAACAAGATGGCATTTTTCACACATAAATTTAGCAAAATTGCCTTTTGAATCCTGACACTGTTGGAGAGGATCTTCCTACAAATGGATACAGTGAAACACATCCATTTGCTGCTAGCAAATCATACATCTGCAATAATACTTTGGGGAACAAAATGATGTCACAAGTGACCTTACATGCTTTAAACAGTTTTATTGACTCACAATTTATATATCGTAAAATTTGTCCTTTTAAAAAATGTAAAATTTCAGTTTCTTTCTTTTTTTTTTTTTTTTTGGTAAATCAAAACCGTGCAACGACCACCACTACCTGATTCTAGAACATTTTAATCACTTCCACGAGAAACCTCTACCCTTAGCTGTCAATCTTCACTCTTCCCAACTCCTGTTGCTCCTGCCAGCCATTCACCTTGTCTGGCCTTCTATGGGTCTGCTTGTCCTGGGCATTCCACAGCACTGGACCTGCTTGCTCATTATGTGGCCGGTGGAGCTGGCTGCTGACTGTCACTTTGGCTCATTGGTGGTGTAAGCATATATCAATACTTTATTCCTTTATATTGTCAATATATTCCAATGTTGGAATATAGACTTATAGACTTTTAAGTTGTACCCATTCTTTGACTATTTTGAATGATGTTGCTCTTTACATTGTCCTGTAAGTTTTTGCAGGAAAACCTGTTTGAAATTCTCTTAGGTACACAGCAGTGGCATTACTGGGTCACAGAAGGAGAAAAAAGAGAGAGAAAGGGAGAGGGTTGGGAGGGAGAGACAGATAGAGTGGCTGTCAACAGAGTGGCTCCTGTGATGGTAGAGATAGGTAAATTCAAGTTCTGAGGGACAGGTTGGCAGGCTAGAGGCCTGTGAAAGAGTTGCTATTGCAGCTCATGTGCAAAGGGCGTGTGGAGGCAGCATTCCTTGTTCCCGGCAGACCCCAGCCTTTTCCTCTTAGGGCCTTCAACTGCTTGACGAGGCCCACCCATATTACAAAGGTTGATATGGTTTACTAAAACTTCACTGCCTTAAATGTCAACCTTATCGAAAAAATGTCTTCATGGTGATATTTAGATCAGTACTTGACCAAATATCTGAGTATTGTGGCCTAGCAAATTGGTATAAAAAACTAAACATTTCATCAACTTAAAAAAAAAAAATGTTTTAAGCTGGGAGTGGTGTTGCATGCCTAAAATCCCAGCTATTTAGGAGGCTTTGGTGGGAGGATGGAAAGTTTGAAGTCAGTTCAGCAACTTGGCAAGACTATCTCAAAAACGAAAAATAAAAAGGTCTAAGGATGTGGCTCAGCAGTAGGTTTGATCCTCAGCACCACCTAAAAATAAATAAATAAAGGTATTGTGTCCATCTACTACTAAAAAAATATCTTTAAAAATGTTCTAAGATCAATTGTTTTCATTGAGCTATAATCCACATGCCACAGAATCCACCATTTTACAGTGTACAGTGTGCAGGTAGTCAGCATGTTCACAAGGTTGCGCAACCATCCCTACTATGGAATTCCACTACATTTTTACCTCCAAAGAAACCTCGTACTTTTAGCAGCCATTCCCACTTTCTCTATCCCCCATCCTCTTCCAAATTCTTCCAGCCCCTGGAAAACAATGATCTATTTTACATCTGTACACAATTCATGTTGGTGGAATCAGAAGAACGTAGTATTTTGTGTTTGGTTTCTTTCACTCAGCAAAACGTTTGCAAGGTGCACCCATGGCGGAGCAAGTGTTAGCATTCACACTTTTTATGGTTGAATAATGATCCACTGGATGACTATACTACATTTAAATCATTCACTTAACAGACATTTGCATTGTGTCATTTATAAGGTATTATGAATAATGCTGTTGTACACATCTCAGCACTCATATTTGTATGAACACGTTTTTATCTTTGTTGGTTCTCCATCTAGCTGTGGAATTGCTGGGTCATACAGTAACTCTTCATTTAGCTTTTGGAGGACCCAGCAAACTGTTTTCTGCAGCAGCTACGTCATTTTACATTCTTACCAGCAGTGTATGAAGTTTCCAAGCTCTCCTCTTGCCAAAAGCTGTGATTTTCCAGTTTCTTTAAAAAAATCATACACATAGTAGTCGTGTGAAATGATGCTGCAGTGTGGTTGTTTTTGGGTTTTGGTGCTGGGAATAGAACTCGGGGCCTTGCACATACTGGGCAGTGCTCAGTCATTGATTACCCCCATGTACCTTGCTCTAGTTTCCATTTGACATACTAATGGTGGTGAGTATCTTTCCATATGCTCAATAATCACTTGCATATCTTCTTCTGAGACGTGTTTGTTCAAAGCTGTTGGCATTTTCAATTGGCTTTTCTCTTTATTGCTGGGTTGTAAGACTTCTTCCATATATTCTGGATAATGGACCTTTATTGAATTTTCAAATACTTTCTCACATTTCCTCGGTTGTCTTCCCATTTCTTGATGATGTCATTTGATGCAGAGAAGTTTTAAATGTTGATGAAGTCCAACTTACGTTTCCTCTGGGGGCTGGTACTTTTGGCATCATATCTACAAAACTGCTACCTAAGAAACTTGCCTAGTCCAAGCTCTCAAAGACTCATGCATGTGTTGTCTTCTAAGAGCTTTATAGTTTTTGTTCTTAGATTTAGGTCTTTGACCCTTATTCAGTTAATTTTTGCGGTGGTGTAAGGTAGTAGACCAACTTCCTTCTTTACATACAAATGTCCAGTTGTCCCAATTACTACTTATCAAAAAGAGTAATTCTTTTTACTCATTGAATGGTCTTGGCACTCTGTCAAAGATGAACTGCAAATATACTTATTGGATTCATTGCAGACTCTTACAATTATTCCATTAATCTATATTAGTTTCTTTTAAAAATGGTTTTCCTAGTACATTATAGTTATAATATTGGGAGTCATTTTGACATAACTGCATGCATGGAATATAATTCACTCAATTTCAGTTTCTAGTACTTCCTCTTTCCCTCTCTGCCTCCCTCACCCTGTTCCCCTTCCTTCTATGTATTTACTGTTTTTTTTTAAATTGGTATTGGTGCTTCATACAGATAGAAAAATGTGAAATTCACTGTTGTATATTCATACGTATGTACACTGTTGTACGTATCATTTGGTCAATTATATTTCCTAGTTCCTTCCATTTCCATCCCTCCTCTCTCCCCCTCTATCCCCTTCTTCTGCTCCATTGGTCACCCTTCGATTTCCATGGGACCCTCCCACTCTGCTTTTTCCCCTTATTTTGCTCTATCTAAGATAAAATATTTGATCCTGAACTTTCTGAGTCTGGCTCATTTCACTTAGCATGATTTTCTCCAGTTCATCCATTACCAGCAAATGCCATAATTTCGTGTTTCTTTATGGTTAGTAAAACTCCATTGTGTTAATATACTGTATTTTCTTTATCCATTTATCTGTTGACAGGCACCTGGGCTGGTTCTGTAACTTGGCTGTTGTGATTGTGCTACTATGAACATTGATGTTCCTGTATCACTATAGTCTGCTGATTTTTAAATACCAAGGAGTGGGATAGCCGGATCATATGGTGGTTCTATTCTTAATCTTCTTTAAAATATTTTTTTTGGTACTGGGGATTGAATTTAGGGGTACTCAACCACTGAGCCACATCCCCAGCACTATTTTGTTTAGAGACAGGGTCTCACTGAGTTACTTAACAGCCTCAATTTTGCTGAGGCTGGCTTTGAATTCATGATCCTCCTGTCTCAGCCTCTAGAGCTGCTGGGATCACAGGCGTGCACCATCACGCCCAGCTCTATTCTTAATCTTTTGAAAAATCTCCATAGTGTTTTTCAAAGTGGCTGTACTAATTTGCTGTCCCCACTACCAATGTATGAATATATATATTCTCCTCACATTCTTGTCAGCATTTATTAACATTTGTATTCTTGATGATGCCATTCTAACTGGAGTGAGGTGAAATCTCAATGCAGTGTTTTATTTATAGCAGGCACTGAACCCAGGGACACGTAACCACTGAGCCACATCCCAGATCTTTTTCTATTTTATTTTTGAGGCAGATTTGTATTCTTTCAAGAAATGTCTGTTCAGTTCTCTTTCTTTTATGTTGATTGGATTCTCTCTCTGTGTGTGTGTGTGTGTGTGTGTGTGTGTGTACACACCAAGTTTTTTGAGTTCTTTATTCTGGAGGAAAATATATTGTTGGAAAAATAGCTAGCAAAGATTTCCTCCCATTTGCTAGGCTTTCTCTTCATTCTGTTAATCCTTTCCTTTGCTGTGCAGAAGCTATTTAATTTGGTGTCATCCCACTTATTGATTTTTGGTTTTACTTATGGAGGTCTTGGTTTTATTTAGAGATCTTGTTAAGGAAATTGGTCCCTACACCAACATGATGTAGTGTTGACCTAATGTTTTCTTCTAACAGCTGCAAAGTTTCTGGTCTAATTCCTAAGTCTTTAATTGATTTTGAGTTGATTTTTGTGTAGGGTGAGAGACAGGGATATAGTAGTGTGCCATTTGGTAGTATGGCCACTTTGACAAGAACATGGGAGTTCTTTCCATCTTCTAAGTTCTTCTTCAATTCTTTCTTCAGTGTTCTATAGTTTTCATTGTAGAGATCTTTTACTTCCTTGATTAGATTAATTCCCATGTTTGTTTGCTTGTTTGTTTTTGAGGTTCTTATGAATAGGATACTTTTCCTGATTTTTTTCTCAACATATTTGTTATTGGAGTATAGGAAATCTATTGATTTATATATGTTGATCTTGTATTCTATTATTTAATGAACTTGTTCATCAGCTCCAGAAGTCTTCTAGAAATTTTTTGGGTCTTCTAGATATATAATCATGTCATCAGCAAACAGACAATTTGACTTTGATTTTTTTCCTTTTTATATTCCTTTAATTTCCTTTTCTTGCCTGGTTTCTCTGGCTAGAGTGTCAAGAATTATGTTGAATAGGAGTGGTAAGAGTGAACATTCTTGTCTTGTTCCTGATTTTAAAAGAAATGCTTGCAGTTTTTATCTATTCAGCATGATGTTGGCCTTGGTTTGTTGTATATAGCCTTTATAATACTGAGGTAAGTTCCTTCTATCCTAGCATTTTCTCTTATGTTATATTTTTAGCATAAATAGGTGCTGGATTTTGTCAAAGGCTTTTTGTGCATCTACTGAGATTATAATTTGATTCTTTTTTCTTAAGTTTTATTTATGTGGTGAATTATATTTATTTATTTGTGTATATTGAACCAACCTTGCATTCCTGGGATGAAACTCACTTGATCATGGGGTACTATCTTCTTAATGTATTTTTGAATGTGTTTTGCCATAAATTGGTCTCTTTCTTATGCCAGTACCATACTGTCTTGATTAAAACAGTTTTACAGTAGGATTTTAAATCAGAAAATGTGAGTCCTTCAGACTTGTTCTTCTTTTTCAAGATTGTTTTGATTATCATGCTTTCCTTGCATTTTATATAAACTTCAGGATAAATTTTGCCTACTTTTGTAGAAAAGGGTGTTGGAATTTTGAGAGGGATTGCACTGAATGAGCAGATAAATTTGGGATTATTCCACTGTAAATTAGGTAATTCATGTTAAGGATCATGTTAAATTTAACATTCCAACATTGTCTTTGAATCCATAATAAAAGATGTCAAGATGTCATTTATTAAGTCTTTTAAAAATCTATCCAGTGAGATTTTGTTATTTCTAGAGTGCAAGCCTTACATTTATTTTGTTTAATTTATTCTTAAGAATTTATTCTTTTTGATGCTACTATAAATAATAAACAACGGAACATTTGCAACTATGACACATGCATTTTAGAAGAGCTATAGTATAATAGCTTGAACTTTATTATTGAAAGTATAATAACATTGGAAGATGACTTTTACTTAAGGTTAAAAAATGAGAATACAAATTATATGCATTATAAAACTGTGGCTCTGTAGAAGCTAGGAAAGAAATCTATATATAGAAGCCTGAAAAGCAAAATGTGATTTTCACTTTTTATCTCATTTTGTAAGTTCAAATATGTTTTCGATGACAATAATTATCTTTCTAGAGAAAACTCCAAGGATATAACTTATAAAAATCCAATGTTCTTGGATTATTTGGAATTAAACAATCAGATTAGATATCTAATGATGTATCTTTGTGAAGGCTTATTGCATATTTATTTTACAAGGGTAAAAAGCAACGTTGCTAAATTAGATGTCAAATATGACACTGTTATGAGACTTCTAGGCCAGAGGCCTGACTCTGGAGGTCTAAATGATTCAGGTCCGACCACTCTCCCCAAAATTCAAATGAAGGAGTAATGGTAAAATTCGGGAAAGGAACTTCATTCAGTATAGCTATACCAGGAAGACAAAGGGGACCCGGTTTTTGGCCCTGTCTTAGTTGGTATCAATATGAGTGCTCTGATTTATACAGACTAGGGGACCAGAAGTCTGCATAGTCAACCAGTCTTGCTCAAAACTGGTCTGGTTGGTCACTGTTGCTGGATTGTTCAGCCAGGGAGTTTTTTTTAGCAGTTATAAGAAAGTTTCTATTGCCTGGAGGGTAGTTTTCACTCATGACAAGATGTTTATCAGTCAAATCGCCTATTCCTGGAATCCAAGGTGGCTGACTCAGAGCAAAGGACACAGATGGAAAGTGGAGGCAGAGATGCCAAGCTTTTATCTTGATTTCAGTTACCAATTGGTCATTTTCAGGCCCAAGTGAAGAGTCTTTTTAGCAAAAGCAGCCTCTAAGTCTTTGGTAAAATGCCAGTTAATCACATAAGATTATTTCTAATTCTTAGGTAAAGAATTTCACATAGCATTCATTTATAGAATGTTAAAATGCAAGTAATATCTCCATTCTAATTATATTTTTGCCATATTAATCTTTAGTTTCTTTATTATTTTTAACTTAATTCGTGTTATATATTATTATAACTAATCTTCAGATAGCTCAATAGTAAATGATTTTGAAAAATATCAGCTTATAACTGCACATTTGGCATCATAGGGAATGATTTTTGGTTTTCATTGGTAAATTATCCAAATTCTGGCTGAAACGTACAGGCCACTGTCAGAACAGTCCAACTTTTATGGCTTGTTGTGAGTGTGGTATGTCATTAACACAGATGAAACACATTTGTGTCTCTCCACAAAGTCAGAACTTATGGAATAACAGTAAATTCACAGGCTACACCCCTTTCATGTGTGGCAGTTCACTGAAGACTTGTGGGTCACCTGATAGTCCTAAGTCAGGCAATCACAGGTTCTTTAATTCCAATCTTAATTTCTAATACCTGTGACACTCAAGACACACACAATTCTATGTGTAGGTTACAGAAAGGCTAAGAAAGAATTAAGATAGCCACAGGGGTCAGGAGGCTGAATTGAGAGCAAAAGTAGACAGCAGATATGGATGCCAAGAGCTCCTGCAGGTGGTCAAATAAGGTTAGCACTAATCAAAGAATGTTCAGGGCGCAGACTGTCAAAGTGCAGGAATTTATTCTAGGCCAAGGTCCAGATAGATGATAGTTTCACAGTGTCAGCTTGGCGTGGGACTTGTGAAACCGCACTCTGCTAAAGCCCAAAGATAAAGATTTGGAAGTTTTTCACCATGACAATTTTCCTGGTTAAGGCTTGAGACCAGTGACCAGGTGATGGGGTCAGGGTGCTGCTGTGTCCAGTCTCAGGGCACCCCTCCTTTTATAGGTCTCAGGTGAGTGTTGCATCAGGTGCTCTGATGTGTTTGATAAGCTCGTGGGCTTGGTTTTCTGATATGAATTTGATGCACATGTGCTTCTCATTAATTTGATAAGCTCACAGGTGGTCATTCCTACTAGCGCAGTTAATTTGTTTATCAGTTTATGCCTTAGAGTCGTGCCAGGCAGATGGTGGCAGTTGACTTGTTCAAACAAGGTGTGGGATCATTCCACTTCAACTTAGAATGGAGCAGCTTCTGGCAAACCATGGCTTTACAAAATGGAGTGACGAAGGATTAGGCACAGCCTGAAAACTGCGTTCCACACATCCTGGAGTAACTCAGAAAAGGCACAACCTGCCATCCTCAGGCTTCAGATCTCCTGACTCTTCATTTCATGGATAAACATGGAATAAACATCTCTCCTACTTGGTGTTCACATCATTTGAAAGAGTCGGGGTTTATAGTTATATATAAGAAAATGAGTTGTTGCTGGAATGTTCCGTATCTGTAAACGCCATCTCTCACTGTAACTCAGTCTTTTTTTTTTTTTTTAACCAAAGTTTTAGGGCAGATTTTAGGGTCTCAACAAACAAGGCTCAGCCACCCATTCTGATTTCCAGTCACAGGGATGAGCAGTGGTGCAGGACAGGAAAGGAGCTGTATTCCCTGTGTCCAGACTGCGACAAACAGAAGAGAGGTCCAGTGACATCAGGTCTGTCTTCAAGGGCTGACGGGAGCTTTGGCCTTTTATAGAGAAGAGGAACACAGGCCAGCATTGGGATTTACATGGCTGGGAGAACAGGTGATCTTGGTCAGGTCTTGGTGTGGTTGATCACTACCTCAGGTCTGAGTCCCTCAAACTCCAGGGAAGGTGCTCTAGGGGCAATTGGGTGCCCACTGTGGGGCGATTGCTTCTGTGTAATGGGGCAGCTCTGGTTCCCGTCCTGGGGCGACTGCTTCTGCGCAGCGGGGCATTCTCATTGCCAGGTGATCTGCTCTGCAAGGCTTTCCTTTCCTTGGGTGGTGCTTTCAGTCTTTTGTATTAGGATGTTTGTGAATTAGACCTGTTTTGTCTGAAATTCAAGGTAGAAGAGAGTGACTTAGAATTAAGAAGGAAAAAACATTAAAGAGGTAAATTTTAGTCTGGGAAGGACAAGATGGAGTTAAGTTAGGCCAGAGACTGGCCCTGTTGCACTGTGAGCTGGCACTGGGGAGGGACTAGCTCCTGCTGCTCCTGATGGGGGGAATGCCCTGGCTCCCTGGCTGACTGGAAGAGGCTCTTTGCTGCTGACTGTTGGTTGCTTCACGCTGGAAGACTATACCCACGATTTAATTAGTTGGTGATTCTAATCTACTAATTTAACTAATACTGCTTATGAGCATCGTGCCACTTGGCACAACAGTTTAAGACGTAGCGTGAAGAGTGCACAGTTTCTGGCAGGGTGCTTTCATTTACTGATCAACCACAGCACTTTTGGATTTGACTGAACTCTCCTGTTCTTGGGTATTGTGAAGTTTTTAGCCAAACCTATTGATGTGTGCTCATTAAGACCAGTTGTCCACAAAACACCTGCTTTCCTGTAAAAGGATCTTATTACTAAAACACAGCTAGTTCTTGCCAAGAAAA
Organism: Marmota marmota marmota; assembly: GCF_001458135.2. NCBI lineage: Eukaryota > Metazoa > Chordata > Mammalia > Rodentia > Sciuridae > Marmota > Marmota marmota. Next base: position 4,127,222 of record NW_025999991.1, on the reverse strand, counting down.
GGGTTTAAATTTCTTTGGCTGGCCTGATGCTTTATCAGACTGCCTGTTTGGTATTTGTATTCATTGTGTGCAGCCCCAATTTCTTCCTTCTCTTTTGTTCTGGGAAGGTCCTGCTGTGAACTGCTCTCCATTCTCCCTCTGGGAGGTAAGATCACGCTGTGCCCAGCCCTGCATCTGGCTTGTGCTGTGATATGAATACAATGGGACCAGTTCCTGCCACCTTCTCAGGGGAGTCCTTCAGGTCCAAGGACCTCCAGAGTTACAGTTGGTCCTCCCTCCGCCCTCCTCCTCCCTGCGCCCATCCCCAGCTGCAGGTCCCCTACTCTTCCTCGGCTTCTATTCCACTCACCTTCCCTCCCCCCTTATGAAAGAGCTTCCCTCAGAGTCACAAAAGGCAGGACCAGCCAGGAGTTAGTCCAATCTGTCCCTTTGTTCTAAGGACAGCTAGTTCCAGTAGCACACTCTTAGAAATACTCCCACAGGGGAAGTCACCTGAAACCCAAAATACCTTTGTGAAAAGGAGAAGCAGGACCTACTGTAACTCAGTCTGTGATTTTGTGCTTAAAGCTCCATTTCTTCAAATTTCAGTTTTCGTGTGTGAAAAAGATGAGACTAGATTTGTCTATTTTCTGCAGATTGATAGAATGTTTGGGGAATCTTATGTAAGCTACAGGCACTTTCCTTAGAATAGTGCACATGTGCAAATATATATGTGTGCACATGTATATATATATGTATAAAACATACATATACACACATACATACACGTAAGAAATTTGGAGGGGCTGGGGATGTGGCTCAAGCGGTAGCGCGCTTGCCTGGCATGTGTGTGGCCCGGGTTCGATCCTCAGCACCACATACAAACAAAGATACTGTGTGCGCCAAAAACTAAAAAATAAATATTAAAAAAATTCTCTCTCTCTCTCTCTCTCTCTCTCTCTTAAAAAAAAGAAAGAAATTTGGATTGACTGACAATCTGTAGGTCCATGTCTACTAATTAAGAACAAATCTAAGCAAATGAAACCACGAACATCATCTCTGACTTCATTTTGAAGTCTTCTGTTCTGCAGTTCCAACGCCCCACAAGGTTCTGGACCTGACTCAGAATGTCCTTGGCACTGATGCCTCCCTCAAGCCTCACTTCTGTGAAGCTGTCAAATGTTTATTTTCCCATTAATTGTAAAGGTTCACCTTTGGGCCAAATTATGAAAAAGTAATAAGACACTACAGGATTGTCTATCATTAGTCATTTCTTTCATTTTGAAAGTTATCTTGCTCTTTTTTTTAAAGATGTTTTAATAATTGTGCTAAAACAGGTATAACAAAGTTTGCCACCTCAGCCACTTTTAAGTGTGCCAGTTCAGTGGCGTTACATGCATGCACTCTGTTATGTAATCACGCCCCTCCATCCCCAGAACTCTTTTCATATTGTAAAACTGAAACTCCGCATTCATCAAACATTCTACTTTCTGTCTGCCTCGGTACTTGGTTTATGGTAGGCAGAATCATACGCTGTTTGACTTTTTGTGTGTGACCTGTTTTACTCACATTGTAGCATGTGTCAGAATTTAATTCCATTTTAAAGCTGAATAATATTTCTTGACATGCAGATACCACATTGCCTATGCATCCACCTGTCTATGGACGGTTGCCTGGCTTGCTGGCTGCTCTGAATAATACTAAGAACAAAGAGGTTCATTCAAATTCATTCACGTCCTTGCTCTGAGCTCTTGGGCACTTGCCCTGAGTAGTGCTGCAGACCCGGTGCCCGTGTGGTGGGGCTTAGCAGTGGTCACGCCCACTCCTGCTTCTCCTCCACTGTTGCACAATCCTCCAGTTTCTCCACATTTTTACCAGCGCTTGGTATTTTGTGTCTGTTTGTTTTAGTAGCAGACTCCTCATGGATACGAGATTATATCTCACTGTGGTGTTTTCCTTTTTTCTTTCCTTGTTTTCTCTTTTCCTGAGGGTGCTGGGGATGAGCCCAGGGCCTTGCTTTCGCTAGATAGGCACTCTACCACTGAAGTACACCCTCAGCCCTTCACTTAGGTTTTGATTTGCATTTCCCTAATCATTAGTAAGAGGCAATAATAGCATCTTTTACTGTGCATAATTGCCATTTGTATACCTTCTTTGGAGAAATTCAAATTCTTTTTTCTTTTTAATTCATATGCTTAGATTTTGCTTTGGACTAAGTGTTGGTGCCCCACTCCTATTGAAGCCCTAAGCCTTGCAACAGTATGGAGGTCTGAGCTTTAGGAGGTAAGTAGGGCTTGAAGGCTGAACCCTTAGGAAGGAGATTAGTGTCTTTATAAGAAGAGACACAGGGATAAATGCTCTCTGTTCTCCACAATATGAGGACACCAGGAGAAAACAGGTATGTGCCAATGAGGCTCTTACCAGACCCTACCATGCTGGCACCTTGACCTTGGACTTCAGCCTCCAGACCTGTGAGAGGTGAATGCTGTTGTTTAAGCCCCCACCACCTGTCTGTGGTAGTCTGCTGTGGCAGCAGAAGCCTAGAAGATACTTTCTTTGAGCGTGCCTTTCCCCCTTTACTTTCTCTGCTTAGTCAATAGCATTAAAGTGCACAATTTAATATGCATATGTTTTAGCACAAAAAAATGCAGTATTTGCTTAGTTTTATTTGTTACTAGTATTATTATTGAATTTGTTTTCTTGAAATTGGAATGAGTATTAAAAATAAAGAAATTTTCTTGTTGTCAGTTATAAAATAACTGCATCACCTACCTGCCTGCTAATGTAGCCAATCATGAAAGATTTTATGCATCTACCAATTTTGCTTCGTTATTTATGTTGCCATGGGGTTAAATTTTAATTATTATTTGAATAACTAGTTATTAAATAACTGTCTTTCAAAAATTATACCATGATGCCACATTGAAACCTAAAGGCAAAATTTTGCATCAGAGGGTCTGTATTTTGGTTAGTTTGAAAGAGAAAGTAGCAGGGATGCTGTGAATTAATCTGTGTCCACTTAAAATTCATATGTTGAAGCCCTAATCCCAGATGTGACTGCACTTAGAGATAAAGCTTTTAGGAGGTAATTAAGGCTAAGTGGGGTCATGAATATGGAGCCATGGTCCTAGAGGATTGGTGGACTTGTAAGAAGAGATACTAGGGAACCTGTTCTCCCTCCCTCTCCTTCCCTCTCCTCCATGTGTTGAGGCAAAGAAGGCAGCTATCTGCAAGCCATCCTTAGTCTAGCAGCTCACACTATTGACACACACTCTTCTTTTCCAAGTGGTTTAAAAACTGAAATTGCTTGAAAAAAATCCATTTTAAATAAGTCCCTTGTTCGGAAGTAATGCATTTGTACCCATGCACTCTTATGGGACAATAAAACTTGTTTATTCACTCATGCATTAGACATGTCTATTTTTGTGTCTTATGTGCTAAGCATTTAGCCACCCTGGGCATAAAATAGCAAACAAAAACAGAGTACTGGCCCCCATAGAATTTTCTAAAAGTGATGATATAAATCAAATAAATGTGAAATTGGAATTGTTCCAAGTTTTACAAAGGAGAATAATATTGTGCTTTGAGAGCTGAGGTTTTTTAACTGGTCATGGAGGTCAAAGAAGGATTTTTAGAAGAAATGATGTTCGAACCTGTGAAGACATGAAGGGTAAGGAGGAGTTTATCAGACAAAGTTAGGAGAAAAGAGCATTTCAGGCAGAAACAAGACTGTGTGCAAAGACCCTTTCAAAAATGGCAAATAGCAATAGAATTAAGATAAGAGGCTCTATTGAATAGAGGAGTCATAGTCCAGTCTGAGTGGGAAATACAACCAGAAGACATCATCAATCCTGTTTACAAAACGTTATTATACTAAATTAAATTCCAAATTAGTGTTGTGAAAATTACAAAAATGACAGAAAGGAACATGGGAAAAATTAGAGGTCCAAATAAGGCCAGGGTTGGAACACTGAGAGCAAGTGGCAGCATGGGTGACAGGCGGTGCAGAGGAGCCTCCCCGTGCCCTGGACACCATCTTTAGCACTATCTCTACTCCAGAAGTAATGGTAAGCCATGAGGATTTTACACTGCTGGTGGGGGAAGGGTGATACTATCTGCTCTGCATTTTGGAACGATTGCTCTAGCTTTTCTGCATCATCAGTTTGAAGGGACACGTGTGTTTATGTAAGTCAGCAGTTTAGGAGGTCAGACAATCCAGGAAAGAGAAACATGTTAGTTTACAGAAGAATAAGATGGGTGCTGGGAGAAGGGTGAAGAATTGTATAGGTGAACATTTTAAGTGTAACAGTGACAGCATTTGTCAGTTTTGTCAAATGAACTTGTCAGCTAACCATTCATTTCATTTATTCAATCAGAATATTTACTAAGCAGTTAATACAGGCTAAATTGCTATGGAAAGGTGAAGGTAGAGAACTCTTCAAGTGGTCAGCTGTCGGCTCCTTTGAAGGCCAGCCTGACCTGGGTCCCCTGAGGTGTCAGAAAAGGATATAAATAGAAAGCATCATTAGATTGTAGAGAATACCCATGAGAATTTGAAAATTTTGTCATTTGAAAGTTAATATAACATAGTTGTTTTAAATCTGTCTCAGCGCTGTGTGCAAGATTACCTTCACAAATCACTTTAAAAAAAATTACTAGTGTTAGCTGTGGACTAGTTTTGTTTGTTCTTTCATTCTTTTTTTTCTGGGGATTGAACCCAGAAGTACTTAACCACTGAGCCATTTGATTTGAAACAGGGTCTTGCTAAGTTGCTTAGGAACTTGCTAAATTTTTGAGACTGGCCTTGAACTCACCGTCCTCCTGCCACAGCCTGGGATTACAGGTGTGTGCCACCATGCCTGGCTCTGATTTGGTTTACTTTTTTTTTTTTTTTTTAAGCTTAGCCTAATAATTTAATTGACTGCCTTTCCCCTTAGAGATACCTGACTATAAAAATCAAATCAGCTCAGGATATACATGCTTCAGATGATCTGGAGTCTCAAGGAAGACATCAGACAGCAAAATCAGACAATGAAAGATCACTTCAACAATGAATTACATAAACAAATCCAAGAAGCAAAAGACCAACTATACAGGGAGATAGAGGTTATAAAAAACAAACAAACAGAAATCCTAGAAATGCAGGAAGCAATAAACCAACTTAAAAACTCAATGGAGAATACTACCAGCAGAGTAGAACACTTAGAAGATAGAACATCAGACAATGAAGACAAAGTATTTCAACTGGAAAAGAACATAGACAGCTCAGCAAGACTGTTAAGAAACCATGAGCAGAACATCCAAGAAATATGGGATAACATTAAGAGACCAAACTTAAGAGTCATTGGGATACAGGAAGGTACAGAGCTCCAAACCAAAGGAATGAGCAATCTATTCAATGAAATAATACGAGAAAACTTCCCAGACTTGAAGAATGAGACAGAATCCCAAATCCTAGAAGCCTACAGGACGCCGAATGTGCAAAATCATAAGAGATCCACACCTAGACACATTATAATGAAGATGCCCAACATACAGAATAAGGAGAGAATTTTAAAAGCTACAAGAGAAAGGAAGCAGATTACATTTAGGGGTAAGCCAATCAGGATAACAGCTGATCTTTCAACACAGACTCTGAAAGCTAGAAGATCCTGGAATAACATATTTCAAACACTGAAAGAAAATGGGTTCCAACCAAGAATTGTGTATCCAGCGAAATTAAGCTTCAGGATGGAAGATGAAATTAAAACCTTCCACGATAAACAAAAGTTAAAAGAATTTGCAGCTAGAAAACCATCTCTTCAAAACATCCTCGGCAAAACATTACAGGAAGAGGAAATGGAAAATAACAATGAAAACCAACAGTGGGAGGTAGGACAGTAAAGGGGGGGGAAATAATCAAAGAGGAAAACAAACCATGTTTAGTAACAGAAATAAACAAATATGGCTGGAAGAACAACCCATATCTCAATAATAACCCTAAATGTTAATGGCTTAAACTCACCAATTAAGAGACACAGGCTAGTAGAATGGATCACAAAACAAGACCCAACAATATGCTGCCTACAGGAGACGCATTTGATAGGAAAAGACATACATAGGCTGAAGGTGAAAGGTTGGGAAAAATCATATCACTCATATGGACTTCGGAAACAAGCAGGAGTGTCCATACTCATATCAAATAAAATAGATTTCAAGCCAAAGTTAATCAAAAGGGATAAAGAGGGACACTACATACTGCTTAAGGGAACCATACACCAACAAGACATAACAATCATAAATATTTATGCCCCAAACAATGGTGCAGCTATGTTCGTCAAACAAACTCTTCTCAAGTTCAAGAGTCTAATAGACCACCATACCATAATCATGGGAGACTTCAACACACCTCTCTCGCCACTGGACAGATCTTCCAAACAAAAGTTGAATAAGGAAACTATAGAACTCAATAACACTATTAATAACCTAGACCTAATTGACATATATAGAGTATACCACCCAACATCAAGCAGTTACACTTTTTTCTCAGCAGCACATGGATCCTTCTCAAAAATAGATCATATATTATGTCACAGGGCAACTCTTAGACAATATAAAGGAGTAGAGATAATACCATGCATCTTATCTGATCATAATGGAATGAAACTGAAAATCAACGATAAAAGAAGGAAGGAAAAAGCATACATCACTTGGAGAATGAACAATAGGTTACTGAATGATCAATGGGTTATAGAAGACATCAAGGAGGAAATTAAAAAATTCTTAGAGATAAATGAAAACACAGACACAACATATCGGAATCTATGGGACACATTGAAAGCAGTTCTAAGAGGAAAATTCATTGCTTGGAGTTCATTCCTTAAAAAAAGAAAAAACCAACAAATAAATGATCTCATACTTCATCTCAAAATCCTAGAAAAAGAAGAGCAAAACAACAGCAAAAGAAGTAGAAGGCAAGAAATAATTAAAATCAGAGCTGAAATTAATGAAATCGAAACAAAAGAAACAATTGAAAAAATTGACAAAACTAAAAGTTGGTTCTTTGAAAAAATAAACAAAATCGACAGACCCTTAGCCATGCTAGCGAAGAGAAGAAGAGAGAGAACTCAAATTACTAGCATACGGGATGAAAAAGGCAATATCACAACAGACACTTCAGAAATACAGAAGATAATCAAAAACTATTTTGAATCCTTATACTCCAATAAATTAGAAGATAGTGAAGGCATAGATAAATTTCTTAAGTCATATGATCTGCCCAGATTGAGTCAGGAGGATATAGACAACCTAAACAGACCAATATCAATTGAGGAAATAGAAGAAACCATCAAAAGACTACCAACTAAGAAAAGCCCAGGACCGGATGGGTATACAGCAGAATTTTACAAAACCTTTAAAGAAGAACTAATACCAATACTTTTCAAGCTACTTCAGGAAATAGAAAAAGAGGGAGAACTTCCAAATTCATTCTATGAGGCCAACATCACCCTGATACCTAAACCAGACAAAGACACTTCAAAGAAAGAAAACTACAGACCAATATCTCTAATGAACCTAGATGCAAAAATCCTCAATAAAATTCTGGCGAATCGGATACAAAAACATATCAAAAAAATTGTGCACCATGATCAAGTAGGATTCATCCCTGGGATGCAAGGCTGGTTCAATATACGGAAATCAATAAATGTTATTCACCACATCAATAGACTTAAAAATAAGAACCATATGATCATCTCGATAGATGCGGAAAAAGCATTCGACAAAGTACAGCATCCCTTTATGTTCAAAACTCTAGAAAAACTAGGGATAACAGGAACATACCTCAATATTGTAAAAGCAATCTATGCTAAGCCTCAGGCTAGCATCATTCTGAATGGAGAAAAACTGAAGGCATTCCCTCTAAAATCTGGAACAAGACAGGGATGCCCTCTCTCTCCACTTCTGTTCAACATAGTTCTCGAAACACTGGCCAGAGCAATTAGACAGACGAAAGAAATTAAAGGCATCAAAATAGGAAAAGAAGAACTTAAATTATCACTATTTGCAGATGATATGATTCTATACCTAGCAGACCCAAAAGGCTCTACAAAGAAACTATTAGAGCTAATAAATGAATTCAGCAAAGTGGCAGGATATAAAATCAACACGCATAAATCAAAGGCATTCCTGTATATCAGCGACAAATCCTCTGAAATGGAAATGAGGACAACCACTCCATTCACAATATCTTCAAAAAAAATAAAATACTTGGGAATCAACCTAACAAAAGAGGTGAAAGACTTATACAATGAAAACTACAGAACCCTAAAGAGAGAAATAGAAGAAGATCTTAGAAGATGGAAAAATATACCCTGTTCATGGATAGGCAGAACTAACATCATCAAAATGGCGATATTACCAAAAGTTCTCTATAGGTTTAATGCAATGCCAATCAAAATCCCAACGGCATTTCTTGTAGAAATAGAGAAAGCAATCATGAAATTCATATGGAAAAATAAAAGACCCAGAATAGCAAAAACAATGCTAAGCAGGAAGTGTGAATCAGGCGGTATAGCGATACCAGACTTCAAACTATACTACAGAGCAATAGTAACAAAAACAGCATGGTACTGGTACCAAAACAGGCGGGTGGACCAATGGTACAGAATAGAGGACACAGAAACCAATCCACAAAACTACAACTATCTTATATTTGATAAAGGGGCTAAAAGCATGCAATGGAGGAAGGATAGCATCTTCAACAAATGGTGCTGGGAAAACTGGAAATCCATATGCAACAAAATGAAACTGAATCCCTTTCTCTCGCCATGCACAAAAGTTAATTCAAAATGGATCAAGGAGCTTGATATCAAATCAGAGACACGCCGTCTGATAGAAGAAAAAGTTGGCTACGATCTACATACTGTGGGGTCGGGCTCCAAATTCCTCAATAGGACACCCATAGCACAAAAGTTAATAACTAGAATCAACAAATGGGACTTACTCAAACTAAAAAGTTTTTTCTCAGCAAAAGAAACAATAAGAGAGGTAAATAGGGAGCCTACATCCTGGGAACAAATCTTTACTCCTCACACTTCAGATAGAGCCCTAATATCCAGAGTATACAAAGAACTCAAAAAATTAGACAATAAGAGAACAAACAACCCAATCAACAAATGGGCCAAGGACCTGAACAGACACTTCTCAGAGGAGGACATACAATCAATCAACAAGTACATGAAAAAATGCTCACCATCTCTAGCAGTCAGAGAAATGCAAATCAAAACCACCCTAAGATACCATCTCACTCCAGTAAGATTGGCAGCCATTATGAAGTCAAACAACAACAAGTGCTGGCGAGGATGTGGGGAAAAGGGTACACTTGTACATTGCTGGTGGGACTGCAAATTGGTGCAGCCAATTTGGAAAGCAGTATGGAGATTTCTTGGAAAGCTGGGAATGGAGCCACCATTTGACCCAGCTATTCCCCTTCTCGGTCTATTCCCTAAAGACCTAAAAAGAGCATGCTACAGGGACACTGCTACATCGATGTTCATAGCAGCACAATTCACAATAGCAAGACTGTGGAACCAACCTAGATGCCCTTCAATAGACGAATGGATAAAAAAAATGTGGCATTTATACACAATGGAGTATTACTCTGCATTAAAAAATGACAAAATCATAGAATTTGCAGGGAAATGGATGGCATTAGAGCAGATTATGCTAAGTGAAGCTAGCCAATCCCTAAAAAACAAATGCCAAATGTCTTCTTTGATATAAGGAGAGTAACTAAGAACAGAGTAGGGACGAAGAGCATGAGAAGAAGATTAACATTAAACTGGGATGAGAGGTGGGAGGGAAAGGGAGAGAGAAGGGAAATTGCATGGAAATGGAAGGAGACCCTCAGAGTTATACAAAAGTAGATACAAGAGGAAGTGAGGGGAAAGGGAAAAATAATACAAGGGGGACAAATGAATGTCAGTAGAGGGGGCAGAGAGAGAAGAGGCGAGGGGAGGGGAGGGGAGGGGGGATAGTAGAGGATAGGAAAGGCAGCAGAACACAACAGACACTAGTATGGCAATATGTAAATCAATGGATGTGTAACTGATGTGATTCTGCAATCTGTATTTGGGGTAAAAATGGGAGCTCATAACCCACTTGAATCAAAGTGTGAAATATGATATATCAAGAATTATGTAATGTTTTGAACAGCCAACAATAAAAAATTAAAAAAAAAGAATAGGGAAAATGGTTGGAGGCAATTCTCAATGGAATTTCTGCATGACCTCTATCAGTTTTTGATCAGGACTAATTTTTTTTCAAGAATATTCAGATACTAAACCAGCCTTGGAAGGTAGAACATTAGCTTTCTCATCACAGAAGGCAAATTTGATAGCAGCCTTCTCTGTAACAATGGTATTTTGTGAGCTCAGTGTTCTTCAATTGTAACACAAATTCATCTTGCATAGATGTTGAACTTTTTCCTGCTTCTCAATCATCCTCATGGAATTTGTCCCCAGGAGTAATGTGAACCAATGTAAACATGAAACCTGCTCAATGCTGTGTCATGGAGTTTCATGCCTTCTACCAACACAAGTGACAGATAAACGGGTTAGTTTGAAAATGGGATAAAATCTCAGATACTTGATGGCCCCCAAAGATAAGATGACATCATGTTCCTCCTGCTACAGGAACACTACCGCCTGGGGTTGCGTCAGAGGGATTAAACATGGGTATAACAAACTCAGCAGATCTAACTGCCAACTTGTTGGAAGTGCAGAAAGTAGGAAAACATATTAAACTCTATCGTGAATATGCATGATACAATTAACATTCTTCACTTAAAATAAAACAAGCTCTGCAAAATTAAAAAAAAAAAAAAAAAAAAAAGGACAAGAATTTTCTTATAGCAATTCTCATGGCCAATCATGCTGGCCTTGATAAGAGGGAGAATTCTGTTTTATAAATATTGCCTGGGGAAGCAGTGTGGTGGGGGTCAAAGGAATGGATAAAGAGCTTGGAAATCTGGGGTTTAGACATGCTTTCATTACTGGTGAGTTGTGGCTTTCATATTTTTACATATTAAAATTGGTTTAATATCAAAAAAAAAAAAATCAAATCAGCACTGAAAAGCATCCACAGTATACCAACACAGTCAGTCTGTAGAGTGATTGGCACTGGCATTTTTGTTTACAGAGCCAAGGGACATTGACATAGCTGGGTCACCAGGAAGACAAGGCTGATGGTCAGAACTGGGTTCTGAACTCTAATGAAGAGATTCCATTCAGTAGGAGCGTAAATGGTGGCTGTTATTCTTGAAGTTGGGTTGTGAGATGTTCATCTGAGAGCCACCTGAAGATCACACACACACACACACAAAAAAAAAAAACACACATTTTTTTTTGTGTGCTAGATCTCTAAAGAGCTGGTTGTATTTTCTTTCTTTTTCCTGGAAGTAACTCCTGCCTGGAATCCTATACCTGACTGTAATAATGAGGCAATGAGACTTTACATGCTGAAAAATGTCCACACATGGTAACAATATTACTTTGACCATGTTACTTTCACAGCACTCTTTTACCAAGGACGTTGGATCATTAGCTACTTAAATCTCACAGTGTGGAAATGAAAGTAGATGCTCATCTCATTTTACCACAGGGAGTGGTTTAGAGTGGTTAAGTGTCAGAGTGGATAGCTAGCCCACTGGAAATGAAAAAGGAAACGAGGCAGTGATGTCTGGCCTTGGCTGAAAATGTAGACGACCAGGAAGGAGCTCTCGTGTTCACATACAGGGCTACAGCTCTACACTCCTGCTTTGGAAAGGACACATTTCAACATCAAGGGTGTGAAAATAATTGTCATTAGCCTCAGGAAAGGATGCGGGTGGTCCTTTGCAAACTGTTTTGGCATTGATATAAAAAAATAAATTCTTTACAAAATGAGTTTCTGTTTTATGTTAACATTATCCTATTTCATTTATTTTTTAAAATATTTTCTTAGTTGTCAATGGACCTTTATTTAATTTATTTATATGCAGTTCTGAGAATTGAACCCAGTGCCTCACACATGGTAGGCAAGCACTCTGCCACTGAGCAACAACTCCAGCCCCCTATTTAATTTCTTTTTGTAACACTTCAGTGAGATGTAATTTGTGTACCATATAATTCCTCCAATAAAGCATATAATTTAATAGTTTTTAATATACTTGAAAAGGAAATTTTAGAACATTTTCCTTACCTCAAATATAAATCCTTTTGCCCTGGGCCAGTGCGACACTATTTTCCCAATGATCCCCAGATGTAAGTAACCATTAAAGTACTTTCTGTCTCTTGATTTGCCTAATCTGGACATTACATGCAAGTGACATCCTATGACCTAGGTCTTTGTGGCTGGCTTCTTTCACTTAGCACACTGTTGCAGGGTTCCTGCTTTCTGTGGAATGTATCAGCACTTTATCTCCCTTAGCTGTGTCGCATTTCACTGCATACAAATAATCTGTCCATTCACATTCACCATTTGTCCATTTATGGATTTATGGACCATTGTGTCATTTCCGTCTCTGACTCCTATGGGAAAAAAATGCTACAATTAATATTTATGTCCAAGTTTTTCAGTGTACGTGTTTTCATTTGGGAGTAAATTCCAAGAAATGGAATTTCTAAGACATGTAGTAATACTATGTTAACTCTTTGAGGAACTTCCTACTGTTCCCCAAAGTGGCTGTAACATTTTACATTCCTGCGAGTAGTGTACAAAGTCTGCAATTTCTCCATGTCTTTGTTTACACCTGTTATTCTCTGATTCTATTTTTATTTTTTAATTAAAAATATTTTTTTTGCAGTGCCGACTTTTGAACCCAGGAGTGTTCTACCATTGAGCTACATTCCCAGCTCTTTTTACTTTTTATTTTGAGACAGGGTTTGGTAAGTTGCTGAGGCTGGCTTCAAACTTGCACTCTTCCTGCCTCAGCCTTCTGAGTTACTGGGATTACAAGCATGTGCCACCCTGTCGCTAGCTTCTAATTTTATTTTTAAAGTTTCAATTAATATTATTTATTAAGGAGCAATTCATAAAACATAAAATGAACATTTTAAAATGTACAACCCGGTAGCATTCCATGTTTATGCAACCATCACCTCTATCTAGTTCCAAACATTTCATCAACCCCAAAAGAAGACTGCGTGCCCAGCAGTTAATCCCCATCCCCATGCCCACTGGCTGCTAGCAACAACGGTCTGCTCTCCAGATCTGAAAGTTGGCTTATTCCAAATTATGGACTGAATTGTGTTCTCCCATAACCCCCCAATTCATATTTTAATCCTAATCCTCAATGGACACTATTTAGTCATGGGGCCATTAAGGAGGCCATTATAGTTAGAGGAGGTCATAAAGGTAAAGTTCCAATCCCATGAGACTTGCAAGACTCTTTCCTTGCAAGACAAGGAAGAGTCACCAGAGATCTCTTTCTGCACAGGTATGGAGGGAAAAGCAAGAAGGGAACATTTTGAAGGCTAGGAAGAGGGCTCTCGCCGAAAGCTGAATTTTCCAGCACCTTCATCTTGAACTTCTCAGCCTCCAGAAGTATGAGAAAACAAACTTCTGTGGTTTAACTCATCATTAATTGTGATATGGCAGCTTGAGAAGACTAACAGACCTGTGCATGGAACCAGACAATACGTGGCCTTTTGTGACTTTCTTCAATTTTCATGTTTTCCAGTTTCATCCATGCATTTCCTCAATGGATGGACATTGTTTTCATCTTTGTAAACTGTGATGCTATGAATATTCATGATGTGCAAGTTTTTGTTTGAACACCTGACTCCATTTCCATTGTTATAGAGTAATCCCTCCCTACCCACAGACCCTTAGTGAATGGCTGAAGCCTTGGTTAGTACTGCAGCCCCACATAGACTCTATTTTTTTCCCCTGTACCTACTTAGGATACCCGGACATACATATGATAGAGTTTAATTTATAAATTAAGCAGAAGAGATAACAACAACAACTAATAATAAAAACAATGATTATAACAATGCACTATAAAAAAGGTGAATATAGTCTCTCTCAAAATACTGTAGTATGTACTCACCCTTGTTTTTCTTGTGATGATGTGAGATGATATGTCATCTATATAAGGAAACAAGGGGAGTCGAGGGACAGGACCTGTGGTACGCTACTATGCAAGGGTTACTTGCACGCAAGCACCGTGATAATGCCATGGTGGGTCTGTTGACCAAGACAGCTACTGGGTGACTGATGAGCAGGCAGCATGGACGGCACGGACACGGTGGCCAGAGGGATGATGCACACCTTGGGAAGATGAAGTGGTCAGCAAGAGAGTTCATCATGCTACTCATGTGTGCAATTTAAGACTTATGAATTGCTTCCTTCTGGAATTATCTACTTATAGTTTAGACTGTGGCTGACCACAGGTAACTGAAACACAGGAGAGTAAAAGCATGGACGAGGGGAAGTGTCATAGATCAAGGAGCAGAATTGCTGGGTTTTATGATAATCCTATACTTGACTTTTGGAGGAACTTCCACACTGTTTTCCACAGAGTCTCACGGCTTTAAATATTGAAAAGCAATGCATGAGGTTTCCAGTTTCTCCAGCTCCTCACCAGCAGTGTTATCTCACCTAGTTTTGATTACAGCCACCTAGTTTTAATTTCACCTAGTTTTGATACAGTTATAGCTATAGCTGTATCAAATATGAAGCAATATCTCATTCTGGGTTTTTGATTTATGGCTCCTTGGTTACTAATGACGTTGAGGACCTTCTTGTGCGTTTATTGGTCACTTACATAACTTCTTACAAGAAATTTCTATTCATATCCTTTACCTTATGTGCGTGCGTGTGTGTGTGTGTGTGTGTGTGTGTGTGTATGCCTGCCTCATGTGTGCTAGGCAGGTTTCTACCACTGAGCCAGACCCCCAATTCTTTTTTAAAAAATTTGAGACAGGGCCTCACTAAATTGTTCAGACTGGCCTCAAATTTGCACTCAGTTCCCAGATAACTGGGATTATAGGTATGTACCATTATGCCCACCCCTTTGCCTTTTAAAAAATTGTTATTATTTTTTATTGCTAAGTTTTAAGAAATAAATTGTCAATAATAGATCTTTATTAGAAATAACATTTACAAGTATTTTCTCCCATTCTGTGGATTTTTTTTTTCATTTGCTTGATAGTATCCTCAGAAACATGAATTTTTAAAATTTTGAAGATGTTTAGTTTATATATTTGCTACTGATTTTCATGTCATAGCTAAGAAACTATTGCCTAGTTTCACAAGCACAAAGGTTTATGCCTAAATTTTTTCATAAGAATTTTATAGTTAGTTCTTACAATTACGTTTTTATCCAATTTGAATCAGTTCTCTATATAGTGTAACATATGAATCCAAATTCATTCTATTCCATGTAGATATCCAGTTACTTGCTGAAAAGAGTATCTTAGTTTCTAAGAATCTTCTGGGCACACAGTTTGGTTACAAGTTGATCAGCACTGGGTTTACTCAGTTCTATTTCATTGGTCTAGTTGGCTGTCCGACACAGTTTGGATACTGTAGCTTTGCAGTTTTGAAATCAAACATGTAGTATAAGAAGTACTAAGTTCTTCAATTTTGTTCTTTTTCAATATTGTTTTGGCTCTTGATTTCCATGTTAATATGCAGACAATCTTGTCAATTTCTACTATAAAGGCAGCTTGATACTTGATAGAGATTTATTTGAGAGGGCTGGGATTATAGCTCAGAGGTATAGAATTTGCCTAGCACATGTGAGGCATTGAGTTCGATCCTCAGCACCACATAAAAATAAATAAATAAAATAAAGGTATCCTGTCCATCTACAACCAAAAAAGTTTTTTAAAAAGAGGGATTTATTTAAATTTGTGGTTCAGTTATGGGGATATTTCCATCCTAACCATATTGTCTTCCAAACCATGACATAAGCTGTCATTCTAATTATTTGTGCTCTTTAATTTCTTTTAGTGATATTTTGTAGAAATTAATGTGTAGGAGACTCCTTCCTTCTTTTTTTTTTTTTTCTTGTCAAACTACTGTTTAATTTTTTTTCACTACCCAGAAATAAACCAACAAATACATAAATATTATTTTAGGCCAGAGGAAATCTGCCAAGAGTTATGTTTCACTTTCTGCAGTCAACTTTAGTCATCGGGTTTTTCTTGTTAATTCTTTTCCTTACGAAAAAAATTCAAGAATGACATGGAAAGCCCCTTTAAGGCCACTTTAAGCTGTGTCAGAGCAGAATCCTGAGTGAGTTGGAAGTACCCAAACCCATCCAGAGTACCTGCCTTCAGGGTAGGGCATGGACAGTGCCTTCTTATTTGTAGTAATTACAAATAATTATGGCAGGTCTCGTAATAAATGCTTTCTCTAAAGTTTTCTTCCTTCTTCTCTCCCTTCTTCCTTCCTTTCCTTCCTTGCTTTCTGGGGATCAACCCAGGGGTGCTGTACCACGAGCTACAGCCCCAACCTTTTTAATATTTTGAGACATAGTCTTTCTAAGTTGCTCAGGCTGGCCTAGAATTTGTAATCCTCCTGCCTCAGCCTCCTGAGTTAATAGGATTATAGGGCTACTGTGAGCAGCTTAGCCATGTTTTATCTATCATGCTAAATTTATTCCTAAGATTGTATTCTTTTTGATGTAATTGTGAATGGAATTATTTTTTAATTGAACTTTTTGATTGTTTATTGCTAGTGTACAGAAAAAAATGATTTTTTATATTGATATATTCTATTCTCTCTCTCTCTCTCTCTCTCTCTCTCTCTATATATATATATATATAT
This sequence comes from Marmota marmota marmota, assembly GCF_001458135.2. Taxonomy (NCBI): domain Eukaryota; kingdom Metazoa; phylum Chordata; class Mammalia; order Rodentia; family Sciuridae; genus Marmota; species Marmota marmota. The sequence continues at coordinate 4,110,446 of NW_025999991.1, read as the reverse complement.
ATATATATATATATATATAAAGTCAATTTTGAAAATGGAAAATGGAACTTCTTTCTTTCTAATGTGGGGCCTCTGACTTCTTTTTCTTGCTTAGGTAACCTGTATAGAAGTTCGAGCACACTGTCGAGTAGATATGATGAGATCAGACATGCTTGTTCCCTTCTCCACTTCTATAATAATAAAGACTCCAGATACTAATTGTGCACAGAAAGCAGAGTGAAAATCCATGTTGCTCTGCTACTTGAAAGGGAATGTGAACATATCTTGTTTCAGTCCTTTCACTTTAAAATGGCATAAAATATTTACTAACTTTATATTTTGGGATTGGGAAGATAAATTATAATTTTATGATCCTTTTAAAAATTAAATATTATGTGAATTCACAGCACCAAGTTATGGGGTATGATTAGGACAATTCATAAGTGGGGGATGAGACCTCAGGCCTGACCATTTTTCCTTCTTGGAGATGGGCATTATCAATAAATCATGATCTTTCCTTTTAAATAAGGCCAGCCGGTCCAGCGACATTGCTGGGAGGCATGCAGCCTGTCTGCCTGCCCTGGGGACAATGAATGACTTTCTCACCTCTGTTGGGTGGGAGCTGCTTTGTTAAGGAATTCTGCTTGCCTTCTCTTTATGTGTCATTTTCATAAATAAATTAGGATCCCAATTAATATAAAAGTAGGTTGTAAAAGGATTTCGCCCCTGGGCCAACGATTTCTTCCCTATGAAAAGTGAGAAACAGAAGGAAAGGGTCTGAGAATACCCTTTCCTTTGCTGGAAATGCTGCCTGGACATGGCTTCACAAGTTACTGGTTGTGAGGCTATGCTCACCTCTGCTGGGCAGGTCTCGAAGCTGTGAGGGCAAGCTCTGCTCTGGAAGTTCCTTCCAGGTGCACTGAGAGGTCGGACTAAGATAGAGTTTGACATTTTACTTCACTTCATGGAAGGCACTCCCATGCCTGGCAAGTGTTAAAACAGTAATTGTTTATAGTGAGTACAAATAATTATAGAAGGCCTCAGAAAAAAATGCTTTCTATAAATTATCTTCTTTGGTTTGAAAGGAGTCCTACAGGCAGGTACTCTATTAATCTCATTTTTCACTTGGGGAAGGTTCCAGAAACAGGGTTCCAGAACCCTGTCTACATTTCTTTCTTTCTTTCTTTCTTTTCTTTTCTTTTCTTTCTTTCTTTCTGTTAGTAACTCCCCTCTCCTCTGTGGCAGTCCTCTGTCCCACTCCCTGCAGCTCTGGGGTGACTGTATGATCCTGCCCTGCTATTCAGAGGCTGCACAGTGAGCCCAGACCAGCAGCTGCCACACGGGAATTCTGGTTGGGTTCTTACTGTGGACTGTGTATCCAGAGGGGGAGAGGAAGGCTTTCTTTTGCTTCTGTGGTCGTTCTACGGAAATATGGGAATCTGGAACTCAATCCTGTTTTCCCCTAAACTGAGAGAACGTCCTGCCAGTCAGAGAAGACAGGAAAGGAGTACATAAAAGCAAGGCCAAGAGATGGAGAAAAATATTGGGAACTCTCTCTCTCTCTTTCTCTAAAGCTGGGACCATTTCTAGATTGAGATGATAATCCATTTTTGCTTACTTGTTCCAGTTAGAGTTTTGTTATTTATGACCAGGAAGTTAATTAGCTTGCCTATAATTATGCAATTAAGGAGGCCACAAAGCTGGTTTTAAATCCATGCCCTGTCTACCTCCCAAGCTTGTGCTCTATACAATGTTTTAACTTATTAAGCTAAGAGCCAGATGTTTAAATTTGGTTAACCTGATTTAAACATTATACAATGTGTATTTGCATTGAAAATGGCATTCCATTTTCTAGGCTCCTCAACTTTCTATTGATGTGACAAAATCATCCTAAAGAAGAAAGGGTTTCCTTTGGCTCATGGTTTCAGAGGTTTCAGCACATGGTCACTTGGCCTGGTCACTTTTACACCTGCTGTGAGGCAGTACATCATGGAGGAAGCAGATGGCACACAAAATATGGTGGACAGAAGCAAAGAGAGGGCTCATTTTTATCACAAAACTCCTCCTCTAAACCCATTAAGCTATAAATCCATAAGTGAACAAATCCATTCATTAGTCAGATTCCCCATGACCCAATCAGTTCCCAAAGGCCACACCCGGAATAAGTTACATTGGGACCAAGCATTGAACACATGAGCTTTGTGCACAATGAATATACAAACCAGAACACCCATTAATATGGGCAACTTTTATGCTTTTGTGTATCAGTTAAAAATAAAAAGTTGGTCAAACATTAACAGAAAGATAGGGTAGGAAATGAAAAGCCCATGATCACAATGGACAGACCTGCTTGACACAAACCCAAATACTAGAACTAGTGTCCAAAGTGTGAGGAGGAAAAAAAAGGTCTTATTTTAGTCAAGAGGAAAGAAAGCATATAGCATTTTGTCTTAGAATGGATGACCACAGAGAGCGATGAGTTCTTAGAAGAGTAACTATTTCCCATGACTTTGGGTGTGAAGATCTTCTAAGTGCGCTAGCAGACTGAGGAAGGACTTCCAGTGATTTGTGGATCTAAGAAGCATGACTGCAGTGATTCAGAACCAGGCGGAAATCATATGTGACAGAAGCATTAGCAGACAATTAGAAGAACGTGATGTGCTGTTCTGGGGCTGTAATACCGCGTGGCTTGTGGCAACGGCAGGTGTAAACGTGACAGCCCTCCCCTTTGCCCCTTTCCTGATCCATGTATATACCACCATGGAATCTCCTTCACTGTTTTAGTCAGTGTTTCCTTGTGGGTTCAAAAGAACAACTTAAGGGAGAAAAATTGATCTTGGCTCAGAGTTTCAGAGATGCAGTCCATGGTCGGCCTACTCCACAGTTCTGGGCCCAAGATGAGGCTGAACATTATGGTGCTGGGGTGTGGCAGAGGAAAGCAGCTCAGCACACGGCAGCAAGAAACAGAAAGCAAGAAAGAGAGAGTAGGGGAGGGGGATTCTGCTCACGGGGTACAAAATATAAACCCCAAAGTCATGCCCTCGGTGACCTGCTTCCCCCAGTCACGTCCTGCCTGTCTACAGTTACCACCCAGTTAATCCATATCCGTGAATTAGGAGGACTACAATTAGGTTGTAGTCCTCCTAATCTAATCATTTCACCTCTGAATATTCTTGCATTGTTTGTTTCACACATGAGCGTTTGGGGGATACCTCATACCTAAACCGTAACATGTACCGTCTAGTGTTATAGTTTGAATCTGTAATGTCCCCACTGGCTCACATATTGAAGGTTTAGTTCCCTTGCAGCAGTGTTCAGAGGTAGGGATTTGTGCAAGTGATGGACCATGAGTGCCCTCACTCCATCAATGGACAGTCCACGGAGGCCAGGCAGCTGATGGCATTATGGGGAGGTGGAAGAGTTAGTAGGAGGCGAGGCCTAATGGGAGGAAGTGGGTCACTGCGGGCAGGCCTTGGAAGGGGACTTTGGTCCCTCGCCCTTTCTCTCTGCTTTCTGGCTGCTAGAGGCGAATGCCTTTCCTCCACCACACCCTTGTGCCATGATGTTCTGCCTTGCAGTAGGCCCAAAGCCACGGCGCCAGCCAATTAGGTACTGAAACATCTGACTAAGCCAAAATAAATCTTTCCTCCTCTAACTGCGCCCCTCAGGTATTTTGGCCACAGCGATGGAAATCTGACTAACCTGGAAAGCTCTTATTGAAAGGTAACATTTACATAAACATAACAAGAACTATTTTACTAACAATAAAATTATAAAGATGCACACATATATCCACACAGACATTTATTGTTCATTTTTTCAAGTTCTCAGGCTTCACTTAAAATATTTGACCTTTATGTTCAAATTTCCTAAAGGTCCACTTGCTGACTGTGGTATGATACATGTATAAATTAATACCTAAATTATATATAACAAAGACTTTGTGATTAAAGACACCCTCTGTTATGGTTTGGACGTGGGTGTCCTCCAATGGCTCTTGGGTGAAGGCTTGGTCCCCAGTGAAGCAGGGGCTCCAGGGAAGTGATTGGGTCCTGAGGGCTCTGACCTCATCCTGGATTAGTCCTTTGATAGCTGAATGGTCTACTGGGAAGTGGTGGAGGCTATGGAAGGTGGGACCTGGTAGGAGAAGTAGGTTATTGGGGACATGCATTGGAAGGGTATTTCTTCACCTGTCTGCTTCCTGTTTCTCTCTGTTTCCTGGATGCTATGTACTGAGCAGCCTTCCCCCACCAAGCCCTTCCACCCACCAAGCCCTTCCACCCACCAAGCTCTTCCACCCACCATGCCCTTCCACCTACCATGCCCTTCCACCTACCATCCCCTTCCACCCACCATGCCCTTCCACCATGATGTTCTGTCTCACCTCAGGCCCAGAGCTATGGAGTCAGCAGCCTTCAGATGGAAACTCTGGAACCCTGAGCCAAATAAATCATTTCTTCTTTAAGTTGTCTTTTTCTCAGGTAAGATACAAAGGAACAGCAAAACAGAATGAAAGATGCAACCAGGAATAGATTGATAATAAAAGTTTGATTAAAACATTGGAATGTGTGTGTTTTAAACAATAGAATTAATAAATTTAAGGTTGATTCTTTGAGGAGAAATTGCTGGGTTAATAACTCTTAAACAAATGTGAAATAATTTCTTTGCATTGAATGTAATAAGTAGGACTTAATAAGTTTTGATGAGTTATAAAAAAGCAATACAGAATGAGCATACCTAATCAAAAAATCTAAAATCTGAAATACTTCAAAATCTGAAGCTTTTTGAGTGCCAAGATGATGCCATAAATGGAAAATTTCATACCATGAACAAAAGTGTCAAAAATATTGCATAAAATTATGCTTAGTCTGTGTGTACAAGGTGCGTGTAAAACAACAATGCATTTCCCGACCAGGGTGGTGAGAAGATTGGAGAAAAGACAAACATAAACACAGAGAAAGTGGGACTCAGTGGACCAACCAAACCCCTGATGGGAAAAAGACAGGTCACAAGCAGGTTCTGCATGTTTATTGTGTAGGGTTAGACATCAAAAGGACTTGCTGTGAGAAAGTGTCTTCAAGATAAACAAACCAAAGCTGTGAGCAAAAGCAGCCCAATTAAAACTCAGCTTGTTCCCATATCTCTTCTACCTCCCGGCAGCTGGTGTTTGAACTCAAGGCTTTTGAATCAATAAATTCCATGACAGGCACAGAATTTTCCTCTTTATGGAGGGTCTCCACCAAAGCAGCAGTTTTCTCAGCACTGTCACACCAGAAATTCCCAATGGAGGTGTCACTGCTGCCCAGGACAGTTCAAAGCAATGATTCATTCATTGCTCCTGACAAGTACGCACATTTGGGTCCCTTCCCCAGGATATCTCACTACATTTAGGCAAATATGCCAAAATCTGAACAAATCCAAAATTGGAAATACTTCTGATCCCAAGCAGAATGTTATGCCTCAGGTGAGGTATAAGACTCAACTTGTATATGCCCAACAATAACAATAAAAACTAGAAAGTAAAATGTTGACATTGACTTCCAGTGCAACATAAATAAGATCTTTAAGACCTTTTTATAGTTTGACTCCTATATTTTAAATTAATTATTTCTCCCACAGAATTATTGCTCCTTGCCCACTGTATACTCTGTTTCTCATCACCTAAAACTGCTCTTGGAGATATCATTGAAAAGTTATTTCCATTATTTCTTTTTGCAGGCACAAACATTTCGACCTTGATACTTTAAATCCACAACCAAATCCTTCATGTCTGGATTCTCCACTTTCTGGTCCTTTTGACACACTATCCATCAGGAGCAAAAGCCCTAGTGTCAGGAATGCAGCCTCAGTTACAGCCTTGGCAAGGCAGATTTAGGCACCTGATAGTCTTGGTTAAATGTCTCACTGCTGTTTCCTCTCACTGTCCTGTTGGTGTCTCCCATTGTCCGTATCCAAGCAGAGGCCAGAGAGCTATGGGGCCTGGAAGGTGTTTTTTTTTTCCTACAGTACAGGAGACCCATTAACTCAAAGTGTCTGTGGGATTCCACAACTATGATCCTGCAGGAAGGATTTCAAATGAAGCTGCACACAGTAACAGGCTCTGGTTTGTTAGAGAAAGTGAGATCGGTGAGATAATCTCACAGTACAGGCACTGAGCAGACATGTCTGCAGAGAAGGGACTGCCTCTTAGAGTGTCTGGGTTTTGAGGGATTTTGAGTCCCTTTGTTCGGGTCTCAGCTACTCATTCCCTCATAAGTGATTTATTACCCTTGGCATAGCTTTCAGCAAACTCTCTTTGTGAGGGTCAGGATGACCTGGTAACAAGGAGTGGCTCTGACTTGGTTTCCCTGACGACTTGGTCAAAAGGGGAGGGTCTTAACAACCTGGTCACCAGAAATAGTTGTGACATGACCTTGAAACAATAGTTCTCTTAAAGGGTGATGATGTACTGTGGCTGGGGGAGGTCTGACGTACTAGTTTCCATTTTCCCAGTGCCTGTCTGCTTTGATAAAGTTTTCTGTTATTCCTAGTCCTGTGACTTATGGACTCTCTGATGTCCTCCCTGTAAGTTATTGCTCTTCATTGTCCTCTCCTGTCCACCTGGTAATGGCTGACTTTCTATCTAACAAGTTGCTTCAGGGGCTGGAAGAATGGGGAGGAAGGACTGAAGGGCCAAACAGAGAATATCAGGAAAGCTAGACACCACCCGCCTTGCTCTTTCTCTGGGAGGTAAAAGGGCCACATTCAATTTCTCACTTTCTTTGGACCTGATCCCTTTGAATCCTTTCCCTGGTAGTTATATTGTTTTCTCTGATAGGAATTCCCTCACCTTGATCCTTTGGTTGGTAAGCCCCTATTTAACTCTTCAAGATCCAACTCAAATATCACCACTCTGTCATCTGCACACATGCAGAAGTAGTGAGGTTCTAATAATGGGGAAAAGATCATAGGGCTAGGCTCTCAGTCTGCCCTTATAGCTGATGTGACCTTGGATCACATAAATTTAAGGTTGATTCTTTGAGGAGAGATTGCTGGATCAACACTTAGGAAAATGTTACATAATTTCTTTGTGTTGAATATAATAAGTAGGACTTAATAATGTGCAGAATACTTTTCTGTCTTTTAAGTTTCTTCTTTTGCCAAGTAAGAGTGGAAATACTGTGTTGACATCCCTTCTATAGGGAAACTGAAAAGATCAGTGAAACACGATGCCATCTAAAATGCAAAGCATTTTACCAGTTTAATTTTGTTGGTGTTGCTCTGGCGGTTTGTTATAATTTCCGCCTTCCTCCATTTGTTGATACATAACACAGGGCACAGTGGAAAAAATCAACCTTGGGATCCAAATACTAATCCTCACATCCCACCCGTCCCTGGCCCCTTCTTCCTTATACAGCTTCTTTTTTTCTCTCGGATTCTCCTATTTCCTTCTCCACCCCTCCTTTTCTGGCTTACTGTTTGTACCTGGATTTAGGTATCCTGGAGCATTGCACGGATTTGCTGGTACGTTTTACAGGTAGAGTCATTTAATAATGGACGAGGTGGGGCAAGGAAGCAAAAATGCAAAAACCACTCTGTATTCTAACTCGTGATGTTCTGGGAACTGAACATTCAGATGGGCTGGGTCTTAAACGAACCCTTGGCTGGGGGAGCGGGCGGGCAGAGGATTAGGTTTCTGCCCGGGCTACCGGTCCCGCGTCTGAGCCCGCGCTCGGAGGCCGGAACTCTTGGAAGGAGGTCAGACCGGGCGTGTCCGGAACTCCGTACAGGAGCACGTTCGAGCAAGGACTACAACTCCCGACGTGCACAGCGGCCAGAGCTGGTTCTCCCCCTGTTTAGCCCCTTCATTCTTACGACAGAGACTGCTGTCTAGGGATTGCGGGGGGTTGATTATAAAAAAAGCAGTAAGCTTCTCTGGCAGTGCGGACATCGAGACCACATCCCGGAACGCCCCTAACTTTTCGAGTGGCTGGCGCATGCGTTACGGAACTCACTGTCTCGCGGGGCCGTGTTTCTGGGGGACATTGATCGCAGCCGGACTCCGTGGCGCGGCGGTTTAATTCTCCGGTGGCTGCAGACTGAGAAAAGGCGATGGTCTTGAGCGGGCTCATCAGGAAACTCGGTAACCGTTCCCCTTCGCCGGGGCCGCCTGGTCGTGGCAGGTCACGCCGCGTCGGCGGCGGAGGAAGGCTGCCTCTTGTGCGGGTTTCGCCGGGCAGCC
>NW_025999991.1:4094541-4101137 GCF_001458135.2 Marmota marmota marmota | reverse complement strand
TGGGTGGGCGTCCCTGCGCGGTCGCTCGGTGAGGCCGTTTTGTGCTGTGCTGCTTTGACAGGTCACCAGCTGGCCGAGATCCGGGAGCGCGCGCTCCGGAGCATAATCTGCAAGGTGGAGCACAACTTAATCGGCTATGCGGATCTGATCCAGGAGCGGCTGCTTTTCCTCCGCCTGCTGGAGTGGTTCAACTTCCCCTCGGTTCCCATGAAAGAAGACGTGCTGAGCCTGCTGAGCAGACTGGTCAAGGTGAGTTCCTTTTGAAAGAGAAAACAACCAGACGAGTGAGTGTTTCTTAGTCATCTAGTTGTAGCATTTACTGGAAGTTCAGAAACTGGGCTTTACAGCAATTCTTAAAACCAGCAGAGACGTTGGGTTTTAATTAATCTCTACCTGTGTTGCCCATTCCCCTTTTCTCTTACTTGGGGTGTTGTTTCTAACATTGCCTCTTAACTGTGTTCAGACACAGAACCAGAACTACTCTGAGTTCTGGTACGTTCTTGTCTTCTGCAACCATGTTTGGAGGATAATTGGTCATTGTATTTTTTTACTATTTCTGATCTTCGGTGTTAACATTAGATGTGTCAGTATTAAAGAGAGCACATTTTAAAACGATATTAAGGACCATGTTTAATAAATAGCAAGTTTATTAAGTTGCTTTCTCATGTCTAGTCTTTAGATTTATGTTCCCATGCCTACCTCAAGAATAGTTAGTTGTCAGGGTGAAAATGTCAAAATGTAAGTTTAGCCTTTCATACTTTTAATCCACCACCTGTATGTTGGTGGGGGATTCTTATTTGGCATTTTAATGACTGACTTGAAATAAGAGAGGATAATAAGGGGTCAGTGCAGAAAAGTAACCTATTAAATAAATGAACAGTTGGAATTAATAGTGTGTATTTCTGGTGCTCAGTGTTTTGGCTCATCTTTTTTTAATATTTTATTTTTTTTTAGTTTTAGGTGGACACAATCTTTATTTTATTTTTATGTGGTGCTGAGAATCGAACCCAGTGCCTCACACATGCTAGGCAAGCTCACTACCACTTGAGCCACATCCTCAGCACCTTGGCCCCTCTTTCATAACTGTTACAGACAGTTTTATGTAAGTCCTGTAAAGTTATGTCCTATTAAAGGAAGTTGTTTACTTTAAAGCACAACAAAGCAAGATTTGTTTTTCAGAAAAAGGAGTATCAGATACACCAAATCAATTTTGTTTTGGTTGCTGTAAGACAAAAAGTTTAGAGAGTTTCATATTTATAGTTATTCTCAAGGTTGTCCCTCTTTTTATTCAGTATCCCCCTGCAGTCCAGCATCTGGTTGACCTTGGTGCAGTAGAGTTCTTCTCTAAGCTTCGCCCTAATGTGGAGCCAAATCTGCAGACTGAAATCGATGGCATTCTGGATGGACTCTTTGTTCTTCTTTCAGAAGCTCCTGTACTGTATTCTGCCTCTCATCAGACCAATCAAACTGGTAATGCTTTGTAATAAATTATATGGAATCTGTTAAAATAAGTGTATTGGTTATCATGGTAAATTTTAAGAAAGAGAGTATTAAACTTAAAAAAGTTTCCTCTTACCCTTCCCAAATTTAATTTTTTTTTTTTTTGCTGCTTGCATGATTGATCTCCATCCTTCAGCCCCTCTACTGTTATTCAGAAAAGGATACATTTGTATTTCTTGCTGTTTTGGTCAGGCCAGAAAGATGCCACTGACTTTGTTTTTCTGAGAGTAATTTGACATATTATTTCTTTAACAATAATAATACTTTTTTTTTTTTTTTTTTTGTGGTGCTGGGGAGTGAATGTAGGCTTGTAGCATGCTAGGCAAGCGCTCTATAACTGAGCTGCATCCTCTGCTTCACAACACATTTTTATTGAGCATTGATTAGTATATGTCAGACATTATTTTAACTGCTTTATTCTAGGCATTTTTGGACAATATTCTTTATATTAATGGTATTTGTCCTACCTCATGAGTTTGTATGGAGACCAATTAAAATGACATAATGCAAGTATTTCATAGGCTGCAATGTACAGTGTTATACCGGCTAAAATCAGAGAGGTAAGCCTCTGCTGTGTGGTCTTGGCTCCTTCCAAGCTTCAGTTTCTCATCAAAAAATTGGGATAATAAGGAAGAACATATTTTTCATAGAATTGTTGTGAGGAATAAGACCTAGCATACATTGTTAGCTGCTATTGTGTGTTCTTGTGGTACATGATTTTAGTGCCCAGTATAGTGCCTTACACATGGAAAACATTTGAATTGATTGAAGGAAAAAAATGCTAATGTGATTTATGTGAGTGAGTAGTAAAAGTATTTTAAAAATAGTTTTGATTGCTTAATCTGTTAGACCATATTTTTTTCTAACAGATGGTAATTGCACTACTCCTACTGTTTCAACTGCTGATGCTGTTCTTAAAAGCAACATTAGCAGTTACTATTTATTGAGTGTTATTATGGGGCACTGAATGAATTGATTTAAACAGATTGTCTCACTGAACTTTAAAGTAGTCCTTTAATTGAGAAGCTATTAGTCTAATTTCATAGGTGAGAATAAAAATGAAAAGTAACTTGCCCCAAATTACTGTTTTCTAATCTAAGGCAGAGCCAGAATTCTAATTTTGCTTTATTTGGCTTCAAATCTTGATTGATTGCTATTTTACATTTTCTGAGCTATCACAAAGTAAAATCTTAAATTGTGAATTTTAATATCATTAGTTGCAGGTGAGATTAGAGGAATGGTTGAGGGCTAATTTTTAATTATCTGTATTAACAGTAACTACTGTATTAATTGGAAATACTGGCATGAGCAGTTCAAACACAGAATTTAGTTTTAGACTTTTTTTTTTAAAAAGAGAGAGAGAGAGAGAGAGAATTTTAATATTTATTTTTTAGTTTTCGGCGGACACAACATCTTTGTTTGTATGTGGTGCTGAGGATCGAACCCGGGCCGCATGCATGCCAGGCAAGCGCGCTACCGCTTGAGCCACATCCCCAGCCCCTAGTTTTAGACTTTTACTCATTGTCATTCTCATTTTCATTGATCACATATGATTGAGTTTCAGAAGTATTGAAAATAATGATTGACTCCTTTGTTTTTGATGACTCTTTTAAAGTTGTTAATGAAAATTGATGAGATTAGGAACTATAAAAATTGGAGTAGAAGAGTGGGTAGACTAAGAAGCATAGGTGGGCTGTCCTTGAATACTTTGTGGCAGACTTTTTGCATAATTGTGGATATTTGCATTCTAACAGTTATTTGTATTTGCTTGACAGTAAATGAAAGAGGGGGGAAAAAGCCTTCAATTGGAAATTGGTTGAACAGTTTTTTTTTTTTTTCTCTTCAGAAATTCTACTCAAAGAAAAAACAAGATTGTTTTAGTTTTTAAAATGGTTCAAAAGAAGAAAACTTTCATACTTAAACAGAGGAAATTTTACTTTTAGCAACTAATGACTCAATAACATAGAATATACATATATATATATTTTTTCTTTTTAGAAATGTCACAACAACCTGAAATCTTAATAGGATATTTCCCCCAAGACAAAAGTAATTTCCAGCAGACGGAAGTGCCTGTGCCACCAGTGGGTATGTGTGTACCCTTGACCTGAAAAAGAAGAAACCAGTGTGGGCTTCCTCATTGCTAGGAAGACATATCATGGTCCAACTTGAATGTTTCGGTACAAGCTAAATGTTTCAGTTGCTTTGAATTAGTTCATAATATAGACCTTGCTGGTGAAATTTCATGTTGTTATAACTGCATTGGAGCAGCTGTGTAGGTGGGTGGAAATGGTGTCTGTGGAACACATCCTTTGTCAGGCAGTGCCCATGCACTGTGCTTGTGTCGTCTTATTCTCTAGCTCACTGAGTGGTGCAGGATCATCTTAGTTCTTTTTTAACCACTTGTCAACATTAAGTTAACTAGAGATTAAACAGTTTTGCTTTAGAGCTGTCTCCCTGGAATCTCAGGGAATCTCATTTCCAGGTCTTTTTTGTGTCAGGCTGTATTTAGTCTTGTTTCTGCTCATGTGCCACCTTTTTAAAGAGACTTCCTGATGATTCTAGTCAGTGATCATTTTCTTCCTATTTTGTTTTTCTTCCTAACACATTTTATGCTCTGAAGTTATGTTTTTACCTTGTCTCCCTCATTATAAACTTAGTGATAGCTGTGAACACTGCTTTATCCCAGGGGTCTAAAACAGTGCTAAAATATATTAGATATATTCACTGTGTCTGAAATATATCCATTGTATTTCGTTAAGGTATATCCAAATTAACATGGAGTCACAGTGAAATGTATTATTAGTATTCCCATATTACTGATGAAGACACTAAGCTTGAAAAGATTAAAAACTTTGTCCTAAGTGATGTAGGAAATCGTTAAATTAGCAGGTACTTAACATTTTATTGCTTTCATAGTTGAAATAAAAAGGTTGTGTTCCAGAAAAGCTGATATCCAGCTTTTTGGTGACAATGTTGAAGCCTTGTTTCTAAAACACTTTCTTGGAAACTGACAGGTTGAAGCATAAGAAGAACAGAAAACTTGCTGTAAAATACTTTCTTTATATTTCCTTTAGGATAAGTTTTGTTAGACTTGTAGGGAACTTTGTTTTTGAGGTAAGATGGTATTTCTTTATGGCTACAATGCTTTATTGAGTGACCATGAAAGACATTTGAAGAGTATGGGTATCTCCAGAACTGGTGAGCAGGAGTGTTTTAAGTAAAACCGGTGAAAACTTGAAGGCCAGTTAAGATTAATGCTTATGTGAATTCCATTTTGTCTGGATTGACAGGATGGCTTATTTTGGACATATCTTGATGTGTGTAGTATAAGCATGTCCTTCCTTTAACCTGCCTGTCACTATTTTCTTAGAAAGTGACCCTGCTTTTTATATTAGCAACTTTCAAAAGAAGTTACTGGGCTGTGTTTTAGAATTTAATAATGCAGTTTATTTTAATCAGCTTTTTTTGCTGCTGTGACCAAAAGACCTGACAAGAACAATTTTAGAAGAGGAAAAGTTTATTTTGGGGCTCACAGTTTCAGAGATCTCATTCTATAGATGTCTGGCTCCATTGCTCTGGGCTCAAGGTGAGGCAGAACATCATGGCAGAAAAGTGTGGTGGAGGATAGTATCTCAGGACATGGCCACGAGGAAGCAGAGAGAGATTAAACTTGGCTCACCAGGGACAAAATATGTACCTCACAGGCACACCCCCAATGATCCACATCTTCAGCCACACCCTACCTGCCTACAGTTACCACCCAGTTAATTCCTATCAATAGATTAAATGCACTTACTGGGTTAAGGCTCTCGTAACCCCATCATTTCACCTCTAAACTTTCTTGCATTGCCTCACACACGAACTTTTGGGGCACCCGTCGGTCATTTGCGAACCATAACACTTATTTATGTTTAATGATTCTGTGTTTTTTTTAAAGCATTTGTCAGAAAGATTTGCAATTTGGAAAGGCTTTGTAGCTGCTATTTTTCAGTGTTGCCTCCTTAACTTATACAACATAAGATCTATTAAAAAATAATTTGGGAGTAGCTTAAAACTGTTGATTTCACAAATTTACTTTAATCCTATTTGAGCTCTGATACTTGGTTTCCAGCCTTTTAGTCTTTACCATCTTAGAGGTTTAAACATTTAACACCAGAGAGGATATTAGGACATGACTACATATAGTATACAATTATGTTTATATTTTTGTAATTTCTGTAGGTAAAAGTTTTCTCCGAATGCCAGATCCTTTTATGATAAATCAAGCTCAATGTTCTGATCAGCCACAGGGTAAAATAGAAAATTTAATTGAAACTTTTTTTGGGGGGAGGGATACCAGGGATTGAACTCAGGGCACCCAACCATTGAGCCACATTCCCAGACCTATTTTGTATTTTATTTAGAGACAGGGTCTCACTGAGTTGCTTAGCGCCTCACCTTTGCAGAGGCTGGCTTTGAACTTTCGATCTTCCTGTCTCAGCCTCCTGAGCCACTGGGATTACAGGTGTGCTCAACTGTGCCTGGCCTAATTAAAACTAAATGTCATTCAATGTCAGTTTGTGGGTAATTTATTCTTTTAATTCTCATTTTAATGAGTTCTGTTTAAATTATGGAGAGCTCTGTTATTTCTCCTGTGAGAAAAGACATATGCAGCTGGCCTTGTTTGAAGTGTTTTAGACTGCTGGAAGACAAAGTCTTTATTTTGGGACTCTTTTAATGTGACTCTGCTATTTTTTATTACTTTGCATCTTTAGTTTTGTTATTCCATTAACAGTAAGCCAGACTGTGAAGTGTTTGAAGTTTTCTACGTTTCCTTGGCTACCCCTGACCACAACAGACAGGCATGTTCTCTCGTCTAATGAAAGGTACAGTGTCTGATGTATTTCTCTGATTTTTGTTGGTTCATAGCCATTAAATCTGACAGTTATTACTATATACTTTCAGCTAAAAATCTATTAAGTTGTGTGAAAAATAGCAGTGATTGTATGATTTTCTGTATTTTAAAAAGCAAGCCAGAAAATTCCCATTTGTTTTTAGTCAATCTACATATTCAGATTGTTTCTCCCTCCCCCTCCCTCTCCCCTTCCCCCACC
>NW_025999991.1:4017085-4094518 GCF_001458135.2 Marmota marmota marmota | reverse complement strand
CCCTCTCATCTCTGTCTCTCTTTAGGTACTGGTGTTTGAACCCCGGGGTAATTTGCCATGAGTCACAGCCTCAGTCCTTTTTATTATTTTGAGAATGGGTCTCCTTAGGTTTCTGATGCTGGTGTGGAACTTGCGCTCTTACTGCCTCAGATTCCTGAGTTGCTGGGATTATAATCCTGGGACACTGTGTGGGGCCCAGTTCTTTTTTGTGGTTAGAATTTTAAATAGCCCTTCATAACATATTTTTTAACCAGCTGCTTTGGCCTTTCCTTCTGCCCCTGATTAATACATGAAATGGAAAAATTAAACATAAATTTATTCTATTTGGTAGAACATATTTCAAAATACCAGCTTCATTAGGAGAAAAATTTACCATGTTGAGAAGGCTGGGTACTACTGATCTAATGTTATGGATATTCATTATTGCCTTCAAAAGTAGATCACTAAAATATAGAAGTTTGAAGCATTTTAATGTCCAGATTCATTTGGTGTGATTTCATTGAATGCAGCAATAAAGGAGTTGTCTGCGTTTTTTTGGGTATGAATCTGGAAAATAAAGAAAAACATGCAGTTAGAGTTGGGGCTTGATACACGTGGATACTATTAAATGGTTTTTGATGATATCACTTTAAAGGCATCAGTTTTCTTGGGACAAAATATTTAAGAGTGTCCCTAGGAAAGGGCCAGGGGTTGTTTGATCTGTGGGTTCTGAGTTAGTCCCTAAGGAAGAGGTCATGAAAGTTTCTGGTGCTCACCTTCATGTGCTGGACTGGATTCAGGGAAAGGGGTTTGATTTCTTTGGGTGGAAGGTGAACAATTGCTACATCCCTAGTGGGTAGGAGTTGAGGGCAGGACCTATATGGAATAAGAAGTGTGTCCATTCCTTTTTTAAGTAGAGCAGAGAATACCACTAAGGTAACTAGTTCCTAGAATTTACCTCTGTACTGTTTTTCTCTTAAGTTATTTAAATTTTATTGAATTCCTTGACTTTTGACCTCATTGATTCATTTTGTAGCTTTATGGTTGTCTTTGAATATATGATTGTTAACATGACGTAGTTCCTGCTCTTGAGGAGAGTGTATATTAAAGAATACAAAGTCAACAAGCAATTATTTTATCACAAAATGTAGGCATATGGAAGAAGCACCTCCTCAGAGTTGTTTTATTGACCAGAGAAAAGATCTGGGAAGGCTTCCCAGGGGAATGGATATCTCGGCTGAGATCTAAAGGATTGTTGGGAGAGTCACTGTGCCTTTTGGTATCTAGAGTTTGGTGTAGATGAACTGGTTTTTAAAAATGAATACTCTATTTCGTAGCTCTTTAAGAAGTAGTAACCAAACTTTGATCTGGAATACCTGTGAACTATTGAAGGATGTTATCATGCAAGATTTCCCTGCCGAGATTTTCCTTCAGAGGCCAAAAATTGTTCAGGTGAGTACCTTCTGTAATCGTTTGATAGAGAACTTTTTGCAGTAAAACAAATTTTGCAGAGGAGTCGTCTGGGAAGGAAATTTGTACTAATGTATTTTAAAAAATGAAGTATTTTGCTATTTAAGCTTCTTATTCTCTAACTTATTGGGATAGTTACAGTTTTCCCCACAGGTAGAAGTCTCATTTGGCACTTGCAGTGGTATTCAGCCACCTTGAATTACCACTTATGGGTCATCTAAAGAAGAGAATAAACATTGAAAATTAAGGTTGAGCAGCAGTAAATTTATTTATTTTGAGTATCACTATGTCCCAGGCGCAATGCTGTATGCTAGACAAACACATCTGCAGTGAAGAGTATTGACAGGCTCTTTTCTTTTGACTAGCTTCTTGCTTTTCTAGCAGAGAGAGAGGGGGAAAGAGAGGTCCAGGGTGGAGATTGTGACATACAAACAGCATCTCCTAGTACTTTAAGTCCTCACTCCACACTCAGGCTGAAAAGTACTTTGAATGGCGACTAGGAACTCATTCTGTCACAACTGGCAGATGGTCACAGAGAAAAAGTTGTTAATTGCCAAGACGTGGTAAAGTGATTCAATTGTTTGAGATGAATAGGACTCGCTGTGGTTTTTGAAAAGTTCTGTGTGTGAGCCAGGCATTGTGCACTTCCCTATAATCCTAGCTGCTGAAGAGGCTGAAGCAGTAGGATTGCAAGTTCGAGGCCAGCCTGGGAAACTTAGATCCCATTTCAAAATGAAAAGAAATGATGAAATGAAATGAAAAAGTAAAAGGCTGGGAATGTAGCTCAGTGGTAGAGTGCTTGTCTAGCATGTGAAAGACCCTGTGTTAAATCCCAGTACTGGGGGTTGTGGGGGATAGTTCTATGTAATGTGATATCCTGAATGGGGGATAATTGTTTTTATTTTATCTTAGAATTGATACTTCACAGATTTTAGAAATAAGAAACACTATTTTAAAAAAATTTATTACCTTATTTTGATCTTTCTGCACTTTGGTAAGTCATATTTGCCCATAATTGTTTGTTTTACAAATATTTGGCGATTTATTTAGTTCCTTTGATTAGTCACCTACTCTTAAGCTCCATATCCTTCTTGGAAGTTAAGCACTTTGTTTGATTAATCATTTTCTCGACTATTTCAGAACCTTTTGTCTCTATTGAAACTGGCCTTTGGAGGAGATGGAAAACATCGCTTGGCATTACAGGCGGTGTCTTGTCTGCAGCAGCTGTGCATATATTTAAGAAATAGACTTAACTTTCACCGAGACCCACATTTTTTCTCTAACAAACAAGGTATTTGTGTTTATGTATTCACTATCCACTGATGATACTTGCAGATTTTTCTGAGCACTGTTGACTATACTTTAGGGTGTACTTGTATACATTTCACAGCATAAACTCCCACTTCTAAATGTCACCAAATCTATGAGTAGAAATTGGGTGAATGACAGAGCTACCATGAGATCCCGTGCTTTTTATTTTCCCCTTTAATAAGAGGCATTTGCAAAGTGTTTTTCTGAAAATGGCTATTCATTTGGGAAATTTGAACAGGTTATATATTGTGTTAACAAATTCTTTGGTTTGAAAAATATTGGTTTGTATTTTATCAAAACTATTTTTTTGCAATTTGTGACGTAGTCGGAGTTTATGATGGCAATGCCAGACTTTTCAGAGAAAAAGTGCCACCTTATGACCAAATAGAGTACTGTATTGGTCTTGATAAAACAGTATCTACAACTTACTTCTGTATGCTTACACAGTATAGATTGAAAATTGAACATTAGATTACAGCCATTTCTCATCATGTCTGACATAAATCTCTATTTTATTGGGAGTTTCACTGACTTTGCTCTTTGAATATTTATGCTTTGCATTGGCTTTATTATAGATTTGGTATGTTTAGGGTCACTCTTGAGGTACCACTTTCTGCAAGTGAGTGACAACAGAGAGCTTCTGGGTATCCCATACCTAATTAGAAAGGGATTTTTCATGTTTGGTAAAATAGGTGATGTCAATGAAGATTTATCAGTGTATTAAATAAATATTTATTTGTCATCTACTGTGTGCCAGCTGGTATTCCAGACTCTGGGAAATTATAGCATTGAACAAACAGTAAAAGTCCTTGTCCTCATGACTTGTATTTTATACAACAGGAGAAAGATATAAATACGTAGGTTTGGTTCAGGTAACTTCTTAAGCCCTCTAAGGAAGGGCTAGTGTGACAGAACACGACCAGGGATACATAGCTTACTCTGTTGATTGATTTGACTTTGCAGTACAGGATCTGAGCCAGGGCCTCACCACTGAATCACATCCCCACCTCATAGCTGACTGTGGATAGGATGGTCAGAGGTGGCAACCTGAGGGTGACAAGAAATCCTCCACTTGAGGGGAAAGAGTATTTCAGGGAAGGTCAGGGACCTCAAGACAGTGGTGAGCATGCTGTGCTTGATTAAAAGAAATAAGACCTGTGAGCTGGGGGTATATAGCTCACGAGGAAGAGTGCTTGCCTTGAGTGCACCAGGAACTGGGTTCAATTCCCAGCACCACCCAAAAAAAAAAAAAAAAA
The DNA here is from genome assembly GCF_001458135.2 of Marmota marmota marmota. NCBI lineage: Eukaryota > Metazoa > Chordata > Mammalia > Rodentia > Sciuridae > Marmota > Marmota marmota. The sequence goes on along the minus strand of NW_025999991.1, from coordinate 4,090,502 downwards.
GCAAAAAAAAAAAAAAAAAAAAGAGAGAGAGAGAGAGAGAAATAAAACCTATGAGAGTGGAATGTAGTGGACTGGCAGGATGGGAGTAAGGTGCCATCAAAGAGGGAATTAGGGGCTGGAGTATGTTGGGGGATGTACTTCTTAGTAAGGATTTTTATGTTTCTCTGAAGTATAGTAAGAAGTTCTTGGAGAGTTGTTATTTTTTTCCCTTATAAATGCCCTTTTTATTATGGGTTATGTATATTTTTGTCACATAAAAATGCATTGTAGCCATTTTTAAGTGTACAGTGCAGTGGCATTATGTTCACATCATGCAGTCATCACCTCTGTTTCTAAACCTTTTTCATTATTCTAAACAGAAACTCCATAATCATTAAGTGGTAACGCTTTATTTCCTCTTTCTTCAGTCCCCTGGTAAGCTCTAATCTTTCTCTGAATTTGTCTGTTCTAGGTGCCTCATATTCATGAGGTCACACAGTAGTTATCTTTTGTGTCTGGGTTATTGTGCTTATAATATTTTTAAGCTTTGTCTACACTGTACCATGTATCAGAGTTTCATTACTTCTTGTGGCTGAATAATATTTTATTGTATGCATATTCTACATTTTGTTTATTCATCTCAATGGACACATGGTTGTGTCTATCTTTTGGCTATTGCAAGCACTGCTTCAGTGAATGCTGACATGCAAGTATCTGTTTGAGTCCTTGTTTTTAGTTTATTTGGAAATGTGTTGAGGAGTGAGATTGCTGGATCATAAGCAAACAATTCTTTTGTTAGCTTTTTGAGGAACCATCAACGTATTTTTCACAACACTTGTACAATTTTACATTCCCACCAGCAATCTGTGAAGCTTCCAATGTAGGGAATTTCTTCACTAACACTTGTTATTTCTTTCTTTTTTAAAAACTCATAACCGTTCCGGTACATATGAAGTGGTATGTCATTGTGGTTTTATTTTTTATTTTTTTTTGGTACCAGAGTGAACCTAAGGGGGCTTTACTATGGAGCTACATCCCCACTCCTTTTCATTTTTTATTTTGAGTCAGGGTTTGCCAAGTTGTTGAGGCTGGCATTGAACATGTGATCCTCCTACCTCATCTTCCTGAGTTGCTGGGATTACAGACGTGTACCACTGTGCCTGGCATCTTTGTGGTTTGCTTTGCATTTCCCAAAACTAATGATAATTATTTCCCTACTGACTTTCATGTACTTACCATTCATTTTTATATCTTTTTTGGGGAATGTCTACTAAAAGTCCTTTGCCCATTTTTCAGTTGGGTTGTTTGTTTCTTTACTGTTGAGTTTTAGGAGTTATTTGTGCATTCTAAATATTAAGCCCTTATCTGATACATTTTTTTGTAAGAAAAATTTGTTTCCCATCCTATAGCCTGTTTGTTTTGTTTTTCTGTATTTGGGGGTTGAACCTAGGACCTCACACATTCTAGGAGAATACTTTATCACGAGCTGTATCCCTAGCCTTGCCTTTATATTTTCCTGATAATGTCCTTCTATGCACTAAAGTTTTTAATTTTTATGAGGTTCAATTTACATTTTTTTGTGGTTTGTGTCTTTTATGTGCCAAATCCAAAGTCATGAAGATTTATATTTTTTGTTAAGAGCATAATGGTTTTTATATTTAGATTTTTGATCCATTTTGATTTAATTTTGTATATGGTTTGAGGTAGGGGTTCTCAGAGTTTTCAGCACTGATGTACATGATCAAGTATCTTTCTTCTTGGTGGTCTCTAACACTGTGACTTCCAGTGACTAGAATGTTCCATATAATCAGACTAGTTGGATAAAAACCTGTAATTGCTAAATGAATACATGCAGAAAAGTTTGATCTTTACTTTTATTTTTACCCCATGGAAGCATTTCTACTTTTTAATTTTGTTATTTGTTTTGAAGAATTATACATATACTACATAATCAGAAATCTGTTTCTACCAAGGGATAAACTTATTTTAAAATTTATTTTCCCAGACATAATTTCCCAAAACTCTTCCTTGTCTTATTGTCATGAAGTAAGAGTTATTCATCATTCCCCGAACCCATCCCCGGGAAGCAGCAGCCCTCGGCCTTCTGTGGTGGGGCGCACAGGCCAACGGCCCAGAGGAGATGGCCAGGACTGGGATGCAGTGTCCTCCAGGTGACTGGTGGTTGTGTTCATGGGAAATTAGAAAAAGCTTAGTTAATGTGTGTGTGCTTTAATTTCAGAGGGAGATAATTAGTCTTCTCTGTCTTCTTTTTTGAATGTTATCCCAGGTGTACTTTTCTCATATTTTTTACATCAGGATCTACATTAAAAATAAATAAATAAATATTATGTTGAAACTAAGCACTTGGTACACAAACATATGCCCTGTGTATTTGTGTGCACCCGAACAGCATGTTCACGAAATAGTATCTCTGTTCTACACATTGAACTATGTTTTCTATTTGTTTATGTTTCCGTAAAAAAGAAATGATGAGCTGGGTATGGTTCTGCATGCTTGTAGTCCCAGCTGCTTGGGAGACTGCAAGTTTGAGGCCAGCATGGTCAACTTAGTGAAACTCTGTCTCAAAATAAAACATTAAGAATAAAGGCAAGGGATATAGTTCAGAGGTATAGACCCAGGGTTCAATCCTCAATACTGTAAAACCCCAGAAATCCACCAAGTTTTACCAGCTTTGAAAAGAATATGATCTAATTTAAAAAGTGTGGCTTTGAATGACAGGTACATTTTTGTTATTTTTAAACACATTCTTGTAAGTCCCATCATAATTTAAATGCAATAGTGTTTACTAAAGGAGTGACTGGAGAATTTTTTTTATTAAACAAGGACTCTTCATTTATAGTATCTTATTTATTGTTTGTATAAATACAGGTTGCTCATATTATCATGTTTGCCTAAAGGAGTTGACTTAGCGTTTGTATATTGCCTTATCCTAGACTATACACAACACTAATCTCTTCTTTAGCGTCATTCCAAAAAGTGTTTAATGACATGCATATGTATCTTTTGACCTGAGTATCATCTTGTGCTGCTGCTGCTTCTGGGGGCAAGTGAATGGATACAGGTCTGTACGTGCATAAGGTATCCGGCCACATGCTTTGCACACCTGCCCTCCTTTAGTCACCTTCATAGCAGTCTTATAGTAGAGTTGCTGTCATCATCATCATTATCATGTTTTTCAGGAAACCCTGAGCTCTGGAGGTAGAGAGCATAGAAGTTGGTAAAGAGCTGAGCTGAGAATGCGTCATACGATAGGAGAGCCTGTGCTTTTAGTTCTTATGTGATAGATGGTTGATAAGTCTGATCCTTAACCTTTCTACCACATTCTGGTGCATTCCGTGCCTAGACATTTTTACTCCTGAGTGAACAACTTCCTCACAAGTCTTCCAGAGATTGATAGAAGTCCGGTCCACTTCTGTATTTTGGGATGCTTAGAATCTTAAAATTGAAGAAATGAAAAAACAAGTATAAAATTTGGGGAGTCTTAAATGTTAAATAGCATTTGTGTATCTCTGTGATTAAGCTTCACATCAAAAGTAAAAATTTTGAGACCCGAGTTAAGAATTCTTCAGTAAAGAAAGCCAAGGAAGATGAGATGTTCCATTTTTTGGATGCATTTTCAAAATCATTATATAATGTTGAATGTACTAAATAAAGTAATCCATTCCCATGAAGTTTTTCTGGAAATATTCTTTAGTTGCTAACATTGGCTTACATAGAATGTTTGGTAAAAATCACAGAATATCTATGAAACTATATGAACTATTTAGTTTGGCCTTTGCAAATTGATTATATAAGAGCTTTGCTGTAAATCTGCTTGTTTTCTTTTAGAAATTGTGGGTTATTATTAGTGTTGATTGTCACTATACAAATGTTGACATGTTTCAAGATAGTTTTGAAAAACAAAATATAAATGTGTTCTTGGCTTCATGTATAACTTTCATTTTTTATTCTTATTTTGCGGCACTGGGGATCAAACAGAGCTTTCCATGTGCTAGGCAAGTGCTCTCTACCACTGAGCTATATCCCCATCTCCTTCATGTATAATTTTAAGTCCTCTTTATGGAATTTAATCTTGGGAACTTGTCAGGATTTTTACATATCTTACCTGAACTGTTGCATAAAGCAATATAGTCTTGACCAGTGTAAGGCTTCTTAACATGGAGGGCAGCAGGTAGACAGTAAATCTGCTTGAGGGTTGTTGCCATATTTAAGGTTATGGTTTGTTTGCTTTACAGCGGAAGTAATAGTCATGCTCACATAAACTCTAGGATATCTATCCTTTCACCTTTGGATATGGGACACATAGATCTTCCAGAACTAGAAACTGAAGACACATTGGAACTACAATTCCAGCAGCTGAGTCTTCCCCAGTTCTGTGTCTTCATTCTGGAATCAGCAGTTCCCCTCTTAAAAACAGGTTAGTTGTTTTTAAAAATCCTACCTCTTATATGTTTTGTGTTTGTTTTCTATTTTTTTCCAGGATTTTTTTTCTTTTTTTCCTTTTTGTATGTCAGGGTCTTTAGAATATATTTTTGCTTATTTTTTTGTTTGAATTCCTAAGAATTTAATAAGGTCTTTATTATGTTTTAATTCAATGTGGATGGCATGGAGTGCTAAGCAGATAGTGTATCCTTTTCCACTTACGTGTTTTTATTGGCACAGGCTCCACTTTTGTATTTAAATGTAAGCACACACAATAAAATAGCCCTGGAAAAAGAGAAGGTATACTGCACAAATAGATCAGAATAAAAACATTTAGCTTTTGCTCTTCAGATACTTTCTGAGTTATTGTTCATGCCTCCTATTTGTTTCTTACAGGCCACGAACCATTAAAAACAAAATCCCCAAATTGGACTCTTCTTACCTTTCAAAAAAAAAATCCACAAATATTCTGGGGTTACATTTTTGCTCAAAAGTTTTAGGTATTCTTTTACTAAAGAGTGGTAACAACAGCAAAACAGCATGACTGATGTTTGAGTCTAGTAACAAAGCACATGTATTGGGTCCCCTCTAAGTTCAGCTGTTGTACTTGGTTTCACGTGCATTGTTTCTCACTTTTCTCACACCAATCCATTTCTTCCTCCCAGTAGTGGTAGTTACCATTTTACCTAACTTTTTCAAATGAGGAAACAAGTTTAGAATGATTACAGACTTCCCTGAAGTCAGATAGCTAAATGCAGGGCTTGGCTCAAGGTTCTTCTGAGTTCAGAACACTTCAGCCTTTGTGAGGGAAAGAAGGCTTTGGAAGCAGTAATGATTTTATTTTTTTCCCCTCTAAATCTGTATGTTTTTAGTAATTGATGAACTTGTCAGGATAGGAACATGAGCAAGTTTTGCCCTTCTTATTTTATACTGTTAAAGTAAAAACCATCCTGTGTTAATGGTTCTTTAAGACCTTTGGCCAATTTTTGCCTGCTTGAGGTGATGGAGAGGAAAGTAGGAGGAAGGTTTATATTTGGATAGCATTGAAATCTTTGATAATGAAGAAAACTGTCTGCTCCTGCCTCTCATTGAATAAATAACTACTTTAAGGAGTTGACTACATGTTGACTCCTATGCTTATAATGTGAAATGAAGGAATATCTGAACTTTGGCATTATAATGTGTTTGTATTTATCTGCCTGGCATACTGGAAGAACAGTTTTAGACTTAACTATTTTGCATTTAACCTTTTGTTAATTTGCTGTAAAAAGTCACATTGATAATTATAAAGCTATATCTTGGTACATAAATTTTCTAAATGTTCTTTTGCCCTTTTGTGGTAAATTATTGCATAACTTTTAATGGTGCAATATGAGAAGAGGTTTCTAAAAGAACTTGCTCCAGCTGTTTTAATGAAAAAATTAACTTACAGCCTTATGATCTAGTAGTTTGTTTATTCATTAGAAGTTAACCTTTTGGATGTGGAAAAGGAATGTCTTATCTTAAAGCTTATTTCACATAGAATCTTGCAAAGTGTTTTTTTTTTTTTATGTTTTTCTGACTCTCTGGAGAAAGGAAATTGTCCTGGTGAGTGTGACTTTGACAATATAGTTTCTTTTGGAACTTTTTTGGAGTTTAAGTGGGATTAGATGGAATATCTTAAAGTTTCTTCAGCAGACATCTGCATGGACATTATTCCTTTAGTTGTTCCAGTTCAAACATAGCTTCTCATGTAACTCCTGTGTGAAAAGTACTATCGATGACAAAACCTCTTCTTTCTAATACTAGCTAGAAATTATTAGAATGCATCTTCTAAACTTACTTGGTACTGTGCCATGTACTGTGTAACGTGGATAGTCTCTGAATTGGAAAAATTGTTTTAACCTATCTCACAGTTTTTCTGCTAGATTATTGCTGCTTTCTTCTTATCTTTTAAACTATTTGAGCATATTTGATTTGTTTGGCCAAGAAATACTCTAAGGGGAGAGTACGGAAGGTCCTGGGAAAGGAGAGTCGTCAAATTATGTTGTATACATTACAAGTCTGGCGTGATGCATCCCACTTTTTGTATAATTTTAATGCAGCAATAAAAAAAAAGAAGTGTTATGATTGGAACAGAATTCTTTGGTGGTGGTTGTAGATTGTTACTTCCTTTTTCATCTCTTAAGAATTCTAAAACAATTTTTAAAAAGGCAGGAAGGAATTTGGGGGCATGTCTAACTAGAAAATTCAACTAATTATTTGAAAATAAGAAAACTTTTCCCTTCTTTCCTTTCTCTTTGTATTCCTAGGCAGTAGACAAATGATAATGAGAGTTCTAGAATTGCTTGCAGAGGATATGATACTTATTGGTGAAGCAATTTCAGCTGATATCTGGGATGACAAAAGCCTTTTTGCTATAAATATGGTAAGAAATCATGTTTTGTTTGGGATATGGGTAATAGTATTTTATTTGACTTTTGGTCTTTGAAGCTGGTTTCATTTGTCTTTGGAAGTTCATACTTTTATTTCTGACACAGAAATAAAATTAGGCTTATTTTATCCCCGTTCTTGAATAGGTCATTTCTCCAGAGATTTTGGTTATTTTTAATAGGGAAAGGTCTATCAAGACTAATAATGGGTCTTTGGGAGTGTTTATAGCTACAGTGATATCATTCTTCCCTCTCAGTAACAAAACTAGGAAATGTATGATTTAAAAAATCTTGAGTTCATATTGCTGTTTTTCTGATTTTAAATTTGTATTTCTTATACTTTTGATTGTAGAAAGTCTTAGACCCTATATAAAACAAATTGCTTAGTTAGAACCTTTAGCATACATAAAACATTGTTTTAGAATAGCAATATTAATATCACTGTGAACAACTCTAATAAAGTTCAAGATTTTCTAGCAGTTTTTTTGACTTAGACTAAATCTCAGTATGTTACTGTCAAAATACTGTACTTCAAAGTCACATAAAAGAATTCTTTCTCTGTTATAATATCAACATTGAGTTGTTTCAATTTGTTTCCACTTTTGGAAATTTTCTCTTCATAAAAATGTAGCTCAGTGATGTCTCCCTGACTTTCTGTTCCCTTTAAGGTTTTTTTTTTTTTGTCTAATGGTAACTATTTGAATTGTATTTTCTGGTTCATCCTCTCTATTTTTTTCTTAGTTATTAGCAGATATAAGCAAAAAAAGCATGTAGAGTTTTACCAACTGTGTATATCTTACATTAAAGGTAGAATATTATATACACTTGTTTTTATAACTTAAAAATGCATAGTGTGTGCATGAGGTAGAAGGTACAGAAGTCATTCTGTGTCTGAATGTTGAGATCTTCTTTATTCTTTCCTTATAGGTTGCAGATGCTTCAGTGTGTGCATTGATCTGTTGGTGATGATCATAATTGCTAGTACAAATCATGAGTGATGTATAATTACTTATGTCACTTCATGCTTGCACAAGTGTGTCTCTGAGGAGGATTTAAGTGAGATTACTGTTCCAGAAAGTAAATATATTTTTAATTGTAGCCACTGTCAAGTTCCCTGTGTACTTGCACCATTTCTTTCACCCACCAGCAGCATCCTAGAAGGAGCTATCTAGAGTGTAAAACCAGATGTCAGGTTTTTGCCATTCTGATGAGATATTGCCTGTCAGTGTAGTAGGTTAATCGTGAGCATCTTTTTGGTAATCTTAAGAGTCATTTGCCTTCTCTTTGCCTGTAAACTCTTCACACTTTTATCTGTTCTCTCTTGGGTCATTGGTTTTTGTTCTTTTTCTCAATTTCTAATAGATTAGAAACATTGAACTGTCTGAAGTATGTTGCAATTTTTTGTTCCTGTTTAGGTGATAGTGAGGGTGGTGGTAAGGTAAGGTATTTTTAAAAAAATGTTTGTGACTTTACTAATGATCTTCTGTCATGTAAAATCTTTATTCACTCACTTGTTTATTTTTATGTAACTTTACTTCTAAGTATTTTTTTCTTTTTAATGCCATTGTGAATGAACTATTTTAAAAATTTTATTGTTTGGATTGTTCATTCCTAGTATATTGAAATTCGGTTGGATTTTGTATATTAATTTTTTATCCTGTGGTCTTGGTGGGCATGTTAGTTCTTGTAGTTGTTGTTTGTTTTAGGATTTTCTATCTATAGCATCGTGTTACCCATGAATGAAAAACAGATTTAGGATCAGGTTACTGTGATAAAGACATCTTTATTGTTCCTGCCCAATTTGGATGCCCTGCAATGATTTATGTCACCCCGTTGTCTTGTTGGAACCTTGGTACCATGTGAATGTGTGATCTCTGAGAGGAGGCATTCTGTATTTCACTATTAAATGTGATACTAGTTCTACAAAAGTAGAGTTTTGTAGATGCCTCTGTAAAGTTGAGGAAGTTTTCTGTATTCCTAGTTTGTTGTTTTATCATGAAGTGTTGGATTTGTCATAGTTTTCTGTGTCTGTTGAGATGATCACTTAGTTTTTTGAGTAGCAGAAGTCCTTAATTTTGATAAGGTTCCACTTTTTAGTTTCTCCTATTATGGATCATGCTTATGATGTTGTAGTAAGAGATTTTTGCCTGATCTGGGGTACAAAGACTTCTTTCCTATGTTTTCTTTTAGAACTATTATGGTTTTGAGTTTTAATTTTTTTCTATTTCCATGATTAATGTTGAGTCAAGTTGGCTTATCTGTAAGTTTTCAGGGACTTAAAGGTATAGTTACTCACAGGGTAAATTCAACCTTAGAATAACCATTCAAGGTGTACAGAGATCAGAAAGTTGCCTTGATTCTTGCTGTTTGTATTTCAGTAAGAGTGATGATTTTGGAGATTATGGCATTATATTTAATGTATTTTTTTGTAATAAGTGTTTTGGTAGGTAATGTTTTGCATGAGTAGCCAACATACACAGTAGCTTTAGGACTATTGTAATACAAGATAATATTTTAGAGATCTTGGACTGCCAGAGTATGTGTTTATGTAAGTGGAAACCATATATATTTTGAAATTTCAATATATCAAAAATCCTTTACTATTTTATATCTTTTATTTTGAAATTATCTGGTGGTACTCTTGCCTTCCTTGAAGAATTGATATGCTGGGTAATGTTAGGTCTATCTTTCTGTCCATGCCTTTACTCCTTTCTTTCTTTTACTTACCTTGTCAAGGATGTAAGTTTGGTAGTCATAAAAATATATATTGACTATTATAATTACAAAATTTCCTTTCAAAATTTTGTTATTTTGATCTAGGTCTGTCTATATTTAGTCAAACTTTGTTACAGGCTATTTCAAATCCTTGTGAATAGATGTCAGAAGATAGTAAGTAAAATAAAATGCAGATAATACAGATGTTTGCTGGGCACAGTGGGCATACCTGTGATCTTAGTGACTCAGGAGGCTGAGGCAGGAGGATTGCAAGTTTGAGGCCAGCCTCAGCAATTTAGTCAGACCCTAAGTAACTTGGCAAAACCCTGTCTCAAATAAAATCATGAAAACGTGTGAGGATGTGGCTCAGAGGTAAAGTACTTCTGGGCTCAATCCCCAGTACCAAAACCAAACCAAACCAAAATAAAACAAAATCCAGATGTTTACCTAATACCAGTACTTATGTGAATCAAGTCAGCCTTCTCTCAGTGTAATATAAAATACCTGAGGTAACGAACTTAAAAAAAGAAAAAGGATTATTTGGTCTCAGTTTTGGAGGTTCCAGTCAAAGATTGGGCAGACTCATTGCTTTGGGCCTGTGGTGGCTCTACCAGATGGCATTGGTGGGGAGTGTGTAATAGGAGACAAAAAAGGAAGAGGAAAGGCCTGGGGTCCCACAGTCCTCCTTGAGGGCATGCCCCTTATGACCTGGGACCTCCCACTAGGCCCCACCTCCTCAAGTTCCACGCACCTCCTGATGGCACCACCCTGGGGACCAAACTTTCAACACATAGACCTTTGGGGACATTCAGTATCCAAACTACAGCATCCTGTGTGAAAAAATCCAGAGCTTTATTATTTTTTTCAGTTACACAAACCTTTGAGAAGAGAAGTTGTGCGTTTTACAGTGGATATTGTATATTTTCAAGCCTTTCGGTTTCTGATAGTAGTCCTTAATCTTGATTTTTCTTTAGTCCTTAAGGTTATCACACTATTTTGCAGTACTTTTAGGAGATTTTCACATATTGAAGGTTTTCGGCAAGTGAGTTTTTCCTGAGAAGTGTGAGGAATGCTTTATCAGTTGCTTCTTAAATTAACTTAAAATTTCTTGGCCAGAACATTTATCTGTAAAAGTTAGTCATTTACTTTTAACTTTTGGCTGCTGATCTTTTGTGATTCAATGAATTATTTTTACTTTAAAGGTTAAATCTGTTGTATAAGTGCCAATTGGTATGTTAGAAATGCTAAATTAAACATTGCTACTTGAAATTATATTTCATTTACTTGTTTAAAAAGGATATAATGCCTCTTGAGGGAGGAATCTCTCTCCTTTGGATATATATTTAAAGAAATAAAATTTCTTAATGTCCCTGCTTCTGCCAGTGTTAAGAGGAAAGAAGCAGTATTTTTTCCTAAGGCATCAAAGGGATAAAAAATGGGGCTGGGGAACGTGGTCAGTGGTGGAGCACTTTCATAGCATGTTTGAGGCCTGGGTTCAATCCCCAGCACTGAAAAAAAAATCTGTTGTTATTAATTCAGAAATTAAATACCTGAGGATATATAATCAGGTTTCTAGGTATTTCCAGATAGTTGGGTTATGTTTGTACTCTATGATTGAGTTCACTTCAATGTAGTAAAATAATTTTCCTCTCTAAAATTAAATATTTTTATTTCACTTGAAGTAAATAAGAGAAAGAGATCTTTTCACTAGAATTAATTTTGTTTAAATATAAAACTTGCTAATGAACACTTTAAAAATTACATTGGCCCAAGGTATGTGCTGTCCGCTCCCTGGCCTGAAGTCAGGCTGGTTTCCTTGTTCCCTTGGCGCTCCTCGTTCACAGGAGTAAGGAGCCGGCCGCGCCTCATTTCGGATGGCCCCAGACTCCTGGATTGTCCTCTATTCAATTTTGCATTTCTTCTCTGTCACTTGTCATTGCAGTGTCATTGACACAAAGCCTTTTCTTCTTCTTCCTCTTTGTTTAAAAATATTTGTTTATTTTTTAGTTGTAGTTGGACACAATACCTTTATTTCACTTATTTATTTTTATGTGGTGCTGAGGGTCTGGCACGTGCGAGGCGAGCGCTCTGCCACTGAGCCACACAACCCCAGCCCACCTTTCCTTCTTTCTGATGCCTCATTGCTTCTAAATTCCCGACTGACCTGCTGTGAGCTGATTTTTTCTTCTTCTTAGTTTTCAGTTGATTTCCTGTTTTCCTTTTTGTGCACTTTATTTCAGTGGAAAATCAAGAACAAGAATCCTAGCTTTTTTTTTTTTTTTTTAATTTTTTATTGTTGGCTGTTCAAAACATTACATAGTTCTTGATATATCATATTTCACACTTTGATTCAAGTGGGTTATGAGCTAGAATCCTAGCTTTTTGTTGCTGTTGTTCTGTGCTGTGCCACTGAGGCTGGTCCTGGGGCCGTGTCAGCATATCTAGGACACATAACTCAGAAGCTAGTCTGCTTATGCTTTGCCTTTGTCTTCATTTTTATGTATACCTTTCAACTTAAAAGGCATAGCTTCTGTTTAAGGACCAGTTGTTTAGGAATTTATGATGGGAGAACATTTTCTACTTGAAACAAAGTAAAAAAGAAACCTTTAATCAGGAAGAATTTATGTAATTTGATATTTAAATGCTTTTTAATTCTTTGGCTTCTCATTTTCCATTTATTTAATAAGGTTAGGATCAATTTGAGGACAGGGATCATGTCTCCTGTGCTAATGCATTTTCCCCTTTATGCTTGCACGTGCGCTGGGCACCCTTTCGGCTGCCTGATGCAGATTGAAGAGAGCTAGCTCCATGTGCGTGTTCCAAGTTGGAACAGGTGAGCATTAGACGCTAGGAGGAATGTATGGTTCCTGGAACTATTGTTTTTTTATCATTATCTTTTGGTCATTATTACATGAAATCATTAAAATCTTAAAAATTGTTAGTTTTTCTTAAGAATGTATGTATACTTATCATTCTTTTCTACTTTTTTATTATCTTAGCAGATATTGGTTATTCACTGAGAAGACCAAATTTTTGTTTTGGTTGGTTTTGCTGCTTAATGATATTTTAAACTCATCTCAATGGTGTTTTTACATGGATTCCTAAAATTGGTCATTTTCCTCAATTTTCTGTTGTTTAAATGTTTTCAGAAAGAAAAACTGCTCCTAGTGTTTGGGTCCCTTGGAGAAACCATGTGTTACCATAAGAGTAGCGTTGATTTAGAGCAAACAGAGATGCTGCTGGTGCACCACAGGATGGCCTTTGTCAGCACCTCACTGTTTGCGGTTCGCCTGTTGCAAACACTTCTCCCTGTTGAAAAGGTAAGGTAGAGGATGCTGTTACTTGTAGTTCACTGAATTTTAAATACATGCTCTCTTGTAAATTTCTTTTGATCATTTCATGGTGCCAATGTGTTCTACTGTAAGACCCATTTTTGAAATAAGAGTATATAAAAATATTTTATTTACTCATTTATTTTCATACAATTATTTTAAATGTACAAATTGATATAACTAACATTTTGACTTTTTTTTTTTTTCTGTGGTACTGGTGATTGAGCCTAGGGTCTTGTGCATTCGAGGCCAGCACTCTACCAACTGAGCTATATCTCCAGCTCCAGCAGTCGTTTTTGTTGCACATGTTGATTGTAATTCTGAATATTCATTTGCTTATTCCTTTACTTGTCCATTCATGAATATTTAGTTGATTGCCTATATACTGGGCTAGCAGTATTACATGCCCGATGTAAAACTAGTAAGTTAGAATTGGTCCCATAGAATTTAGTTTTGTGTAAACGATAAGACTTACTAGTAAGTTAGCTTTCTAAGTCAGTATGTTTGAATTACCTGGTTTCATATCTTTAGTAACTTGATTTCAAAGCCAGCCTCAGCAATTAAGTGAGGCCATAAGCAAATCAGCAAGACCTTGTCTGTAAGTAAAATACAAAAAAGGGTTGGGGATATGGCTCAGTGGTTGAGTGCCCCTGGGTTCAATTCCTGGTACCAAAATAAAAAAGGATTACATATTTTGTCTTTATTGCCTAAAACTGTCTACAAGTGGTCTAATCTGTTGGTGATGCTTTCCATTGAATTTTTGATTTAGTTTATTGATTACTTCATTTTGAGAATTTCTGCTTGATTTTTTTTCAGAATCTCTTTCTCTTTATTGAAGTGATCTTTCAGTTTCTGTATTTTCTCTCTGCTATCACTCCTTACATTGTCCTTTACCTTGCAGATTAGTTTAACTGTGTTCATTCCAAAGTCTTTCTCTGACATTTCTTCCACTGTGGTGGCAGTGAAATCTGTTATTGAAGTATCTTGGTTTGTTTGAGGCAATTTGTTCCCATGCTTTTTCATGTTCTTTGTGTGTCCGCCCATCTAACAAGATGGATGTGAGGCAATAGAGTTTCTATACTGTGGAATGAAGTGTCCCGGAAGGTTTTCAATACCTTCCCATTTAGGAGAGAAATAACAACAACAAACCAATGAAAACAATATACAGCATTAAACCAGAGAGTTCCTGCTATGATGTCTACAATGTTGTCACGATGAACAGAAATGATGTGATCAGTTATTCCCTATAATAAATGGCAAGTTTGCAAAAGGGTTTACCATTTCAAGTGGTGGACAGGGAAAAAACAGAAGTGATGTAGGATGTGATGATTATGAGGGAAGAGGAGAGAAGATATAAGAAAAAAATAAGGAAGACTGAAAGAACAACAGAGATTGGCTGTTAGAAAAAAAGAGAAAGAGATTCAAGGGAAACTAATGAGTTTTCCTAGTCCTTAGAAAACTGATCCATGAATGACTGTTTTCAAAAATGTTAGAAATGAGAAAAGAAAAATAATACCAAATATGATTATGTATAAATGTGCATGAACCATTGTGGTCACAATTAAGCAGAGAAAAGAAAAACGGGGGGAAAAAAAAGATCTCAGTGAGAAGTTAAAGAATTGTTTCCATGGAATTGAGAAGATTCTCAGCTTCCATTTGCAGCAGCGTTAGGTGTGGTGGTCTAGAGTGTGATGCTTGCTCCACCCTCAGGGTGGGGTTGCTGGAGTGAGTGAGAGAGGAAATCCTGTAGGCAGAACTCCTGGAGTGGGGCTTCATTCTTAGGTAGACTTCAGGCTCTTCGCTGGATGCCTTTTGGTCTGGAGATGCTAAATCAGTGCACCTCCAAGGCTCAGCACTTGCTGGTCCTTCCTTGAACACTGCACCCCAGGATCTCCCCTGGGTTCCACTCACATGGTGGAGGAACCCATTCTTAGTCTCCTATATCACCTGCAGACCTTGTGTTTCCTGATCTTGGGTTTAGTTTTCAAACTCAGTCTCTTTTGCCCCCACCCTTTCAATTTCCTGGCCATGTGCATCTCTCACAATTGGTCCTGCAAGCAGCTGGATTAAAAAGGAAGGGGAGAGCTGGGTGGGTTTCCCTGACTAGTTAGTTGTCCCCTGCGTAAACCTCTCTCCATGTGTGATTTCCCCCTGGTCACTTAGACACACTCTGTGTCGTGCAGTGTGGGTTTGCCAGGTCTGTATTTCAGGCCAGACTCGGGTGCCAGGACTCAGCTCCCTCAGCTGCTGGTCCCTGTGCTGCTGCTACAGAATGGTTCCTCACTCTGTCATTGAATGCCGCGGGAGAGATGGCGGCTTCTTTCCCATACAAGGACATGGTGCATCTCACCTTTCAGTTTAGTTGGGGAGTGTCTTTGATCTCGCAACGCTCTGTGCCAGACACACTTCTGGCCTCCTAAAAATTTGGATTCCTTTAATTCCCTATCCCTCCACTTTGCTCTTGGAGAGACCCCTCTGGCTGGTGTCTCCAGCGACTGTGGTACTGGAGATCTCTTCCTTATTTTATTATATCCACCTCCTGAGAGTTCCCAGTCTGTTCTGAGTGTCCAGTAATAAATTCCAGGAAAGCCCCCACCCCTTGCCCCACCTTTGTTGTCCACCCACCTTGCTGAGAGGTTGTGGTCTGCTTTCTTGGTTTCATGCCATGGAGCAGCCAGGAAGGTGACCTGCTCTATTCTGCCATCTTGAAACCTCCTCGTCTAATATTAGTTTTGAGGCTTTTTTTCTTTTCTTTATCTTTAAAATCAGAATGAAGGGTAGGAATGTAGCAAGAGTGTGCGTATGTAGAGTTCCCAAGGTTTTGAAGGTCCTAGCACTGGGGGAAATAATCAAATTGAGAGCATCTGTAAAAATTATTATTTTAAACATTTGCTATTATCTAATATACATGTTCCAGTTACTTAGGCACTTCATAAATGTTAATGGGTACTAAATATTTCATCATAAAGATATTCTATAGTTTGCATAAGCATTCTAGAAATTAGACATTTAGGGTTTTTATTGTGCATATGTTTTAATGAATAACATTTTAAAATATGTACATATACATATTTACTCATTTTGGATTCTTAGGTTCTTATTAACATCAGATAGAGACAGAGAATGCTCAAACATGTTTTTATTATAAGCATAATTTTAAAATAATACAGTTTCACAGATTTCATTATTTTTACTACAGAATGGATACAAAAAATATAGTATATGGAAAAGATAATTGTGAGGTTATATGGGAGAATATTACTAAAATTAAACAGTTTTCAAAATTTGAAAAATGTAGGCCGATAACTTTTCTATGTCTTGCTAATCACAGTTTCTGAAATTGTATAGTATGATAGTGTAATTTGGCTATCAGTTTTCAATGATTTTTAATATATTGTTGAAAGAAAAACTATAAAAGTCTATAAAGACTTGTATGCTTTTTTCATTATACATAATGTAGTAGTTTACAAAAGTGTATATACTTTGATGCACTTTTTAGCAAGTGAAGCCATCTGTTTTAAGAAAGTGACTTTCCCACCCTGAACAAAATTCTTTTTTTTTTTTTTTGTTTTTGTTTTGGCACCAGGGAGTGAATCCAGGAGTGTTCAACCACTGAGCCACATCTCCAGCCCTTTTTTATATTTTTTAATTAGAGACAGGGTCTTAGTGAGTTGCTTAGGGCCTCATTAAATTGTTGAAGCTGGCTTTGAACTCACAATCCTCTTGCCACAGCCTCCTGAGCCCCTGGGATTACACGTATGCACCACCACGCCCAGCCTGAAAAAAGTTCTTGTTAAAACAGTAGAATTTCAAAACCTTCTTCCCTTCAATTCATTACTTCTTCCTCCTCCCTAAAACTAAAATTCTTTAGGAAGGACTTCTATCACTATAGATCAGTTTGCTTGTTTTTGAACATTGTTTAAGTGGACGTTTTTTTTTTTTTTTTAGGATTCATTACTTGTTGTTGTTTGTTGCAGTAATTTGCTTTTATTATTATTATTGTTCATCATTATTGTTGCTTGTGGCAATACTTTTTTGTTATTATATTTTGCGGTGTTAGTTAGAGGGGATTGAACTCAGGGCCTTGTGTATACTAAGTAAATGCTTTACTACTGAGTCACATCCCCAGCTCTTTTTATTTTGAGACAGGGTCTT
Source organism: Marmota marmota marmota (assembly GCF_001458135.2). Lineage (NCBI taxonomy): Eukaryota > Metazoa > Chordata > Mammalia > Rodentia > Sciuridae > Marmota > Marmota marmota. The sequence continues at coordinate 4,073,467 of NW_025999991.1, read as the reverse complement.
CCTTGCTAAGTTGCATAGGCTGGGTGGCCTCTAACTTTCAGTGTTCCTGCCTCAGCCTTTCAAGCAGCGAGGATTACAGGTGGTACGCACCAATGGGCTCAGCAATTTGTTCATTTTTATCACAAAACACTATTCCATTTTATAAGTGTATTCAAAATGATTCATATTACTAGATCATATGTGAAAACAAGAATAGAGCATTAAATTTTACATATTATGTTTTGCTTTATAGAAAACCATATCACTTATTAATTTTTAACTTTTATTCATTAGTCATGTTTCTGAAGTAATTTTTCTTTTGGGTACTGGGAATTGAACTCAGGGGCACTTTTGCTGAGGCTGGTTTTAAACTTATGATCCTCCTGCCTCATCCTCCTAAGCTGCTGGGATTACAGGAGTGTGCCACTGCCTCCGGCGGAAGTATTAGTTTTTTGTTTTGAAGAATGATAATTTTCTAAGGTATAAACGTTAAAAATGGAAGAATTATAGTCATATAAGATTATAATTATATTTAAAATGTGGGTGTCTTTCTTTGTAGAATAATATTTTATAAGTGAAAACTGTTGCTTCTGTAATAATTTATTATTTATAACTATTATAAATACGTATATAATAAATAAGCACTTATTATCAGTGATCAATTTATGGGATGAAGAACTAATAGAAAACCTATGTATCCTATCAACTGTATCAGACAGTTTATTGTATTTTCTTAATCTATATGCTTATTTTGATAGAATCAATTAGAATAGAAGTTAGTAATTTTTTTTCTTTTTTTTTTTTTGATTTGGGTTCATGATAGAATAATGCGAAGTTTCCCTCGGCTCTGATCATCACGGAGAGCTGGGGAGAGATTTTTGAGATTTCCCAGCTGTATGGAGAGGGAGGGCTGAGGGTCACACCCCTGTTGTTGCTGATTTCACTTTGGAGCCATCCCATCCACCGAACTCTAAGCAGGAAGAGTGAAACAGGCGGTATAGCGATACCAGATTTTAAACTATACTACAGAGCAATAGTAACAAAACCAGCATGGTACTGGTACCAAAACAGGCGGGTAGACCAATGGTACAGAATAGAGGACACAGAGACCAATCCAAAAAATTAGAACTTCCTTATATTAGACAAAGGTGCTAAAAGCATGCAGTGGAGAAAGGATAGCATCTTCAACAAATGGTGCTGGGAGAACTGGAAATCCATATGCAACAAAATGAAACTGAATCCCTTTCTCTCACCGTGCACAAAAGTTAACTCAAAATGGATCAAGGAGCTAGGAATCAAACCAGAAACTCTGCGTCTAATAGAAGAAAAAGTTGGCTCTAATCTCCATCTCGTGAGGTCGGACTCCAAATTCCTTAATAGGACACCTATAGCTCAAGAGTTAAAATCAAGAATCAACAAATGGGACGTACTCAAACTAAAAAGATTTTTCTTAGCAAGAGAAACAATAAGAGAGGTAAATAGGGAGCCTACATCCTGGAAACAAATTTTTACCCCTTACACTTCAGATAGAGCCCTAATCTCCAGAATATACAAAGAACTCAAAAAAATGAAACAATAAGAAAACAAATAACCCAGTTAACAAATGGGCCAAGGATCTGAACAGACACTTCTCAGAGAAGGATTTACAATCAATCAACAAATACAAGGAAATATGCTCACCATCTGTAGCAATCAGAGAAATGCAAATTAAAAACCACTTTAAGATACCATCTCACTCCAGTAAGAATGGCAGCCATTATGAAGTCAAACAACAAGAAGTGCTGGCGAGGATGTGGGGAAGAGGGTACACTTATACATTGCTGGTGGACTGCAAATTGGTGCGGCCAATTTGGAAAGCAGTATGGAGATTCCTTGGAAAGGTGGGAATGGAACCACCATTCGACCCAGCTATTGCCCTTCTCGGACTATTCCCAAAAGACCTAAAAAGAGCGTACTACAGGGATACAGCTACATCAAAGTTCATAGCAGCACAATTCACAATAGCTAGACTGTGGAGCCAACCTAGATGTCCTTCAATAGATGAATGAATAAAAAAATGTGGCATTTATACACAATGGAATATTACTCAGCACTAAAAAATAGCAAAATCATGGCATTTGCAGGGAAATGGATGGCATTAGAGCAGATTATGCTAAGTGAAGTTAGCCAATCCTTAAAAAACAAATGCCGAATGTCTTCTTTGATATAAGGAGGGTGACTCAAAACAGAGCAGGGAGGAAGAGCATGAGAAGAAGATTACCATTAAGCAGGGACGAGAGGTGGGAGGGAATGGGAGAGAGAAGGGGAATTGCACGGGAGATGGAAGGAGACCCTCATTGTTATACAAAATTACATAGAAGAGGATGTGAGGGGAAAGGGGGAAAAAAAAGAGAGAAATGAGTTACAGTAGATGGGATAGAGATGATGGGAGGGGAGGGGGGATAAGAAGGGGATAGGAAGGGCAGCAGAATACAACAGACACTAGTTATGGCAGTATGTATAAATGTGGATGTGTAACCAATGTGATCCTGCAATCTGTACACGTGGGAAAAATAAGAATTCATACCCCATTTGAATCAAATGTATGATATATGATATGTCAAGATCATTGTAATGTTTTTAGAAACCAATAACAAAAAAAAGAATAATTCGAAGTTGATACTCCATGCTTTTGTTTTGTTTTGAAGGTAATTTTCTTTATGAAAAAAAATACCTATACTTTTTGGTAGCTCTTAAATATATAATCTTAAGCTTCATTAAAACAATTTTGCTCATTGTAGGGGATTGTAATTAAGGTTTATAGGTGGTTATATTTGCTTTGATTGATTAACCAAGAACTTTTAAAATGATCTAAACAAAAAATATGATTACTATGCTTTTAAGTTTCTTCGGTTTACATAAATATAAGGTTTTGCTGCCCTCTGCCTGTTGCTAGCCCACCAACAACTGAAGTAGAACTTGACACCTTTAAAGTGTTTTTTTTGAATTCCTATTTATGAACATAGATCTGTGTAGGGACTTATTGAATTTGGTAAATTGACCTCAGAGATCTTTTTGAAACTGATATTTTTTGATTTTAAATGACATAGGAGAGTACTCATGTATAGGTTTAAATGAAGATAATTTGGCAAAATATATTTTGGTTTGGTAAATTTACCAAACTTATAAACCAAATGAAGTAATTTTATTTTGAAAAACATCTGAAAATGAGAGTTAAAAGTACTGTCTCTTTTATAAGTGAAAACTGTTGCTTCTGTAATAATTTATTATTTATAACTATTATAAATATGTATATAATAAATAAGCACTTATTATCAGTGATCAATTTATAGGATGAAGAACTAATGGAAAACCTATGTATCCTGTCAACTGTATCATACAGTTTATTGTATTGTGTTGGAATCAGCATCATAGAGTAGTCTGATAACTGCTATTACTCTTACTCAGTGAGCAAAGCTGACTGAGGGTAAGGAAATATTTATATATCACAGTTTTGGCTTTTCATGGTACAGCTGATTAATTCAGCAATGTAGAAACATATCTCCTAAAAATATTGTTAATCACATTTTGCATATTCTGGTTCATGAGGTCTAGGTTAGGGAAAGTCTGCACTCATTATCCAGCTCTTAGATAATGCCATCTCTGCTCTGATTGGCAATAGACCACTGATCCCTCAGTGCAGGAGATGTTGTTGATTCTTCTCATCCATCATCGGTGATGGATGCGCACTGTAATACCTTTACTTTTAGTTCTAAACAACATGTGATTAATGCTTATACTTGTAATCAGCTGATTTAAGTCTGTGGTATGAATGTGATTATCCTATGGAGCCGTGCCAGGATTAAGCTTCCGACCTTACTTAGGACTGTGTTTTGAGTTACTGAAGGGACAGTTTCAGATGTAGATATGTGGAGTAAAAAGGTCAGAATTCTTTGGTGAAGTGAAAGGAGGACAGAAAGGAAGTAAGTGTTCATTGAGTGCTATAAAATGTAGGTTCTGCTTGATACTTGTTCAATTTCATAGCAGTTATTATTTTTTGACTAAAGTTAGAGAACATTTTTAAAAACTAAAACCCAGATTTTTCGGAGTTAGATCCACTATGATATAGTATTTTAGTATGGTGTTCAAGTAACCAAGCCTTTTTTTTTTTTTTTTTTTTTTGCTAATTCTTCTTTATCTTCCTGTTAAAAAGGTAGAATTCCAGGACTGACCAAGGCCCTCATAAGATGTCATCCCATTTATGATCTTTAAATGCCATCTCTATTTGACATTTCCCAAATGTATCTGTCCAGATCAGACACGTCACCTGACTCCAAACTTACGTAATCCAGTATTCTTTCTGATGTTTTTACTTCCATGACAATACCTCCAGCTTCATGTCCCAAACCTTAACTCTTTGTCTCTCTACCCAGATGTTGTCTTCACCGTTTATATATATGGCCCCTTGATCAACTATTGATCGAGGCAAAAATCCTTAGAGGTGGCCTCGATTGCTGTCTCTCAGTCACACCTAGATCCAATCCCTGGGCAGAATTTGCCATTTCTCCTTGAATATCTACCCTGAATTTGAACTGAATCAAACCCATCCTCCAGCTTCGCCTGGGTTATTGCAGTGAACTCCTCATTGTTTTCCCAGCTTCCACCTTTGCCCTTTACCATTTTTCTCCACAAACTGATCCTTTGTCAAAACCTTCCAGCAGTTTTCATCAGTGAGCAAGTGAATCTTACCTGATGTGGCATGCCACTGCTCTCTGTCTCTGTGGGCCAGACTTATCTACCCTGAGCTCCTTGCAGCCAAAATGTAGCCTCTCCGAGTCTTTGTACTTGAAGTTTCCTCCTCCATGACTGCTTTCCCTCCAGATATCCACATGGCTTCTAACTATCAGGTTTCTGCTCACATGTCGCTAGGTTAGAAAGGCCTTCTACCTCAGCTTTCAAGTGCCAGTGCTTCCCCTGCCTCCACTCCCTTACCCATTCCTGTTTCAAAACATCTGAGCACTTCTAGACACATCTGACAGATTTTGGGGGTGGGGTTTGTTTCACCCTCTGCCTTCCCCGAAGGAATGTCAGCTTCTTGAGGGCCAGGGTTAAAGTTTGGTTTTGCTTCCTGCTGTATTTTGAGGATCGGAATGGTGCCTGACATATGGGAGAACGTAGTGGGAGCTCAATTAATAAATCCTGAGTGAGTGTCTCATAGGTGAGTGGATAATGTACTGCTCCCCCCACCACTAGTTCTTTATAAAGTAATAAATTTCTCTTTGCTTTCTCATAGTGTCTGTCTTACTTAGTCTAGAGGTTTCTTTTGCTTTGTGACCTAAAAATTCAGTTCCTTTAGTTTTGGATCTTCATTTGGCAACCTTATTTTATTTCAGCCAGTTTTTAATTGATTCAGCTCTTAATATTAGACATTCATGATTATCTTTAAAGCAGATCATCCATAAAATTAATCTTGACCAGCACCCTCTTCATAAAGACAGCTTTTCAGCCGTATTAGTGAACCTGTTAAATGGTGTCTCAGTATAGACTTTTCAGTTCTTTAACTAATGTTTAGAATCTTACCACAAACTAGAATCACTAAAAAATAGCTGATTTAGTTTTAAATCCTTTAAGTTATAAAATATATCTAATCAAGTATAATATAATAAAATTGTCTTTTATGAGTATTCTAGAACTGTTTTGAATATGTTGTATTTTCCCTTTATTTATTTTTTTTAAAAGAGAGAGAGAGAGAGAATTTTAATATTTATTTTTTAGTTTTCGGCGGACACAACATCTTTGTTTGTATGTGGTGTTGAGGATTGAACCCGGGCGGCACGCATGCCAGGCGAGAGCGCTACCGCTTGAGCCACATCCACAGCCCTGTATTTTCCCTTTATTTTATTTTTTTTTTATTTTTTATTTTTTTTAATTTTTTATTGTGGGTTGTTCAAAACATTACAAATTTCTTGACATATCATATTCGACACTTTGATTCAAGTGGGTTATGAACTCCCACCTTCACCCCATACACAGCTTGCAGAATCACATCAGTTACACATCCATTGATTTACAAATTGCCATCCTAGTGTCTGTTGTGCTCCGCTGCCTTTCCCATCCTCCACCCTCCCCCCTCCCCACCTCTCCCCTCCCCTCCCCTCCTCTCTCTCTACCTCCTCCACTGTATAACCCTGAGGGTCTCCTTCTATTACCATGCAATTTCCCTTCTCTCTCCCTTTCCCTCCCACCTCTCATCCCTGTTAAATGTTAATCTTCTTCTCCTGCTCAACAAGTACATGAAAAAATGCTCAACATCTCTAGCTGTCAGAGAAATGCAAATCAAAACCACCCTAAGATACCATCTCACTCCAGTAAGAGTGGCAGCCATTAGGAAGTCAAACAACAACAAGTGCTGGCGAGGATGTGGGGAAAAGGGTACACTTGTACATTGCTGGTGGGACTGCAGATTGGTGCAGCCAATTTGGAAAGCAGTATGGAGATTTCTTGGAAAGCTGGGAATGGAGCCACCATTTGACCCAGCCATTCCCCTTCTTGGTCTATTCCCTAAAGACCTAAAAAGAGCATGCTACAGGGACACTGCTACATCGATGTTCATAGCAGCACAGTTCACAATAGCAAGACTGTGGAACCAACCTAGATGCCCTTCAATAGACGAATGGATAAAAAAAATGTGGCATTTATACACAATGGAGTATTACTCTGCATTAAAAAATGACAAAATCATAGACTTTACAGGGAAATGGATGGCATTAGAGCAGATTATGCTAAGTGAAGCTAGCCAATCCCTAAAAAACAAATGCCAAATGTCTTCTTTGATATAAGGAGAGTAACTAAGAACAGAGTGTATTTTCCCTTTAAATGACAAGACAAAAAGTTGATTTCTGTTGAGATCACTCTAGTTCTACCTGATTCAATGTTAGTCAATTTAATATGTAGTAGTACATAAGTAGTATCTCAGTGTTTGTGTTCATTTTTGTGAAGGGGAAGTGTTGTCGCAGACTTGTATTGGGTCATTGTGGAAAGTGGTGAGCATATATATGTAATTACTTAGAGAAGAAGGACTTGTCCTGTACTTGAAGGATAAACTGTGCAGAGCTTAGGAAGAGAGTAATCCTGGGTGTTAGTTTGGGGAAGGGAAGAAGAAAGTACTCAGTATTCTGGGCTTTCAGAAAGAATTGATGTTTGGACGTAAGACATTTTGGGCATAAAAAAAATTGCATTTCACAATGACATAGGGGTAGATGGTATGTTGGGAAATAGAATTTTCTTTGAAAAAAGCCTAGATTTTTGTGGTAGAGAATTACTAAAAAGGAAGTTGGACTAGATTAAGATTATAGTCTTATCATATTTTTATAAAATTATTTCTTAAACAAAATTCTAATTTTTTTTGATTTATCAAGGCAAGTGAGTTTTTACCAGAGACAATGTCAACAGCATTATTTCTTCTTTCTTTGGACATGCCTGTTTCATTGGAATATCCAACTATTCACGAAGCTGTTGTGGCCTATTTGGAACAGCTGAATTCTGAAAACTACAGTATTTATAAACGAGCTGCAGAGGCTATTTATTCAATTGAATGTACCTGTAACTTCCTGTCTGATGTGGGGAAGGAGGTAAGATGTTTGTTGATACCTCTTTTAAAAACTTGTAATGAAGTATTCAGAAAATTTAACCTACACAAGTTAATGGATATACAAAAATTGAATTGCTACAGATGAGATATGTTATTATTGAGTGGATCTATTAGTAGATTAAAGTAAGGACATGATTTGTATAAAAATAAAACAAATACTTCACATTAATGAATGGTGCTTATTTAAATATCAGTGTTCAAATAAAGAAATATTTAATTCCAAGTATCTTAATACTTAATAGTGAGTACCTAAATGAAGTAACTTGCTGTATACAAACTAAGTGATGATTGATGTAACCATAGAATTATGAGGACCATTTTAAGGAATACTTGCTGACATTTTTTGTTTTTATTTTATAGACACTTATTACATATTCATACTTAGAACCCTTTTTTTTTATTGAATGCAGTTATGAACTACATGGCTTATAAAATAATAAGATACTTTAGGTATAATGTTGTAGTAATAGTTATGTATTTGTATTTATCCCTTTAAAAAAAACACTGTTAGGGCATTACTTGGTATGCTGTCAATGAGAGGATTAGTGGGACTTAGAGATGACGTTGACTACAATAATGTTTTACTGTCTGAGAATATCAAAATGGATCCTGAAGGTATCGAAGAATTAGAGACAAAAATCCTGTTCCTTTTGGACCCTACAGAGGAGTATATCTGAATCTCATATTTATAATTTTCCTTTATTTACTTATTTACTTTTTCTTCCTTCTCCTCCTCCTCCTCTTTTACTTTCTTTCTTTTCCTTTTTAGTACCTTGATCCACTGGCCTATGTCTTTCGGGAGAATTATTTCTGTAGTACTCTGCATGGTGATTTAATTACAATGTATCAAATGTCCTATATGTTCCTACTAGGACTGGTCAGGGTGTTAGAAGAGTACCCTCACCCTGCCTTTAGCAGGGATGCAGGGACCCAAGCTAGTAGTTAAAGAACTAGGCAACTATGTTGCAGCTTCCTGCCTGCTGGTGTGAAACAGGAGTTCCCAGAGCTACTCCCAGTTTGGCATTTTTAGGTTGCTTGTTGAGAAAGTGGATGTACATGTATGCAAATATGAGCGATCTCAGGGTCTCTGAATAATTTTTCTGAGTTTCTTAGTTAGCTGTTGAGAATTTTATTCTATATGAACTTAACATTTATTATCCTATTCTGCTTCTTTTTCAGGGAGAGAAGAATCTCTTAGAATTAGTGGAGCTAGCTGACCAAGCCTTGTGTAGCTTTTCCTATCATCAGCATTTCCCTCTAATAAAAGAAATCATCTGCATTTGTTCAAAGATGTAATATTTTCTTTCTTAATATGATTCTATTATTGTAGGACACTGTGTGTGTGTGTGTGTGTGTGTGTGTGTGTGTGTGTGTGTAAGTTTAGGAGTAATGAGAATTAAAATGACCTTAAATCTTTATTACTGATAGTTTAAATTGCTTTTCCATATGTCTGACTTGTAAACTATATATGTATAGCTGCATTGTATACATATAGTTTTTTTAAAATTATTTTTAAGTTGTAGTTGGACACAATACCTTTATTTTATTTATTTTTATGTGGTGCTGAGGATCGAACCCAGGGCCTCACACATACTAGGCAAGTGCTCTACCACTGAGCCACAACCCCAGCCCCACAGAGTTTATTTAAGAGTAAATTTTAAAAATGTCATGCCCATAATCAAAATGGTAACCTTTGGATTTTTATACATTTGTTTTGGTGTCCATCCAGACCAAATGTTCAAACACATTTATTTACCTTTAAAGTTTTAATTGATAGTTTACATTTCAAGTTTTATAAGTCTTATTATTTTATACCTTTTTCTTAAATGGAAGTTTGAAAAGCACTATTGTTGATTAATTTGTTTTGAGGATATTGGAGAAAATTCCTGTTTAGAAATTAATATCTTCATTGCTTTGTAATAATAAATCTATTACATGTTTAACATTAATTATGAGATTTTAAAAGGCATTTTAAAAAATTCTCTTTGAGAACATTTTCTACTCTAAAACAAGTGTTTAGGTAATTTCCAGTAGTCTGTTTAGTTATATCCCAGCTGGAGGAAGTAGAGTAGGAAGATGTCTCCTTCAGTATGCTTTGCAGTCTTTTCTTAGCTCTGACTTGCCTTACACATCTTGGATGTTTTCCTTTTTTACCAGTTGGAAATCTGCACAGGCCAGTCCACTGCTGCAAGGAGAAAGTCAGAAAGTGTTCCTGCACATGTTGTCCCACCCATTGCCACAAGTGAAAGCTGAAACTTACAACTGCTGTCTGGAGATGGTTAAGGTGGCGGTTGGTTTTGTTTTGAGAACTAGTAATGGGTTCTCTTATTAGTCTTCCAGAATTAAATTACTTGACCTTTTGCGTGAGATATAAAAAAACAATATTCTATAAAAATACATGTCAATTCTAGGAAATATGCACTATTTTAAAAAAAATGTTATTTGTTCTTTTTAGGAAATATGATACTACTAAATTCCTTTAGCTTAGTAAGTCTAGCAATTGAATTGCTTTATTATATTTTAACATTCTTGTATGTACTATGTATAACAAATGTTTGTATTTTGCCATTTTTTACTTCTGATCCATTTTAATGTATTTATTTATTTATTTTTGTGGTTCTGAAGATCAAACCTGGAATCTCGAGCATGCCAGGCAAAGCACTCTACCACTGAGCTATACTCTTGGCCCACTTCTGATCTGTTTTTATTCACACAAATAGAAATACTGCAGAGTGGAAGCTTCTTTCTTTTCTCTTCACTCTTCTTCCTCCAGTGCAGCGTGGCCACTCATAAAGTTGGTCTGTGTCCTTCCCATCCATTTTTTAATGTATATGTTTACTATATACATATCTTTAAGTATGATATACTATTGTTTTCTCTTTTTAAAAACTATATGTCATACCACACATGATTTTACCAGTTGTTCTTTTCATTTCATGGTAGGATTTGAGGTCCACCTAGTTTATTCTTCCATATTGTTAAGCTTGAATAGCTTTTTTTTTTTTTTTTTTAAACTGGTAAATATTTAGGTTTAGCCCCACACCATACATACCCACACACTGTTTTTTTTTGGTGGTGCTAGGAGTCCAACACAGGGTCAGACAAGCACTCTACCACTGAACTATATCCCTAGTGTGATTGAGTCCTTTTTACTAAAGTAAGTTTTTCAGTATTTTCTGACTTTGTGCCTATGTTTGAAAATGTTTTGATTTCACTTTACTTTTTTGTGGTGCTGGGGATCAAACTCAGGACTTTGCACATGCTAGACAAGCACTCTACTAACTGAGCTACATCTCTAGCCCTTCACTTTACTCTTGAATAATAATTTTCCTGAAATAGAATTATAGAATGACTGCTGTGTGTCCTTAGTACTTTTCCAGTGTTGCTTAATTCTTGTTAGACTTCTGCTTTTGATTAGTTTGCTACCAGCTAAATTATAATTTCTTTGTATTTTTTTTGCTTCTTACTTTTTTATTATATTACAAGCATTTGTCACATTTTTATAAACATGTCATTTACAATATTTAATCATTGCATAATATTCCACCACAATTTTATAACATGATTTTTGTAACAATTAGTCAGTTTTCTATCATATAAACTGTTTCCAATTTTTTATCTTCATATATAGTACAGCAGTGAATGTTTTTGTACATCATCTTTGTCCCACATTTAGGATTTGTTCTTTTTTTTTTTTCTTCTTCTACAGATATTTATTGAGAATCCATTCTAAGCCAGACACTGTTCTAGGTGCTGCAGATACAATGTCACCGAAACATAGATGCATCAGTGTATTTTTTCCCTCTATTGTTTTTTTGTTTTTAAATTAAAAAAAATCTTTTCTCTGGCATTCCATAGTTTCATTACAGTGTATTACTCTGCACACTTGTTTTTAAAATTTATTTTGCCTAGGACTTTTCAATGCAACACTCATGTCTGTCTCTGTCTGTATTCCTGTATAATTTTCAGTCATTATTAATTTGAATATTGCTTTCCTCCTATCCTGTCTACTCTCTCCAAGTCTTTATCTTTTTTTCCCCAGTTGCTTTTCTACTTCATGATCTCAGTGGTTCTTTTTAAATTTTTTAATTTGTTATAATTAGCTATACATGACAGTAGAATGCATTTGGAGAAGTCTCCCTTCTTTGAGGAATTTGTTTCTTGCAGATAACGTGCAGTTGAGTCTTTTTTAAAAATCTACTTTACCAGTCTGTCTTTTAATTAAAGAGCTGAGACCTTTTATATTTAGAATTATTATAGAGAAATGTTTATTGTTTCTTGTCTTTTTGATTTATTTCTAATGTTTAATCTAATTCTATTTTTTTTTTTACTTAATTACTCTTTTAATGACATTTATCTTTCCTGAGCTCTGGTGTTTTTGTTTTTTAACTTCTCTGTGTGAGATTTTTTAAGATATTTTGAGTTACTGGCTTAGTTGTTATAAATTCTTTTAGTTTATACTTACCTTGAAAGGTTTTAAGTTTCCTTCAATTCTGAAGGATAGCTTTGCTAGATATAGCAATGTTGTTTGGTAGTAATTTTCATTTAGTTCTTGAAACACATTATTCTATGACCTCTTGGATTTTTAGGGTTTCTGAGAAATCTTATGCTAATATGATTGGTTTATCTCTAAAGGTGACTTGTTTTTCTCTTGAGACTTTTAAAATTCTATTTTTATTCTGTATATTTAGCATTCTATTCATAATTTGTTGTGGAGAATTTCTTTTTTGATCTTGTCTAGTTGGGATTCTAAATGTCTCCTATATCTACATGTCCATAATATTTTCAAAGTTTGGAAAACAGTGTTTTTTTCCTTTAATACAGTCTGAATATTCAAGGCCAGCCATCGTTTTCAGGCTCTGAGAGTTGGTTTTGTTCTTGATCTGATCCATTGCTATGACTTTCAACTGAATTTTTAAAATTAGATTTATCAAGCCTTTCATTTCTAAGATTTCTGTTTTACTCTTATTCAAAACCTCTGTCTCTTTATCAAAATGCTTTTTCACATTCTATACTTTTTTCTATAGTTCATTCCTTAGATCTGCTTAGATCTTGTTCTAATTATTTCAGCAAGTGATTCTTTGGTTTCTTTGTCTTGAATTTCTTCTACTTCAGTATCTGTGGATTCACTTTTTGGGGGACTATAAATTTTGGAGGTGTCTTGTTGGACTGTTTCTTCATGTTTTCTGATGTCCCATGTTTGTACATTCCTTTTACATGCCGGGTCCTTTAGTGGTTAATTGTATCTTTAGTATTAGTCCCAGGCTGGGGAATATCTTAGCTTCAGCATGTCCAGTCAGCATAATCAGAGCCTCATGTCCAACTGCCAGTACCACTTTGGGAGGAGATAGTAACTGCCAGAAAGAGTGGTGATTCAAGAGCAGTCCGCATCAGCATACTCCATGAAGCTGCTACTGCTGACCTCTCTACACCTCTCGGCTAAAGTGAGAAATAATCCAGAATGGGCTGAAGAAATTAAATATTAAATATAACAGACTAAATTCAATTGGAAGAAGGGATAAAAAATAAAATAGAAAAAAAAGGGTGTGGGGGAGGGAAGGGAGAAAAAAGATAGTATGAAGAAAGAAAAAGGATGAAGGAGAGGAAAAGGGAATGAAGTCAGTAAACAAGAGAAGAACTGTTGGGAGAGGGTCCAATTAAGTGACGAAACATGTAAAATTAGAAGTGTAAAAATACAATATTTGGGAGTTCACTAGAAATGAGTTTAAACCAAGTAGTTATTGCAATAGCAGTCATAAAAAGAGATTTGGTTTTCTTCTAGCTGAAATTTTTAGAGTGGAGACATTTCTCTCCAGGTTTTTGAATTTAGAATACTTAGCTGTGAAGCAGTTTGTGTGACAGTAACATTGTTCTGTTTATTTTTTCTCAGCTTTGACCCAGATTGGCCAAACTTGTTAGGGCTTTGTTGAGTTTCACCCCCTTTGCCTGGCAGCATCTGTTGGGGGAGTGTTGTCTGTTTTGGAGCCCTCAAAGTGGCTTTGTTATTATGACCTGGATGGGAGTAGAAGTCTGGCACAGCTGCTGTCCAGCCCTCTGCCCTCTCACCCTGCAGCTTATAGACTGGTTTGGACTGTGCCGCATGACTTGTTCCAAGAGCTTCAGTCTGTGTGCTGAGGGATGTGTGTGGGATGCATCAGTTTGACTTCCAGGCACCTCTGGCGATGGGGCAGGTTGTGTGGGTTCCCTCGGTAGGCTGTGGTGGGTTTAGTGCTTTCCACCCGACCTTGATAGTGCCCATCTCTGAACTTTTTCAGCATGCTGCTTATCCCAGAGCCGAGATCACCAAATGCAAATGAAAGCACCCTTAGCTTGCAGACTTGTAGACTGGCAGTTGTGGTTCCCACAGCCCAGACCTCCAGTCTCACTCCTGTGCACAGACTGACTAGAGTACGTGGGCACCCCTTGATCCAGTGAAAAGAAAAGCATAAGTGGCTATTGGGTCTTGGGTACTCAGGAAGCCAGCATACCAAAAACAAGACCAATGAATGGGAAAAAAAAGTGTAGATCAGTATGAAAAAGGTAAATGACAGGCGTTTCTAGATTCTACTCAAGAAGTCTAAACAGTGAGTCTTTTTAAATTGTCATCACTTTCCTACTCTCACTATCTGCAATGGAGGGTGCTGGACTTCTCTTGCAATGGCTCATCTCATTGTGTCTGAGCTTATTTTCTGTTTGGATTGTGAATTGTTGGGCAGAACCTGTTTTTATTAAATTTGGTGGGAGAATTCAGCTTGTTGTGCCAAGTGTGCTGCTGCAGTCTTTTCTTTTTATTAATTTTCTTTTTGTTCTAGAAACTGATATTTCAGGTTTTCACCTGATTGCTTGCACTGAGTGCCTACTGGCATTTACCACAGTGTTCTTACCCCAACATGCTGCCCTTGCACTGTGGTTTAATTCAGTCTTGGGGAGTTGCTATGATGCTGTTGTTTTCTTTGATCTGCAGTACGCTGATTTTCTCCAGTGGCATTTGCTCTTTCAGATACAAAATTGTCTGTGGTATAAAGTTAATAGTTGAAAAGAAAAACTTTATGTAGGATGTGTGTGTGTGTTGTGTGTGTGTGTATATAATTTTTTGAACTGGAATTACTACTAGTGGTTAGAGAGTAGTAATTTGCATGATGAAAAAATATTTATATAACTCATTATTGCTTGCATTTTCACCTTCTATGTTGTATTTAAATTCTACTAATGTTTCTAGTATCTTTTAACAAAATATTATTCTTTATCATAAATTGAGAAAAGAATTTGTGATATTTCTTCTAAGAAGTAGTGTAGAGTCATTACTTGGATATATGTGTCCCTCAACAATAATTCGTCTTTTAACTTGAATTTTGTTTTTTTAAACCTCAGTTAAATTAAATGCAAATTAGGATGAGTTTCTTATTTTGTTCAGCAGTTTGGTTATTTAATTTTTTCAGAATTAGGTATGTTGGCAGAAGCATATAATATACTTCTCGTACAGACTCAAACATTACAAGATAGAAAATTCTTTTTACGCCATTAATTAAAAGTAAGTTGTGATGAAGTGAAAACTAAAATTAGAAGTGAATTATAATTAGAAGAAAGAGGAACCTTTTGGAAAATGACTGCCACTAATTTTAAAAATAAATTTTGTGTTATTCTACAGGAATGTTTAGGTGTCCATAATGTCACTAAGCCTGTATCTTCACTTTGTAATGGAATTCATTTTCTACTTCATCCAAAAGTTCTGTATGAAATTTCTGCTTTTGGTATGCAAGAACCCCAAAATGAGGTATGACATGTTAAAAATAAGTGTAAAATATTACACAGCCAAATGAAGGTAATATTCTAATAAAATTGTAAATTATCATGAGAAACTGATATTTGTCTTTGATATATTTGTTAGTTGAGGTTTTTTTTTTTTTTTTTTTTTTTTTTTTTTTAACCAGGAATTGAACCCAGGGGTGCTTAATCATTGAGTCACATCCCCAGTGCTTTATTTATTTATTTATTTAGTTTTATTTTAAGACAGGGTCTTGCTAAGTTTCTGAGACTGGCTTTGAACTTGTAATCCTCCTGCCTTACCCTCCTAAAGTGCTGGGATTATAGGTGTGCGCCACTGTGTCCAGCTAGTTGGGATGTTCTTTATATAAAGAAATACTAAAGACAGTGTGGGAATATAAATATAAAATGCACTTGATCTTTAAGAATTCAGGTCAATTTACTTATGGTTTTTATCTGATATACAGAGAACCATAGTGATAGTAAGTAGGTTATGAGAAATTTTTATTTTTATTTATAAAGATAGAAAAGTGGAGATCATTAAGGGAGAAAATCACTAAGTGGAAGTCATTAAGGGACAAAATGTAAGATGATGCTGTGGAAATAGGAACATTTAAAGACAGAGATACTAGTTTAGGGCCTTTCTAGGTTGTGTGAAGCATTGCAGGTGTGTGAGCGGGACAGCTCGTGTTGGTGGACCATTGTGTCTGTAGCTCGTGTTGGTGGACCATTGTGTCTGTTGTTGAGCAGGTGAATGCTGCTGCCAAGGCCATTCTGCTGTATCTGCTTCAGGGACGAATGATGATGACACTGCTGACCTGGAACAAGTTTATCGAGTCTCTCTGTCCTGTCCTTCCAGTACTGCAGGTACTCTGTGTAGTTCACCTTTTATAATACCATTTATCTTTGGCTGAGTGTGATTGATTAAAAGCATGCAAGCAGCATAACTGTCATGTTGTGAGAAAAATGAAGAGGTGCTGTGAAGGCACTGTGGATAAGTGAACAGAAAGGGGTGGCTGTTTTATTTCTGGCAGAAGGTTAAACGAGGAGAGCTAATTTGTCCATGTATGCTTTATGCAGGTGGGAGGTTAAAAAGTGAGGTGCAGGCTGTTAGTATTGATGTGAAAAACAGAACTCAACCTTCTATAAAGGATTTATGCATAGCTTACAGTGCTTTCCAAGCAGACATTAATTACATTACTAATCTGCCTCATGAGTTCTGTTTGTGCCCGTGTATGGTTTGAGTGATTTCTTGATTAACAAGCTCTTAGAAACAATGCTTTTTGAGCAATCTTTCTGGATAAAAGAAGGATGAGGGAAGTTCAGATCCTTACCTCCCTCAGATGAAAAGGTGGAGATAGGAGATACCACCATAGGCATAGCCCTTTTTCAGGAAAACCCCAGAACCCAGGACCCAGGCCTCCATCATTGAAGCTCACAGGACCTGTGTCACGTACAGAGTATTTGTATCACTCTCTTTTACCATGGGACAGAGTGAAGAACCTCATCTAGGGGACGTTCCACCACTACATCGTGGAAAATAGAAAAAATCTGCACGTTTCAAGAATGTTGACATAATTTCCTGAAGTTCTTTAGTATTATTGTTTAAATATAGTTGTTCTTTTTTTTTTTTTTTTTTTAAATACAGTTCTATTTAGAATCCTTACTTTATATAGGTTATTTTAAAAAGTCACTGGTTTATTCAGTTGAATTATAAAAAATTTATGAGTTGCATGACAATTATTATTTATGAGTTTATTTATTATAATTTATGAGTTTACCTACAATTATTATTTATAGGTTGAAAAACTAATATGTATAGATTTAAATAAGAATTTCTCTTAAAAAATTATTAGGGTTATGCCGACCTAGAAGACTCTTTGGGTAACTGCATTCTCCTTCTGAGCCAAGCGGGTTCTGAGGCAGGAGAAGGCATCCTTCCTTGTACTACCCGGCTAAAGTCTGTCCTGCGACTCTTGCTGGTGAAAAAGCTATCGTGAGTACAGTGTGATGTTTTGAATATAAAAGATAAATGGAAACCTTCTAAGGAAGTGTGGTAATTTTATCAATCTGAAGGAGCATCAGACTAAAGGATGTAATGGAAGATTATTCTGTGTTGTTGATGGAAGAAACTAATATGTGAAATCAAGCAGATGCAAGGTGTTCTTGATGTTTTCTTGAAATATTTCATCCATTTTGTAGCCTACTCATCCCTTGCCAGATGAGTCTGTGTTGAAGTTCTGCCACTCAGTGCTGTTCACTAGTGCTATAGGCAAGTTGGAGAACCATGGAGATTAGTAAGTTGGAAAACTATAGTGTATTCTCATCTTTTCTTTAGAAATTATTAGTTCTTGAAATGATCCTTTTCTAAACATCTGTTCTGAAAATTAAGTTTTCCAAAAAGTATTTGGAAAGCCTTGCTAAGCTTGTATGAGATAACTCATAGAGTGGTGAATTATTTTCACCTCAGTTTGTGAGAAACTAAAATGGTCTTTTCCTTGACTGTTGTTAGAGTAGATATTTTGAAGTAAAAGAAAAGAAAGAGCAATTTGCAATTTCCTTCTTTCTCTGTCAGTGCAACATGAATCTTCTCTATTGCTCTCTTCAGGCAACAGTGGTTAGATTTTCCTTAATTGAGAAGAGAAACAAGTTTAGAGTCAACATGGACAAGCAGTGATGAAGAAGAGTCAATTGAAAAGGCTGGCAGGATAAGCAGACATTCTTTTGACAAATGGCTAATTTTTTTCTCCAAACCTTACATTAGGATAATATAGCAGTTTATTTGGAAATAGATGATTAGACTGAAAATAAGAAAGTAGGTAGAAATAAACTAAAGCATTAAGGAGATGGAAGGAGGAAAATCAATGGAAGAGATTCTAAAAAATATCTGTAAGGTATGCAGAGTAGAGTTATAGAAAAATTAGGGCAGATGGAACTTGCCTCCACACGTTTCATAGTTCCTGAGCAGGGTGTTTATCACGTACTAGTGTAAAATTATCACTTATTCTAATCTCCAAGTTCAGCAATTTAACACAATGGAAGTTTATTTCTTGTTCACTTGAGGGGACCCAAGGTCCCTAGGTCAACAAAGATACTCTTAACAGGCAGGATGTCCCCAGGAGCTTAGGACAAGGCCAGGACTTTCTGGATAAAATAATTCTGTGTTATAAAGAACTTAAAATAATTTGAATTACACATTCATTTTCCTTATTTGATTAATTCTGTCCCATCCCATTAATTCTCTAAATTCCATGTAGGCAGGAACCCTATTATTGGCCAATCTTTGTATCTTCAGAAATTGAGTACTTTATACATAAAAATACTCAAAAAAGTAGTGAGAAAATTGGATACATTATTGGGACAAGTGAATTTTGCTACCCTGTGCTAAACCTAAAAATATACCAAATTTATGTCAGAAAAGAAGATGCACGAAGATATGCTTTACATGTTTCTATTTCTACCCTTCTTTTCTAGGGGTTGAAACTACCCATAAATTTAGAATCCCAGATGTTTATATAGGTATTATTGGTGTAGAAAAAAGGAACAAGTACATGTCTACACCTGTGCCCTGCCAGCTGGGTCTTCTGTGTTACCCAGGCTTGTCTCAGATTCCTGGCTTAAGTAATCATGTGTCACTCTGCCTCCTGAGTCGTAGGATTACGATTTTGCACCATAGCAAACATCCAGTTTAGATGTTCTAGCCTTGCTAAGCTTGTATGAGGTAACTCAGCAAATTTGAGAGAGAGAAAGTTACCATCTTAGAGTAAGTGTTAGTCTTCTAGAGATGAAATCTGTTAATAATAGTGTAGTAAATACCTTATATTAGTTTCAGAAAGTGTTTGAATGTTTCCATTTGCCCACAAGGTGTGGTCAAATGTGGGAATGTCAACACTGACTTGGGCCCTGCCCTTCCAGAATTTGGCCTATAATTGGAAAGATAGATCTTATTAACAATTATACTTTATTATTGGTTTTAATAAAGTGAGATAAATGTTAACAATTTAGGTGACTTCAGGGTGACAGGTCCACAAACAGCAAGGTAACTTTTCTAGTCTGTTGGAGAGAGGTCATGTTGTAGCTATGGTCTTGTGGGTAGTACTTAAAATCTGGTGGCTTGTACTATTACTTAAAATTGCTGTATTTCCTGGTAGTTGGAGAGAACCTACCAGAGGAGTGACAGATGACATGTTTATTCCAGTTTCTCCTACTAATGACCTTTGTCCATTGGATGGTTTTCTGTTTTTCAGTGCATTGTCTAGTGGCATGTAATGTTTAATTTTTTCTTAAAAAACTTTCATCTCCCCATTTAACTGACTTTTAATTCTGTTCTATTTTATATAAAGAATTATAAAAGAAATTTTTGTATTTGAAAGGAGTCTGTTTGACCCAAATATAAGAACATTTTCAAACATTGTAATAATGTTATACTTTAGTTATTAGCTTAATTACTCTCCTAGAGTTTTAGATTTATTATTTGGAATTATTTATTTAAATTTATTATTTGGGATCTGGTCATGAATCCCTGATATGTTTTGAGATTGAGATAGATCACTAGATTTGAAATCAGAAGTTAAAAATTTAATTTTCAGATTGTCTTTAAGTTGACTGTACTATGTAGTCTCAGTTAGTCTATCAAATTGGTAATTCCTGATTTTGGATGTTTATTTTTAATTGAATAAATAATTTTAGTCATATGTGAAAGACTTTAATAGAAAAAGGAAAATATTTTTGGTAAGGCAGTATTAATAAGTATGACTAATTTGCTTTGTTGACATACAATAATTCTTGGGAATTATAGGCCTTTTCTATAGATACTTAAATATTACAAAGTATTGACTTAAGTGCTTCCTGTTTTTAGGGTCCGTTCACTAGCTTTGAAGCTTTTAGCATTTTATCTTGCCAATGAAGAAGGGGCCGATACAAAACGCCCCATAATAGATGCCAGAATTCTTTCCAGAGTTACTAATCTATTTATTGTGAAGAAACCTATTGAACTCAAACTGGATGACAGAAAAGAATTGCTTATTAAGGTAACTGTGACTTTTTTAGTTTGTACTCTGTGGTTCTTTGACACATTTGTACATCACATATTTTTATGACATTCTTTAGGTTATATGTGCTGGGGGGAGGATGGTGGTGATTCAGGGCTGGGTTCTTCTCACTTCTAGCTATATTTGTTAATTGAACAAGTATGTCCTGCGTGTGTATTGTATGCCAGCATTTGTGTCCCTTTTAATTTAGTGTATATATTAGATATGCAAATTGTTTTGAATAGTGTCTTAAATATAACATAAGGCAAATATAGTACAAAGAAATTTTGTGAGGATTTAAAAATAAATATAACTGACATAAAAACTATTGAAAATTCTTCCTATATTGCAATTGCCTATAATAGCAAAAAAGGGAGAAGTTCTTTTGACAAAAAGTTTCACCTCTTCATCTCAACAAAAAAACATAATATAGAATGCAGAGGCAGTTTCTCTTAAATATTATGATGTTTCTGAGATTGTTGTTGTTGTTAATCTTTTTTCCTAAATCTTAAATAGCTTCACAAGTTTAGCATCCATTTCCCTGTCTTTAATCAGGAATGCTGTACATCATGTGGGACACATAGTAAAGTCTGAAGAAAGTTGACCATTATCTCCATTAATACATTCCTGTGTTTTGTAGTTTCTCATTTCACTTCAAGTTTGCAACCTGTCAGTTTTTATTTAAGTTTAGATAAGTTCACCAGTGCCAGTACGATTTTTTTTTTGTTGTTGTTGTTGTTTTGTTTGTTTATTTTTAAGAGGAAACACATTAGTTGTTTCCTAATCTAAATGTTAAGGGCCAGATGACAGTCCTGGCAGAAAGACTGGAGAGTCTTCCTCTGGCCACATGTAAGGTCCAGTTGGGGAACTGCTTTGTACTAAACCACTGATAGTCACTGTTTATCTTGTGTGTAGTTTGTTGGAAGGTGGGGAGGGAAAATTTTGTCTTTTGTGAGTCCTTAGGCTAGATGATAGCATTAGGTGGGAGAAAGGAGGTTGTCTTTATTGTGTTTGTGTTGCTGGGTTTGATATTTCAGACTCTGTGCTGCCATGACATGAGCTAGTATCAGGCTCTGTCACTTCCTTGGACTTGTCTATTTCAGGGTCTTTCAGAAGGTAGGAAGGTAAAAGGCCAGGGCATTTCCAGCTGGTGGCTTTGGGAGCAGGAGGGAGGTACTGAGTCATAAGTCCAGAAGGCCTTTTGCATGATGTTAGGCTGGTGTGACTTGTAGAGAAGTTAGGAAGCATGGGTGTCTCCCGTCACGTTCTCAAGGTGTCTAATGATTGAATGGGTTATGAATAACTTCCTGGCAAAATATGTTAAGAGAGGCTATTTGACATGATGGCTCTTTGTTTTATACCCAAAGTTCTTCCCCAACCTACTACACTACTGTTGCAAATTTACATGTAAATTCATCAGTTACTTACTTAAGTTGACTTTTCCAGATTTTGGTCTTATAGCATAAACTGTAAAATTTTATAAAGAGAATTTGAAGCAGGTAAAAATGTAACTTATTTATTTTTTTTTGGTTTGTAGTTGGACACTGTTGAAAAAGTACATGAAATTTTCACCTCAGATGATGTTGATCTTGTTTTGAGAAAGTCAGCTGCAGAACAGTTAGCTGTGATTTTGCAAGGTAATATCTGTGCTGCTTCTGATAGATTTGAGATTGCTGTGTGTAGTACGGTCAGGTCTTGGCACAGTACAATTTGTGGGTCTCATCTAGCCTGTGGCCTGTTTTTGTTTGTTGAGTGTTTCTTGTCTTCAAGTTAAGAATGGTTAATCTTTAGAGTTGTTAGATAAACAGAAACCAAGACCAAAGACCATAGGTGGCCTGCAAAGCCTAACATATTTACTGTTTCTTTACAGTTATACTGTGTGCGTGTTCAAATATGTAAAAACAAATCCCACCACTATGTATAACCTTAATGAACTAATACAAAGTATATATCCATAAGACATATATATAGATCATAATTTGATCCACAATACGTCATTTGGTAGAATTATCATATTCTAAAATATTGATAGAATTTTCACAGAAAGTTTTGTTCCTTTTCTTTTTTAAAAATTTATTTTTATTTTATTTTTTTAGTTGTCAATGAATCTTTATTTGTTTATATGTGGTGCTGCGAATTGAACCCAGTACCTCACACATGCTAGGCAGGCAGGCGATCTACCACTGAGCTATAACCCCTTCCCTTGTGTTCCTTTCTTAAGTTATGCAATACATGTTGTTTTCAGTTTGTACAATTTACTCAGAGAAATTAATCAAACAGTGTTTTTATAGATAGGTAAAATAGAAATAATGCACGGTACCTGTTATTTTTTTAAAGGGTTTATTTAAAAAAAAATAAATAACCAGTAATGCTGGGCCTAGTGGTACATGCCTATAATCCCAGTGGCTTGTGAGGCAGAGGCAGGAGGATGGCAAGTTCAAAGCCAGCCTCAGCAACTTAGTGATTCTCTAAGTACTTAGTGAGACACTGTCTCAAAACAAAAAATAAAAAGGGTTGGGGATGTGGCTGAATGTTTTAGTGACCCTGGGTTCAACCCTGGTACCAAGAAAACAAAAACAAAACAAAACAAAAACTGGGGATAATGGGATTTTTTTTTTTTTCCTTAATAAGCAGTTAAAGGTAGTTATAGCTACCAATTCAGTATCAATATATGTGTGTTTGTGTTTTTCTCAATGAGAATATAGAAGAAAATTTGTCTGTTAGTTGTTGACTTCCAGCTAATTTTAAATAACTAGAGTTTCTGGTTCTAATAACATATGTGCATGTGTATAAAATCTTTATGACTTCTTATTACAAATGTAATATATGAATATTCATATTTATGAGTTCATATTCTTTAGAAATATATTCAGTATATTAAAATTTCTTTATATTTGCTATTAATAATTTGAAGATAAGATTTTTTTATTGAAAAATGTTCTTGTTAGAACTCATGTTTGCACATTAGCTTGTGGAGAATTCTAAATATTTTGAGTTGATGAAGTTGGAAAAGAGAACAAAGATTAGTGAAACAATATAAAGAAGATAATTTACCATGAATAAGTAAGAGATTCATTTTTACACTTAAAATTATAGTACTTAAGAGTCTGTACTAGTTCATGTGAGTATTTATTTTAAATTTGTTTTTAGGTTATAAAAGTAAGTTATACTTGTAATTTAAGTGGTTTCACATTGTACAGACATATATAAAGTAAAAAAAGTTTTTATCCTCCAATTTCAACACAAGGTGTAACTATTTTTAATAGTCTGAAAATTGTGGATACCAGTTCAAAATGTTACTAAAACTACAAAAATTTTTATTTAAATTTTAATAACTTTTTTTAAACCTATAGATATTAAAATGCATGCTGCGGTGAAAAAGTTATGCCTAATTGACAAGATAATTGAGTATTTAAATGAATGTG
The DNA here is from genome assembly GCF_001458135.2 of Marmota marmota marmota. Lineage (NCBI taxonomy): Eukaryota > Metazoa > Chordata > Mammalia > Rodentia > Sciuridae > Marmota > Marmota marmota. Next base: position 4,049,639 of record NW_025999991.1, on the reverse strand, counting down.
TGGGTCAAGATGGCAAGGTAAGACTAATGTTTAATGTTTAGATGTATCTTGGTGGTGATATTAATCAGTTCTGAAACTGAATTTAGCTGAATTTGGATGGGTACTTAGATTTTAATTTCTAAGTAATACTCACTATCTCACTTATGTTTTGTTTTTAAATTTCTAAAAATGGGGTCTCTGTAAAGGAAACCTAATCTTAAAATTCCTTTAAGAATATTGACCAAATTATATTGTTATATTGTGTGCATGTACAAATATGTGACAACAAATACCACAACTATGTACAACTATAATGCACTAATACAAAATACATATCCATAAGACATGTATGTAGAAGTATGGCCGTAAGATATGTAAGTAGATGTTATGTATAAGCTTATTTCAGCAGAAAGTAATTACTAATATTTATTTTCATTGTAGTTTCACATGATTATGATGACAAACCATAAAGTTTAGAAAAAGATATGATATATTTATCTCACTTTAGGTGTGGTGAAGGTAAAATAATGCTGTGTTTTCCCTCTGGACAGGTTGTAGAATGTTTGGTTCAGCCCTGCCTCACACTCCTCAGGAAAGTTTTATGTGCGGATCCAGTGATGCGTGTTTCCCTGTCACAGCAGTCTTCTCTCTTGACCCTGTTATTCAGAGGTGAATAACATAAATGCTGCTAATAATTGAGACCAGCCTTAAGCTCTTTTTATTCTTTTAACTGTAGGTAACATTTACTTCCCATTTTACTAATGGAACAACAGCATTTCTTAGTATGCTACTAAAAATCTGCTCACAGTGGAAAGCACTTGCTGCTTTTGTGGGAGTTTCCCTGTGGTCCTGTAACTGGGTGGACCTTAGAGCTGAAGAGATGCTGATGCCTCTGCCTGCTCTTTGTGACTTTATGTAGACAAGCCCTTTGGTGCTCAGGTGGGACACTCTGGTCTATACAGGAGTAAAGCTGCAGCTGCTGCCAATACTGTGTGTCCCCCTACCCCCGCCAGTATCTGTTTCCTTTTTTCTTGTTTTGCTGTACTGTCAGATCCTGGAACCTTTCTTGTGGGATCCAGTGATGTCATTGGATTAGCATTGAGGCTATAGATCCAGACTGTGAGGGGTGGAAACTAGACCATCCTGAGAAACTCTAAGAATTTATTCTATTGAAAGTTTTAACTGTGAGTTTTAGAGAAAAGTCTATTTAAGTTTAATAATGTGTTTGGATAGAAAAATCTTATCTAGTTGTGTCTTTTCTCTTCTGACTGTTCTTAAGATACCTTGTTAATATTCTATACTATTTTGTTTCCCCAAAAGGTAAATCATTATTTTTATGTATTCTATAAGAGGCTTTTTGGTCAAATATCTCATGTAGAGAAAAATGAGATTTATGTTCAAAATATGTTATTAGAATATAGTCATTGCATTATAGTGTTATTTTTCCCTGATGATTTCTGCTGCTCAAATGAATTGGATATAGTTTATTTAAGTAGTATTTGGCAAAGGTCCAAACTAAATAAACAGACATATTATGTTTAGGTTTATAAAATTTTCAATAGAATGCAAAACTTTTGTAAGTTTAAATAGTCTAATCATTTGAAAGAGGAGCAATTGTGAATTTCTAGTTTTCCTTAATTGTGTTAATAACTGTGTTCCTTTTAACCTTATGCAATTGAATTTAGCCCTTAGTTTGCCTTTCATTTATAATTTTTGCTTGCATTATGTAGCCATTGAATTTACCAGTACCTGTTAGATTCAAAAGCACTGTCCATGGTAATATAATCTGTAACTCTTAGTATTTAAAATTTTCTCTATATCATCACTGTTTATGAAATATACTTCAATGAATCTGAGCATGAATTATAATGTCTCTCATTCAGGACAAAATTAATTTTTAAAATTTTTTTTTATTAGTTATTGATGGAACTTTATGAATTTATTTGTTTATATATGGTGCTGAGAATTGAACCCAGTACCTCACACATGCTAGGCAAGCACTCTACCACTGAGCCACCACCCCAGCCCCCAAATTAAGTTTTTAAAAAAATATTTTTTTTTATTTTTTAGTTTTAGGTGGACACAATATCTTCATTTTATATTTATGTGGTGCTGGGGATCGAACCTAGGGCCCCATGTGTGCTAGGCGAGCACTCTACCACTGAGCCACAACCCCAGCCCCTAAAATTAATCTTTTAACCAATTGCCCAACCAGAAAAACCCAACCTTCAGCAAACATTTATTGAGTACATATTATGTGCTAGGTATGGTGGTTGGCCCTTGGATTATGTGGATAAGCATGGCAAATGGATCCTCAGGGAGCACATAATACTATCAGAGATTTTGGTAAATAAACAAAAAACACAGTATAAAAATACCTGTAATGGGTTTCTTGGCACCAGAAGAAATTCTGGGTAGATTAGGTGGTGGAAAAACATCAGATAATGCTTCCAGGTAATGTGACATCTAAGCTGGAATTTCTGAATTTAAATAGGAGTTCAGATAGAGGTGATTGACTTCCAAATAGAGGGAGACCTGATTTTATGTGAGAAATATTGGTATATTTGATGTGGTTGGTGAGGGACAGCCGAGTTTGGAGAGCTCTGGAGAGTGGTGGGATGACACAAGGAGATCATTTCATACAGGGACTATCGGTCTTATTAAGGGCAGTGAGAAGCCATTGAAGATTGTAAACAGGGGAATATGTACTTTAGAAAGATTGTTCTGTTGGTAACATGGAAAACAGATTGAAGGGGTATAATAGTTAAGTAAGCTCTTAGACACCATGCTTTGAATTACAAATTGTCATGACAGAAGCCAATGCTATATCTTAGGAATAGACATCATCTATTGCACCATCATACAGTGTAGAAATTGAGGACTGGAGAGATTAGCAGTTCGGACAGGGTCATAACCAGATACATGGTAGAGGCAGAATAACTCAGCCTTCTGATCCCTATTTGTATTTTAAGTTATGACACACTCACCTATTTTCATTATAAAGTATCATATAATGCACATAAAAATTAAAGTTCTGAAAATTTTCATTTTCTCCTTTTATTAGCACCAAAGAAGAATATTCTAATAATTGTTTGCCAAGTGTATCTGTAATGAACTTTTCTATATTCACATGTTGTACTTTCCAAACTGTATACTTCATATTGTATTGCTTCCTTTTAACTAAAAATATATCTTCAATATCTTTTCATATTATCACATATAAATCTACTTTCTTAAAAGTGAAAACCTGCAAAGCAGCTGTGTGGTGCTTCAGTTTGCTCTTTAATGGAAACTTGTTGCAGACTTCTCAACATGACAGTACCATTTGCATGATCATCTTTGCACATATATTGTGACTTATGTTATAACCCTGGGTAAATTTGTCTCCAAATTGTTCTCATCAGTGGTGCTGAAAAGGCTTCTTTCTAACTCTGCCACCCCTGAATGTCTCATTTAAAATTTTTCTTTATTTTCATAGATGAAAATAATATCTCATTATTATGTGTCTACTTATTTTAGAGCAGTTCATTGTTTTTTCATATATTGTATATTCAAATTTCTTATTTTTTGAATTGTCTATTTTTCAGGTGTATTTGATTCCTTTTAAGTGACTTGGGGTTTCTTTTTATAACAACAGATATAACCCTTATGCTTGTTTTTAGTTTTCTTCCACTCTTTTTGTCATTTCTGACATATTGTTTATACCAGAGATCAGCTTAAATATGTTGTGGAAATACATATAAAACTTTTTTGTTAGGGCAGTTGGGATTTTCATCATGCTATGAATAGGAGCTTTTCTAATTCCAGAATGGCCAAGTTGCTAATAAATGAGGTCTAAGTTAATTTCTAATCCTGAAATATAGTATTAGCTCTGTCATGACATAAAATTTGAAATTCAAAGAATGATGTCTCAGAGGTTACTTAACTATTATACTTCAAATTATTTTCTACTCCTGTATTTTCTCCTAATATATTTAAAATGTTGTTTTTTTTTTTTTTTTAAAAAAACTCTTTATCTAGAATTAATTTTGGTATATAGTATTTGCTACAGATCTAAATCTGTTCATTACCCATATCATGGGCAATTTATTCCAGCAATTTCTTATGTATTTGGAAATATTATAACTTATTTTATCTCCACTGAGAAAATGTTTACACAAATTAAATTCTTACATGAGTCCTCATTCTTTTCCTTGTAGATTATTATAATTTTTATTATGCCAGTTATGTGATGTTTTTTTTCTTGACGTTAGAAAAATATCTTCTTTAAAGCTAATTTCTAAAAAAACCAAAAAACAACAACAACCCCCACCCCCCCCCAAAAAAAAAAAAAAAAACCCAAAAGAATTTCTTGTTTCTGCTTCCCTGATTTTGCAAGTTCTATAGTATGTTATTACTTACTGGTGTAACACCATTCCTGTTTGCTTAGAGTACCTTAGATTTCAGGCACTGAGTTATTGTAGCATTGCAAACATTATCAGAAGCTGAGGTTTACCTGTGCTAAAGGATTTCATCAGGCCATTTATCTAGACAGGAAGTGGTCCTGCACTTAGCATGTGTGTGGTAGTTCAGACCATCTCCCTATCCATCATCTGGCCACAGTAAACAGGAAACAAAACCAGAACAACAACATAGCTTTAAACACAGGGTTTTAAAGTTGACTCCAGGTTCTAGGGTTACATGTTTGTAGTAAGGACAACAGTTATACAAAGGATCTTTTAGTGAGAAAATTTTATCTAGAATTAAATGACTTGGCAAAGCTCTCCTAGAAACTGTCAGTTTGTTTCTGTGATTACCTAAAACCAAACAGTATTTAGTGAGTGGGTCTCAGGTGTCACTCCTTGGATAGCAATGCCTGCATTCTCTGGAACTTACTAGAAATTCAAGTGGTAGTCTCCATCTTAAACAGACTGAATTAGAAACTGCTTTATAAGCCCTCCAAGTGATTTTCATACATCTGACAGTTTGAGAGCCAGAGTTTGAGTGATGTCAGTTTTTATTGGTTATTCTGCATTTCTCTTCCCTTCCACTTAAGATATTTTAAATTTGAAGTTCATTTTTTCTGGAAGTAAAAATATAAAATTATGCTCCTTTTATTCTTTAGTTTCCTTGATATTTCATGAAGATTGTACTGTAGTGACTGAAGTCGCAGCATTGTTTTGTCTTCTGTTATTTGATGAAGTATCAAGAATGGAGATGTGGTGAGATACAAGAATTTATATGTTTTTTATTTCTAAGTGTTTAAGATTTTGATGCAGTCTTATGCAACAATGTATGGAAATTTTAAAATTTGAGAATTCCCATGCTGACTGTATGTTCTATGATTGTTGGTTTGACTAAGCAGTTATTAGAAGACTAATTCAGTCAAAAAGTCTCTCTGAAACTTTACTTTTGACTATTACTAAGTACAAAATTTAAAAGTTACTGCAATGATTTTTGTCATGAATTTATTTTTAGTACATACCTTCAACTTTGTTGATTTTTCTTTAATATTTTATTATTTTAAAAATATGAGAAAATATTTAATATAAAAATGATTAATCAGTGGGAAGGAGTACATTGAGTTCATCTGCTAGTGCAACCTCTGCTTTATGTGGCTTATTTATTATTTGAGATTTTTAAAAGATAAAAAAGAAGCATAATTTTCTCTTTAGAAGCAAATCCAGGTAGTAGCAAACATGTAACTGTACCAAATGATAGATCTAGTTCAAATCTTGATTTCATTTTCAGTCAAAGAAGTAAAGCAAGTTATTGTTAGATAAAACTTTAGTATAAGTTGTTTCTTTTTGTTTTTCTTTTATAAATAGGTCTGTTAATCCTTCCAGTAATCCTTCTTTGCCATCAGTCTTCAGTTTGCCTGTTTCAATTTTTAGAAGGTAAAGCATTTATTTCTATGATTTTCTTGCATTACTGCTGAATTACTGTTACATAAAGGGAAAACACTCTAATTTGGCCCAGTTTCCATTTAGCATCTAAATCATCTAACTTGTAGTGCTTTCATATTTCCTTCACACTGGTGCTTGGGAGGTTTCAGTATGTACACATTTCCGGCACCAGTTATTGTGCTTTGTTATTATTCACATTTTCAGAGAAGTTGAAAGAACTATACAGTGCACACCTACATACCATACCCTTCAGCCCTGAGTTATCAGTTGTTAACACGTGGGTCTAGTGGCTTTCTCCCCTCTCTATAGTAGTAATAGACTGCTACTAGCTTCCTCATTACCTTCTACCACCCTCTACCACACCAAATGTAATTCTTCTAAAATTTCTGTTACTGTAGATTATTTTTCTGTTTTTTTTTTTTTTTTTTAATCTTTATATAGTGCATTCTTGGGTTTGGCTTCTCTTGCTGGACTAGAAGGGATTTATCAGTGTCATTGCATGAAGCAGTGATAGGTTCATTTTTCACTGCTATGCAGCATTCTGTATAAGAATTTACAACAATTTTATTTACCATCTTGACATTGGTGGAACACTTGTTTGGTTTCCTATTTTGATCTATTATAAATAAATGACTACTAGGAGCATTCTTAAACACATTATTGTTGTGTTAGAGTATGTTTAGATTTGTAAATACTACCTAACAATTGGTTGTGCTGTTTTACATTCCCATAAGTATTGTAAGAGTACTAGCTGCCCATATCCTCAGTATCCTTGGTATTTGCATCACTAGTCACAGTAGTCATTGGGTTTCACTAAATCAAAAATTCATGTGACTACAATAGTCATTCTTAGAATGAGATTCAACATGTGGGTGCTGAGAGCTGCCCTAACTTAGAATCTCCATATCACAGATATAAAGATATGTTCCATACTAAGTGTTCCACAGGTATAGATTCTAGGTCCTTACAAGGTGAGTCACTCACAAGAGCCATAGTACCCAGTGTTGCTCAGAACTATGACTTCCCCTCCTGCAGTTATATCTTACTCCAGATCTCCTCTTCCAGATAAAGGTTATTTTTACCATCGGGAAAGCAGCTTGGTAAATTGCTGACATTCCAATTCTGTCTGGTTTCCCTGGGGAAAAAAGCAAGAGACTTAGCTCAAGATAAAATTTATCCATAGAGATGAGAAAGAATTTTTATTATTCCTTTACTCATAGTATTGTTGTCATTTAAAAAAGTTGTTCTCTCCTGGTAGATGTGTAGAGCTGTCTCAAGTTGGTCATGATATATTACCCTTGGCTTGTTATTATTTTTTTCTTCTGTAGACTTATTTTACTGTTCATTTTCCAACTTATTAGAAAGTTGATTACTATTACCCTTCTTTTCATTAAAGCTACCAGTGTTCCTAAATATGGCTTTAGATATATTCCACAGATTGATATACTATATTTTATTATCATTCAGTTAAAATATCTTCTAATTTCACTGTGATTTCTTCAACTCTTGGTTTAAAGTTAGTAAAAATTTAGTTTATAACATTTAGTATTTTCTACTAAAATTTTATTGATATCTAGCTTATTTTATTGATATCTAGGTTAATTCTCGTGTCTTCAGAAAATATTTTTTCTATTATTTTAAACTTGTGGAACTTGTCAAATTTTGCTTTATGGCCCAGCATATGGTCTGTTTATTAAATTCTCCATGTTTACTTGAAAATAATAATGTATATGCACCAGTTGGTGGGTGCACTGATCTATGTATAGCAAGTGTTAATTGTGTCGTTCAGAGCTTCTTAATATAAAATCTGCTTTTTTGTAGACTGGTCACATGTCAAATTCTTTCAGTTACTAGAGAAGTACATGAAAAATCTTCTGCAAAGACTTCGTATTTGTCCATTCTTGCTGTCTGTATTTTAAGAGTCTGTAATTAATTATATAATATTTTGATGTTTTCTGATGGGTTGTTTCTATCATGGTAAAGTATATCTCTTTATCTCTGGAGTGCTTCTTCATGTAGAATCTAGTTTATCTGTTGTAGAATTGCTTCACCAGCTTTTATTTGGCTAGTTGTTTGCATGACATATTATTCCATCCTTGTGGTTTTACTATTCTGTGTCCTTAATTATTTTTTTCAAAAGAAGTATATAGTTTTTGTTTAGTCTGATATTTACCTTTTAAATGGACTATTTTATTTTAATGCATTTTACATTTACTGTAATTACTAATGATTTTGGATACAAATGTGTTATCTCGCTGTTTTCTATTTGTCAATGTGTCTTTTTTTCTTTGTTTCTTCTCTCCTGCCTTCTTGGATTGATTTTTAAAATTTGTCCATTTTCAACTGTTAGCTTGTGGTTATGCATTCATTTGTGTATTGTTTTACATATATTATTTCTATATATTCTTTTACATGAATTATTATGTATATTTTATAAACTATAATCTAGAGATTATAGTTTACTTCCTTGAATACAATTTAGTATTTTTACTGTATACCAAAACACAGACATTAGAATAATATTAATTGCTCATTTCCCTTTTTTCCTATTATCAAATATTGAAATTGTACATATAAATTCTCCAAGACATTATTATAATTGCTATATGCAGTACCTACTCATTCATATGTTTGATCTGTTATTCTTCATTCCTTCTTGGGTTTCTTTGCCTCCATCTGAGATTTTCTTCCTTCTATTTTGAAGAACTTATTTTTTGGTTTAATTTAGTGCCATTATATTAACAACAATGATTTCAGTAAGTTTTTTTTTTTTTAATCTAAAAATCATTTTGACAGGTTGTGGTGGCTCATGCCTGTAATCTCAGAGACTCATGAGGCTGAGACAAGAGGATTGCAATTTAGAGGCCGGCCTCCGTAATTTAATGAGACCCTATCTCCAAAAATAAAAGAAAAATCATTTTTTGTCAGTTTTAAAGTACATTTTTACTAGATAGAATTTTGGGTGTTGGTTCTTCGTTGAAAGTTCTATGTCAGTTTTATTATTGCTTTTTTGAAGGAAATTTGTTTTCCGAGACCCTGAATTATTACTTCATCTAGGGCTCCAGCACTTTACGTATTTATTTTTAAAGCAGTTATTTATGTGTGGGTTGTTCTTTGTCTTTTTTTCTTTTTCTGGCTGCTTTTAAGATGTTCTCTTTGTTTTATTGTGATGTGTCTGGGTATAATCTTTTCATATTTATGTTGTTTGATATTCATATGGCTTGTTGAACTGAAATAGTTTGCTCTTTATGTGATTTGAAAATTTTTTAGCTAGTATTTTTGTTTTTCCTTACTTTTGTAGTACTGGATATGTAACCCAAGGCTTGAATTTGTGATCCTCCTGTCTCATCCTGCCGGTGGCTGGGTGGCTGGGATCACAGGAGTGCACCATCATGCCTTGCTAATTAGTATCTTTTGAAAGTAGCTGCTTTGCCCATTCTTTTAATTCTTCATGGAACATAGGTGGCATATATTCAAGATCATGTCACTATGGTAAAAGAAAAACATAAGATAAAATAAATTTAAACAAGATTGAGCAAAGAATGATTCATGAATTGGCAGCACTCAGACCTAGGAAGAGGGCTTGCAGTGAGGGCAGTGAGCTTCCATAGGCTGACACAGAAGTAAGATGAGATACGTGTGATAGGTTCGTTGGCAGTTTCTGATTGGCATAGCATTTGGTTTCCGTTTATTGTTTATGCTGGGCTTTAGTTTGCTGTGTAGGTACCCAAAGAGCCAGAGCCTGCTGGTCTTCCAACAGGAACTATATATGATATCCTTTTCTGTGTTTTCCAGTTTTTCTTTCTTTCACTTTAGCCTGATTATCTTCTCTTAACTATCTTCCAGTATTTTTCTTTTTTTTCAGTACTGGGGGTGAAACATAGGGGTGCTTTATCACTAAGCTTCATTCCTAATCCTCCCACCCTGCCCCTTTGTTTTAATTAATTTATTTTTTAATTTTGAGATAGGATCTCAGTTGCTGAGGCTGAGGGTTTTAACTTGTGATCTTCCTACATCAGCTTCTCCCGAGTTATTGGGATTACAGGCATGTTCCACTATGTCCAGCCTTTCTCTGCATGATTGATTTAGCATTAAATTCACATATTGAGTTTTAAATTTCATTTATAAAATTTCAATTAGGAGCTGGGGCTGGGGCTGTAGCTCTGTGGCAGAGCACTTGCCTAGCATGTGTGAGGCACTGGGTTTAATCCTTAGCACCATATAAAAAAATAAACAAATAAAATAAAGGCATGATGTCCATCTACAACTACAAAAAAAGTTTCAATTACATTTTTTTTTATTCGTTTCTGTCCTCTGATGAAATTCTCTATCATACTATGATTTTATTGAACACATTTAATACAATCATTTTAAAACTTTTGTCTGCAACCCCAATATCTGTGTTGTGTGTGGTCTACAGGACCGTTATGGTAGATTTTTTTTTAATTCATTTTGTATTAGTTAGCTTCATGTTACGGTAACAAATGCCTGAGATAATTAACTTATATTACATCTTCAAACTGTAAATACATTTTGTTCTGTCCCTAGCGAGCCTAACAATTTTTGATCAAACATTGCATATAGCAAATGAAAAATTACAGACTACTCATATTTTCTCTCCCTTCACAGAAGACTTAATTTTTTCTTGTCAGTAGTTACATTATGGGCAGATGAGTTTGATTTAATCAGAGATTGAACTGAGCTGATTCAGGGTTTAGTTTCATTCTTTGTAAAGGCTAGTCTGTTCTGTGGTTTGCTCTCTTTTCTAGAGCATAATCCTTAAGGAATTTTAACTGGTGGGCTAGGATGTTTACCAACTCCCTATTTCTTGGCAAATCCTGAACATGCATTTTAAAATTTCTAGCCCAATTTGGCCTCCAAAAGTTTTAAACTGCTGCTCTCTCTTTGTTCTGTGAGCCTGAGCTTTCTTTGTGATCAGAAAATACTATATGGTGTAAAGTTTTGGAGAATATAAGACTTATTTTCTAGTGGTCTCATTAGAAGTTAATTTGATTGGTACAGGCTTTTCATTCATACCTGGAAGTGGAAATTTCTTCATTAACTTTTTCTAGAAGAGTCTTTCCTACTGTCCTTTTGTCTTCTTTATTAGGTCAACTCTTTTAAGGTGTGTATGCCAGCTTTGTACAGATTATCCTACAATGTGAACTTACATGGTTATTTCCTTAATTACTGGTGATGCTCAGGTTGATGACCTGATGGTAAAAAGTGAAAAATATGTGTTTTTCCTATGAAAATGACACTTTCAGATTTGTAAATATCCTGTAACCTAACAGTCTTACACCATTCCTTTCACATCCTGTGATGATTCTTTCTGTATTCATAATTTTGTTAGGGGTTGTGCAAGGTGATCTAATCCTGTTGTTTCTTACACACGTATTAGATAGCTCCTCCCCTTCCATCCCCTTACTGCAACATCACTATGGATTTTTCACTTTCTATTAAAAAAAAAAAAAAACAGAAAAAAAACCTCTAGCCATTATCTTTATTCTTCTTTTGATGATCAAGTCATTCCTCATTTATCTAGTGCAAGTCCTGTGTCCTTTTGGCATGGCCTCACGAATCCTTCAGTACTTTCCTGCTTTCTAGAATAAAGAGATTCCCCTGGTACACCTTTGATTTCCATGTTTTAGACCAGCATCAGGTATTATTTCTCTAAGGAACTTTGGTGGCTTTTCATGAAAAGTTCCAACTAAAAATATCTTTACTTATTAAATTGTGTAGCCTGACTGGCATATAGAATTATGTCTTAGTATCTTTTATTGGGGTGCATGAAGTGAAAAAGAAACTTGGGCATCTCTTAGAAATCTTACCCAGTTTTTTTTTCTAATATCAGTCATAAATATGTGGTCAGGGATTTGGGATCTATTTTATTAGAAGAAGTATTCTTTAACATTGGCATATACCAAGCATTGCTGTCTATTAAACACTATTAATCTAATTTTAATTTAAGAGAAATTGCTGTTGAGTTTGTTCTTATATCTAAATATATTTTTTTGTTCTCTTGTTGAGTTTATTGGTGATGTAACTATAAAGGGCTAATAAAAAATTGAAATTCAGTCACTTAGGGACCTCCAATCATAGGCAATTCCTTTAGCCTTTTTGAGAAGCTTTATTTTGATCATCTGTAAAGTGGACATTATGGTACCATCCCTGAAACTGAATGACTGAGCGATAAGAAACAGCATTTGGTAGAAGGCAGGCATTTGTGTTCTAGCTGAACACCTTTTTAGATTCAATTCACTGTAGTCATGGGACCTGATTTCAAGGAGTATTAGTTATCTCTACAACACCTCTACTGTAACATAAAATGTGGCTGGTCCTCAAGGAAGCGTTTCATGAAGTATTCTTTGAAGTTTAGAGGAGGAGTGAAGAATAATTGAAAGATCATATAGAGCATGATAAACTTAAGGCAGCAGTTAGGAGAGAGGTCCTCACATTATTGTGGCATGTGAAGCATACAACTAGATCTCGTTTGAACTCATCTTTTCAGTAGTATTTAAGAACTTATAAGTTTGTGGTTATTTTATATATTTTCTTTTAGGTATCATCTGCCAGTTCATGTAATCGGCCACCATGCTGTGAGTCCTTACGCAATAGTTCTGCCATTATCTGATTTTTTGGCCTTGAAGCCTGTATCAGATATGCTGAGAATAGCTTGGAACCTGTCATGGTATCATGGGAGTGATAATCTACTGAAGCAAGTGAACTCCGGAACTGATAATCAAGAGTAAGCTGTCAGATTTAGCAAAAAGCATTCAACAGTTAATTAATTATAACTAAGTAGTTGGATTTTACTTTTTCACTTGATATTATCATCTGATTTTGTTTTTAACTGAAGGTAATTTTTTTACTTTGTTTTAAAAATCATATATGTTTATTTAAAACATCTATCACATGAACATTTAAATTAAAAAACATTGTGTTCTATGCTGTTGAAATATTATATGAAGTTTGTTTAGTTAATAGACAGAAATCATTGAAAAAAGTGCTCTGGAGTAGAATAAAACTCAATAAGTATATGTGGGAATGTTATGACTGTGGAAATTACTTTTGAACATATTAATGTTCTGTCATTCTTAATGAATAAAATTATTTTATATTTCTGTAGGGAAGAAAAAGTTAACAAAAACACTTGGCATGCCGATGTGAAACTCTAATGTTGACAGATACATACCCATTTTCTTTTGACTATAAGACAACCTTTAATTTCAAAGAAAATGAAGATAAAACAGGATTTTTAGGAGAGTTTAGAATAGAAATAAATGTGGGCTTCCATATAAATAGCTTTATGTTGGTCTTTTTTCCTTTTGTCTAGATTTTTAGATACATTGAAGTTATCCACAAAAGACAGCCTCATTGTGAAGATAACCTACGCAGCCAGTGGGCTGCAGGACTGCTTCTGCTCCATTGTTCAGGCCACAGCCCACAGGGATGTTCGGGCTGCTGTCACTCGGATGAGTTTTTATCTCCTGAATGACAAATTGTCTTTAAAGGGTGGCATTGGCCCATGTGGGGTTGCCTTAAAGTCCTTGGCTTGGCACACTGTGCTAAACAGGTCAGTGTAAGCTTAATGTTTCTGGTTTCAAAGACCTGGATTGAATTGTATTTGGGTTCTTCACCAAACCTTTGAAGATAAAGAGAATGTATTTTATAGTTGCTATCATGAGAAAAATGCTTTTTATAGAAAGAAAAAATCCAGGATTTGTATTACCTATAATAAATAATGATATCAGAAGAGAAAAATTTTAACTTAGGTAATATATTTTATAAGGAATTATTAATAAACCTATAACAATTTTATTTATTTTCCTAGCTTATAAAATCTTATCCCACAAAAGTAAGTACTTAGGACAAGACAGATAAAACACACTGAATGTTTATCCTGTCCATATTTATAAATGAGTCACGATGTCAGTGGATTAATAGATTGATACACCTGCCAAAGGCTGTTTTTGTTTTGTATTGTTCTTAAGTCAATTATCTCATTTCTCTTCTTATTCTGTATTTCCTGAAATTGGTGCTGTATAGCTTTGGTAGTAGTTACTAGAAAGACTCTAGTTTGAAATGTAGCATATCTGACTGGTAGCAGATGGCTGCATTTCAAAGAAGACTGATGAGTAGCAACTGTTAACAGTTTTCCATTTTAGTCTTCACATGGTTTTAGTGTAAAATGTATAACTTTCTTAATAAAGTGTGCAGTTGTCAAAAATGCTAGGTTAAATGAGTTTTCAAAAAGTGAATGCCTTTACTAGTTTTGCTTTAATAATTAGAATATCTAATTAGGCTTTTCTTATCATGTGCTGGAACCACCTAGTACTACCTTGTGAGAGAGCTGATAGCTGAATGTTCAGGGTCTTTGAAAATTGATTGTCAAACACAGCTACTTTTAAAAATTATCTTTACCCCTCACACATCAGATAGAGCACCAATGTCTAGGGAATATAAAGAACTCAAAAAGCTAAGCACAAAAAAACCAAGTAACCCAATCAATAAATGAGCCAAGGACCTGAAGAGATACTTCTCAGAAGATGATATACAATCAGTCAACAAATATATGAAAAGAATGTTCATCATCACTAGCAATTAGAGAAATGCAAATCAAAATCACTCTTAAGATTTAATCTCAATCCAGACAGAATGGCAGCTATTATGAAGAAAAACAACAATAAGTGTTGGCGAGGATGTGGGGGAAAAGGTACACTCATACATTGCTGGTGGGACTGCAAATTGGTGCAGCCAATATGGAAAGCAGTATGGAGAATCCTTGGAAAAATGGGAATGGAACCACCATTTGACCCAGCTAGCCCTGTCCTTGGTCTTTACCTAAAGGACTTAAAAACAGCATACTACAGGGACACAGCCACATCAATGTTTATAGCAGCACAATTCACAATAGGTAAACTGTGGAGCCAACTTAGATGCCCTTCAATAGATGAATGGATTTAAAAAATGTGGCATATATACACAATGGAATATACAATAAAAGAGAATAAAATCACGGCATTTGCAGGTCAGTGGATGGGGTTAGAGAAGATAATGCTAAGTGAAGTTAGCCAATCAAATGCTGAATGTTTTCTTTGGTATAAGGAGGCTGATTCATAGTGGGATAGGGAGGGGGAGCATGGGAGGAATAGACAAACTCCAGATAAGGCAGAGAAGTTGGAGGGGAAGGGAGGTGCATGGGGTTATAAATGATGGTGGAATGTGAGGATCATTATTATCCAAAGTACAGGTATGAAGACACGAATTGGTGTGAATATACTGTGTATACAACCAGAGATATGAGAAATTGTGCTCTATAGATGTAATAAGAATTGTAATTCATTCTGCTATCATATATAAATAAAAAATAATAAAATAAAAAATTATATAAGCCTAAATTTAAAAAAACCATAAAGGTATTAAATATGGGAAAGTCATCACTTTCTACAACATTTTACTCTTTATCTGTGCTCTTGAGGTTGTTCGCATCTACTATATCTGTTGTATGAAAATACTATAAAATTCCATGTTACTTCGCCTTACACTTTGGTTAGTTGTGCAAGATCTGTCAGCCCTATTTTTTTAACATTCTTGCCGGCCAAGGCAAGCATAAAATCTGCAGGTTCAACATATTTGATATGTTCCTGTTTGTCAAAAGAAAAATTTATGGTAAAAGCCAATGATATTTTTTAAATCAGTGACCCTAAATTTTTTTTCTTTGTGAATTCAAACTGTAAAATTAGTATACAACATCATATTGAAGCAAAACTCTCAAAGTGGGGATCAATGGAAGCCCCTAGGGCAGTTCAGATTGGTCAGTAGCAATAACTCTATGTGAGCATCACATTAGATTTTCCCAGGTCTAACCTAAGAGGAGAGTACAGAGTGTGTTTATGTTACAGAGTGTGTCTGTGTTATGTACAGTTGGCCCTCTGTATATACAGGTCTATACTCATGGAGTCAACCAATAGCAGATTGAAAATTCTAAAAAAAGTGTTTGTACTGAACAAAATCAGACTTTTTTTCTTATTATTCTCTAATACAGTGTAATAAAACTGTATAAATAGTGTTTAATTCATATTTGGTATTAAAATTAATCAAGAGGTAATTTAATGTATACTGGAGAATGTTCTTAGGGTTTATGCAAATTCTGTGCCACTTTATACAAAGGTTGGAGCGTCTGCAGATTTTGATATCTGCAGGAAGTTCTGGAATAAATCCCTCATGGATGCTGAGGGACAATTATATTTTTTCTTTTTCATTTTGCTTATAGGTTCATGTTTATTCACTGTAATATTGATACTGCTGCCTAATTTATAAAACAAACTCATGGATTTCTGCTGCAGTGTTTTAGTAAGAAATGTAACAAAAATATATATCACAGATTTTTACCTTTTTATGAAAAATTAGAAAAATTTTACTTACAGAAATATGTGTATAGAAGGAACTTTGGGAACTCATCTAGTTTTGCATTTATTCAGCTGAAGGAACATCACTTTTTTAACCAGTTAGCTAAGATGAACCAACACTGTAGAGGAAAAAAATGTGTGGAGAGAAAATTTCCTGTAAGGTACGACTGTATAAATTACTGAGATAATTTTTTCACAAGCTTAAATTACATTTTTTTCTACTATATATAATGATTTCAAAATAGCTTTCTAGACAAAATAATGTACAGGAGCATGGTTGTGCTTGTTTGTATAAGTGGGGTGTGTGTGTGTGTGTTTGTATTTATTTATTTATTTTGTTACCAGGGATTGAACCCAGGCATGCTCAACCACTGAGCCACATCCCTTGCACTTTTTATTTTATTTTGAGACAGGGTCTCACTAAATTGCTTAGGGCCCCATTAAATTGCGAGGCTGGCTTTGAACTTGTGATCCTCCTTCCTCAGTCTCCCAAGTTGCTGGGTGGTGTTTGCCCACCACACCTGGCTCAGTAAATTGAAGTTAATTTTAAAAACGTATATATCCAAAAACATATATATCCAAATGAATGTACCGCAAAAGGAGTCCTTACAGGAGTAAATACATATTAGAAAAATTCTGACTTTGCCCATATTTTTGAAATTGTCCTCTAACTCTAAGGTCATTTAAGCAACAGATGTAAAGAAGTTTTATATTTTGAAGTCAAAATTAAGAAATAGATGATAGACTCAGCTTACTAGAATTTACAGTTAGAAATTTATCCTCGTTCAGCTGGTTCCTGTTAATTTTGAATGTTTAATGTCTCTACCTCTTTCCTATTAAAAGTTCTTTTGCTACTGTTTTTGCTGAAGCTTTTACCAATTTCTGTGAAACAGGGAGTCTTATCCCTATTTCACTCATTGTGTTGTTTTCTGAATGATCCTTCTAGAATACACATCACCTCTGGCCTCTACTCCATGGCGTGCTATATGGAGTTCAAACCCACTAGCATGACTTATAAGGTCTTTTTTCATCTGGCAGTTGCCTACCTTTTCAGCTGCGTTTCTCAACTCTGACATTATTTTATGAACTACATATATCCAAGTTTTATGAAAGCATGTGAAGTTCTAGGGCATATATTACTGTTTTATGACTTCTTGCCTTTGTGCAGTTAACTCCATGGCTGTCTCATGAATATCTACTCATCTTTGAGCTTCAAGTCAAGATTCTTTTCCTTTGCAATGTGCAATTGTCATGGAATTGTAATTACCATAGTAATTATCTTGTGGCTGGCCTGCATTTCTTCTATAATTGTTAAAGTTGTTTGAGTATTTGTCTTCTCTGCTTAGGTAGGTACCTGGTATTATTACATTCCTCTATCCTCACATATGGCTTAAGGCATAGTATACAGTTGGCCCCTAAAAATGTAGGTTAGATGAGTCTGAGAGCTCTCAGAACTCCTTTAGTCTAGCCATGTACTTGAAGAATTCCCTTCCATATATTCCTGTCAAGTGGCTATGCACCCTTGGCATGAATACCTCCTTTGAAGGATGGTCATTTTTTTTAACTATAATTATTACCATGTTCTTCTTACTTTTGAACTGCTACCTAGTAATTTCTACCCATTAATTTGTTCATTATACTCACATGGAATAAATGCTATCTATATTCACATGTGATAACTCCAATTATTCCTATTCATAACTATAATTTCTTCTTTGTTTTTCCTCCTCACAGATTCTAAATTCTTTCAGTACTTGCAGACTTTTTGCTTGTTCATACTGTTTTAGAAATCTCTCTGTATTCAGATATGATGTCTTTTGGAAGTTTGTGGTGTGGGATGGAGTGGAGGGGAAGAAGGGGCTATTGCTTCTTTTTCTTAGTTATTTTCATCATTCAGAAGTCTTTATTGATGACCCATCAGTTGCCAGACTCTTGTAGGAAATTGAGCAGTGAGGGAAGTTGGTTAAGAGTCCCTGCTGTTCTGGAACTTGCCAAGAAGGTAGCTAAACACGACCTCTCTTCTAAGGGATGGAGCAGTTGGGGGCCAGGGTTTAAGCTAGGCCTCAACAGATAAGTGGGATGGAAGCAGCAGAGGTGCCAGACAAGGTCATAAGGCCTCAAGCCAGGAACCGAAGGCAGGTAGACAAGAGGTGGAGGCATGTGGGAGCTGGCATAAAATGAGGCTGCAGAGGTGATAGTGTAAGATTACTATGGATGTCACAGAAGACCTTTTTTTAACATTTTTATGATTCTTACATTTTATCTTGTTAGATCCTTTCTTTTGCTGTGTCTTTTTGAAATATTTCATCTCAGTTTTTATAATCTGACACATCTTTTGAGCTGAATGTCATTTTGGGGAAGTGAGATTTTAAATAAAAAAATGAAAGGATAATATGACAAACACCTGGGCTGGGGTTTGTGGCTCAGTAGTAGAGCACTGGCCTAGCACATGTGAGGCACTGGGTTTGATCCTTAGCACCACATAAAAAAATAAAGAAAGAAAGAAAAAAAGTAATAAAAATATTGTGTCCACCTACAACTAAAATATAAATATTTTAAAAATATGACAAACACCCTATTACTAACAAATATAGCCTAATGTGAGTGTTGGAGTGTTTATATTAGCATTTATGTTCTAATACTTGGTTGTTCTGTGACCATGGAAAAACTACATAACCATATCTTTGCCTGAGTTTTCTCATTTTTAAAATGGAGCTGTGAATTTAATGAAGATTGATAGATGACTGTGAAGTTCTTAGAACAGAGTCTGGCGCAAGGTCAGTGTGCAATAAGTGCTGGGTGTTATAATTAGTATTATCATTACTTTTATTAATGTTTTGATGTAGTTACATTAGATTTTTTTAAAAGTAAAACATTACAGATAAAATTGAATTTTGTTATTCTCAATTTTCTTTAAAACAAATCATATTTTTTTGTTGACTCTCTTGTAGCAGATTTTTTTTTGTTTTAAAGAATCTCAGGAAATTGGTATGTATCCTTAATGACATCTTTACAAGACTTTTAGCTCCTCACTTTACTACCCTGTTCTTCCTAATTATTGAAAATTAAGTCTGAAACACTGATTCTTATCTGTGAAGCATGACACTTCCAGAATGAAAAAGCAACATTCGTAGCACAGTTAGAGGAAGTGTTTTTCTCTGTGGCATTCCTTTGGTTCCTTTTCTAATTGAGTATTTTCTTTTGAGCTAATTCTTTCTTCCAGTTTTTTCCGTTTCTTGGGCACGTGTTTTCTCTACTACCAGCTGTATTATTGAAGGCAGTTGCCCTGAGTCCTTCCTTTTGCATTTTCATAATCTAGGTTAGTGTCTCATAAGATAGCCTGCTCGTGTGAAGTGTGTTGGGTGCGTATGTGTCTGATGAACAGTGGCAACATGCGTATTTTAAAGAGCTAAAACCATTATTACTGTGTTTGTTATTATAGGTTTCTACAAGTGCTCCCTGCTTGTACTGAAGATGAGAAACTGCTAATAGATATCATACATTTTTTAAATAAGTTAATGAAGGAACAAAGAAAAAATCCATCAGTAGAATTTCTAAACTGGATTCTAGAATTACTTCTTAGACATGTAAGTATTGTGAAAGAATTTGGATATTGGGTTTCAGAAGTGATGCTTTTATAGAAAAGGATAATCTTTACGTGGTCTTTGCTTAGTAAAGTAGTTCTCATCTTGGAACAAATGACGCGTAGCAACATGGCCTTCCTGATATGACCGGGTTTACTAGATTTAATTCTGTAGAGCATCTGGGACCTTCAGTCTTCGTGTTTTAATGAAATTTGTTCTATATGTGAGCTTTCTGCTGAAACTGTATTTTTAAGTGGGATTGCAGGGTGGGGGTGGGATTTAAATAGGTATGTGGAGAGGTAAATAGCAAAGCCAGAAGGAAAGCAGGAGGGATATAGTGATTGTGAAGCTGGAAAGAATGAATAAAGTGCTCAGGCTTTAATCTAATGTCACTGAAGTATCTGCCCTTCCAGCCCCCATTTCTCTCAGGGTTTTGCTCTGTTACAAGAGACTTAGTCAGAACCCATTTAGCTCACTCACTGTCTGTTGTTGGTCCCTGTCTGTCCATCTATGCATCTATTTGAAAATACCTTATCTATCTAATTAACTTACCAAAAATAACCCTTTGCAAAAGTAATCAAGAAAACAATACAAAGAATTAGAAAATAAGGCCTAAACTGATTTAGAATAGGCTCCATTATATGTTAATATCTTTGCTTTGCTTAAAAAGATGATTCTCTGTAAAAATATTAAGTATTACATATTGAAAGTCAGAAATGCTAACCCTTAATGATTGTGTGTGTGTATACAGCTTATTAGATGTTTATTATCATTTCCCTTATTGTAGACTGGTGGAACTGGGGGCTGTTTTGTTCATAATTGCATACCAGCATCTGCCATAGTGCCTTACACATAGTAGACTCCCAGTAAACATCTGTTACCTTAGTAATAAACGTAGGACATTAAGGAAGATATGCAGGAAACATATAACTTTAATTTTATAACTTGTTCAAATATAATAAAATGGATATTATTGAATATGTTCAAGTTTACACATCAAATATATTTATAGACGAAACTGAAATTATAATTCTGTGTCATTGGAGATGTGTGTGTGTGTGTGTGTGTGTGTGTGTGTGTGTTTTGGTTTCTGTAGTTTGGTAAAGAGATAAATTGTTTAGAGTAAGGTGAAAATTTTTTTCATATTTGGGACTTGTGTGTTTCCTTTTCTGTGAAATGTCTTTTGTTATGTCCTTGAGGGTTCTGCCCTATAATTGCATTGTTTCTTTCTCCTCTTATCATAAATTAAGGAGATTAATGCTTTAATAAGTGAATTCCAGGAGCTTTTTTCCTTGCTTGTCACTTATCTTCTGACCATGCGTTTGGTCTTTGGACTTCATTATCTTGCTTCCATCTCATCTACTGCTTTCATATCCTTGTTTCATTGTGTTGATATAATAGTTACATTATATTCCATGACCTTAATTTCACATTTAGTCATAGTCCTACAGGTGTGTGTATCAGATCTGAACACTTCTCATTGCTGACTATGCCAGGCTCTGACCTGCCACCCACCCTTGGGTAAACTGGGCCTTCAGGCTTCCACGCGTTCTACCTATGCTTTCCAAGATGGCGAGTCACATCATGTCACTCCTCTATTCAAATTCTCCATGTGCTTCCTCTCTCATTCAGATAAAGCTTTAAAATACTAACTGTGGCCCAAGGTTTGGGCTTGATTCTGAGCATCTTTCTGACCTCTTCTGCCACCTCACTTCACACATTCTGTTCCAGGCACCATTTTTTCAGGCACTCACACTGCCTGAGCACTCTTGGATTTTCTTTTCTCTTTTGATGTCTGTATGGTTAACATCCAAACTTAATTCAGTGTTCTATTCACATGTTGATCAGAGAAGTCTTCTCTGATGATGGCATCTAATGTAGCACCATCCGTGCCTGTCTCCCTGACTTTTCTGCTGTATTTTTCTTTATTGTACCTGTCACTCCCACCTATGTCTGTTCTTTTGAAAAAAAGCCAGGGCTTTTTTTCCATTTTTTAATCAGGTTGCTTATTTTCCTGCTGATGAATTGTTTGAATTCCTTATATATTTTGGATATTAACTCCTCGTCAGTTATGAGGTTTGCAGATTCTTTATTCCATTCCATAGATTGACATTTCACTCTGTTTGTTATGTCTTTTGTTGCACCAGAGCTTTTAAGTTTGATGTAATCCCGTTTTTCCATGTTTGTTTTTGTTGCTTGTACTTTTGAGGTTATATTCTAAAAAGCTATTGCCTGACTAAAATCAGTTGAAGTTTTTTTTAGTAGCTTTATAGTTTTCAGGTGTTATGTTTAAGATTTTAATCCATTTGAGTTAATTCATGTGTACCATGTAAAATAAAGGTGCCATTTTATTCTTCTGTACATGGATATTCACCTAATAAAGAGACTGTCCTTTCTCCATTGTGTGTTGATGACACCTTTGTCAAAAATCAATTAAATGCAAATATGTAGATTTATTTTAGGGCTGTTTATTCTTTTTCATTGGTTAGTATATCTGATTTTTGTACTAGTACCATGCTATTTTGATTACTGTAGCTTTGTAGTGTATTTTGAATTTAGATCATGTGATGTTATAGATTGCCCCTTTGAGCATCTTTTGTGGATTTTGTGAATTTTAGGATCTTTTTTTCTATTTTGATAGAGTTGTATTGAATCTGTAGACTACTTTGGATAGTATAGATATTTTAACAATATTAATTCCCAAGCATTTTATTATTTTTTGTAGTTTTTTTATAAATGGGATTTTTATCTTGATTTTTTTGTTTATTACCACGTAGAGACACTACTTATTTTTGTATGTTGATTTTTTTATTCTACAAATTTACTGAATTTATTAGTTCTAAAGTCTTTGGTGGAGGCCTCAGTGTTTTCTATATATGGGATGAAATTCTTTGTAAATAAAGATGATTAGGCTCCTTCCTTTTCAGTTTGGATGCTTTTCATTTCATTCTCTTGCCTACATGCTCTTGCTGGGACTTCCAGTTCTGTGTTGAATAGAAATGGTAAGAGGTGGACTTTCTACCTTATTCCTGATATTAGAGGAAAAACGTTCATGTTTTCATTGTTGAGGATGATGATACTTGTGGATTTGTTGTATGTGGCCTTGATTGTGTTGAGGTACAGCATCCTTTAACTAATTTAGGTCAATTTTTTTTTAATAAAAGGGAGTGGAATTTTGTCATGCTTTTTCTGCATCTATTGTGATGGTCATATGACTTTGTCTTTTATTCTGTTAATGGTGCTTTATTACATTTTCATATTTGTGTATGTTGAATCATCCTTACATCCTTGGGATGATTTCCACTTGATCATGATGGATCATCCTTTTAATGTGCTGTTGAATTTGTTCAACAAATTAATATTAGTTAATATTTTGTTGAGGATCTTTATATCTGTATTCGTCAAGAATATTGACCTGTAATTTTCTTTTATTGTCTTTTTCTTGCTTTGGTATCAGGGTAATTTTGGCCTCATAAAATGAGTTTGGAAGTAGTCCCTCTTCTTTTTTCTTTATTTTTTGGAAGAACTTGAAAAGGCTTGGTGTTCTTTCTTTACAGGTTTAGTAGAATTTTGTAATGAAGCCAAGTCTTGAGCTTTTCTTTGATGAGAGACTTTTTATTACGGATTTCATCCCCTATGTAGTTTGATTCTGTTTTTAGATTTTTCTGTTTATTCATGATTCAGTCTTGGTAGATTGTGTCTATCCATTTCTTCTAGGTCATCCAATTTTTTGGTTATACATTTCTATTTCTATTTTGTCAGTTGTAGTGTCTGCTCTTTCATTTCTCATTTTATTTGAATGTTCTGTCTTCATCTAGGTTATCTTTTCAAGAAACTTAGTTCTGCTGATCTTTTCTATTGTTTTTCTAGTCTATTTCATTTTTTTCTTTTACTGTCATTTATTATTTTCTACCTTTTTGTTTTTTATTTATTTTATTTTTTAAAGTTATTGTTATTTTTTTTTTTTCGTTAGAACATCTCAGTAAAATAAAATTCCGGTTTATTGTTGGATAACATTGTTTCACACATACATCAAGCAGGCCAAAAAAAATAAACAGCAACTTCATAGACGGAAAGAAAGGAAGAAAAAAGAAACCTTTTTTATCTTTGGCCTTTTTAACTGTCTCATACAAAACAACTACTTATAATACAGCTAAAGTACTTAATGCCAAAAAAGTTATTGGAATGCTCAGAATAAGGTTATTTTGTTGTTGTTGCTTTTGCTTTTTTTAGTTATTTCCCTTCTTTGAGATTATAATGAACATGGCCACACCACAGGTAAAGTCAAGTGGGACAGAGGATACTCCAAAGGCTGGTTGGTTACCCGAGATCATTAAAAATGGCTGACCCCTGACGATATGTACAAAAATTTAAAATGTAAATAAAAAATACCAACATCACCCTCTTAAAAGTACTTTTAATAAAAAAAAAAAAAGCTAGGCCTTGGAAGTTTTGGTTCTTTCTTTGCTTTCCTGTTGCAAATTCACATTGATTTTGGTCGGAGACTGTGTGTCATCCTAGGATGGCACTGGCTGTGTCCTCTCTGCAGAAGGTGACCACATTGAGATTCGGAGATGGGAAGTGGAGAGCGAATAGGTCATAGCAGCCTCTTATTTGTAGTTTAACTTTTCCTTTTTTGCCATCTAGTCGTCCTATCCATCTTCCGGTTCTTTGTGTCAACATCATCATCCCTGTCATCTGCAGCTGCCCATTTGCTGTAGCTGCCTCAGCATCCTCGCCAACACCATCCTCCTCCTCTCCCTCCAGCTCATCCACAGCCTCCTGCTCCCCATTTTCCTCATTAGCATTACCACCAGCAGGTGGCTCTTTCATTCTCTGCCTCCTCCACAACTTCCTCCTTCTCTGCTAAGTGCTTGGTGGTGGTCTGGGAGCTGGTGTCCATGCGGCCTCTGCTTGGTGGGCCCACGCATGATGGGACATGGTGGGTTGAAGAGTGTGGGGTCTGGGACCATAGAGCTGCCAGAGCTGGGAAGGTGTTCCTAGCAGGAGCTGAACCTAGGAGCTGCAGGAACCATGCAAACGTGGCTTTTCAGAGCAGCAGGTCTGCCTTCTTAAGATTGGGAGCTTTGTTCTTATTTTTTTTGTTTCTCCAGATATAACATAAGGATGTTTATTCGAGATGTTCTTTTTCATGTAAAGGTGTTTATTGATGTAAACTTGCCTCTTAGATTTGCTTTTGTATATCCCATTAGTTTGGGTTATTTCGGATCCATTTTTCTTGTCTCTTGATATTTTAAATTATTTCTTTTTCTTTCTTTTTTTTTTTTTTATTGACACACTGGTTGTTTAGAGCATATTGCTTAATTTCCATGTAATTTGAGAATTTCGCTAAGTTCCTCTTTGTATCAACTTGTAGTTTTATGCCATTATGAAGGAAAAGATATTTGCTATGGTTTCAGTCCTGTTAAATTTGCTAATACTTTTAAAACCAGACATTTAAATGATTTGAATTTTATGGTATGAATTTTTTTGTAGTTACTAAAGTAAAATGAAATTCTTGCAAGATACCAGTTGATTTTAAGAAAGAATTTTTGGTACAATTAAATTTGTTTACATGGCTTTATATGGTGTCTAGCCTTTCTTTAGAAAATTTCTATTTTTTCTTGTCATTTATTATTAGTAATGGTATAAATAATAATAATATTTTTAAGGGTGAGCCAAACAGACTTAAGTAACCATCTACAAACAGGAGGGTTTACTTTCTAAATATCTTGACCAAGATTAAATTAGAAAGTGTTGTGTAACTACAGATGGGTTAGGATAAAGAAAACTTGAAAATAAAAAATTAAGTTCCTTTTAAAGTTTTTTTTGTGTGAAATCAATACAATAAATAAAGAAAATATTATGTAAGAAAGTCAATGAAATAGAATATTCAAAGAAATTGTTTTGAATGTACAGATATGTGAAATGATATGTAAAAAGCTATGATTGCAAAAACTAACAAAAGTACGCAGATATGAATGCCCTATCTTTCAAAAAAAAAAATGTTAATAGAAAGCAAAAAGAAAAATCAACTACCTTCCTGAGGGAAGATTTAGGAACTCTTGTAAAAATTTTGTTTATGTGTTTTATCACAATATTTATTTATTACAAACATGCTGTAATTCTTGGACACCTTAGAAAGTTATTGCCCCACTATTCTATATCTTAACTTAATGGTATTTTGTTAACATAAAAAAAAAAAAAGCTAGAAGTGGTGAATTAAATATCATTCCTACCTGAATGAGTTTTTTGATGGAAATTCATAAAAGTGGTATATTATTTTTCTTTTTTTGTTGAGGCTGTTCAGAAATATGTAATATACATCTTTCTTGGCTGACTCTCATGTGACATACTCGTGTGCAGAGTTCCTTGAGGGAATTGCAGATCCTTGTGGCATAGGTTGCTGATGGATGTAAACTTGGATATGATGAGTGGTAACAGAGTGTGAATTAAGAAATGAGCTGTCATTACAGAAATTGTTTCCTTTTGGAGGTCAGCAGTGACAAAATGATGGCTTAAGTGGTTGATTTAAAATCAGATTGAATACTAATGTCTAAAGACAAAAACACCTGGTATGATTAAACACTTGAGATCAATAGGCAGCAGTAGAGACGTCTGTTCTGCTCCTTGTACTTGAGGAATGGTAACTAATCCCAATTTTAAAATGATGTTGCTGAGGTTCACTGAATCTTAATAACATGGAAATTGAAGATGAAAAAAGGGGAGAACTCTTAGCAGATTATATGCAGAAAGCTGTTAATCTTAGATATATGCCTACTGTGTAAGTATATTAATCAGTAACTTCTACTTAATTTTTATCAGTATATAGAATTAATAATCTTCCCAAGATGAGGTTTGAATCTTAGTTCAAATAATTTGTTTATTTTGTCATTACTTATAGGAGTCCAAGGGTTGATTGTGAGTGATTGTGAGTCAGTCTTTGGTTTTTGGAATAAGATAACCATAGAAAATACATTAATATTTGTGATAGACTAAATGTGTATTTTGATTCTCTTTTTCATGTCAAACAGATTTTGTGGTTATGTTTTATGTAATTTTTCAAAGGCATTTCTTCCTCAAGATAAAAGTTGGGAAAAAATGCCGCAGTCTGGCTGGGCACAAATCACAAGCCACTGAAGCAGGAACAAACTTTATTTCTGAATTCCACCAGCACACTCCACACACGCTCCCCGGGAACTCTCCCGAACGCCACACACATGGCTCCTCCAGGAACCACCAACCAGAAATCCCTCCTCTGGCACTTCCCCAACCAATGGGAACTCTCCAGGAATCCCCGAGAGAACTCCAAAGTAGCAGGCCGAGGTGGACAGCAGGTGTCTAATATTACAATTGAATACACAGCTTAATATAACCATTATCATCTCAATGGCTTGCTGGCGTCACCTCTCAACCACTACTTCTGGCAAAAATGCCATGTGTCATCCCGACTTGGCTGTGGCCCTCAACAAAAAAATACTGCTTATATGTAAAAACAGTAAAACAAGTTAAAAACAAATATCCTTCCCCATACTTTGCAAAAACTCTCAATTATATTAAATATAGTTGTTATGCTTTATTGAACATATATATAATATAAACAATTTTTGGTTTTAAGTTTCTTTTCCCTGAAGGGAATGCAGTTTTGTTTTTACATTAAGTTCTTTTATATGAAGTCAGATTTCATAACAGCAGTGATTGCATTTGTGTTTTCTCTGTTATTGTGTGCTGTCATAGTCACTGGAGATACCACCTGATGCTCAGGATGGAATGCTAACTGCTTTTGGAGGATGAGCTTCCTCTGCTCTCAGTATGGCTTTCCTTCTGTCTTTTGGCCCTTTCTTAAGAAAGAAATGAAGGTGCAAATCTTGAAGTTTAATCAGAAAGTTAACTGAAATCTTGTTTTCTTAGCCTAGTGCCAGTGACTTTAAGGTGATTAGTACATATTCTGTGTATCTCTTAATGCTTCTGGTTAACGCACCGTTTTCTACTCCCTCAGTACGTTAGCAAGCTATTCACTATTTATTGATTGCTTCTATTAGGTGCCAGGCACAAAATAAACATTTAGTCTATTACAAATATTAGTTATGGATTTTTGTGTTAGAAAAGTAGAAAATTATTATCTAGTAATTAGGGTTGTAAATCTTTATAGGTAAAAGGGAATCAGATATTAAAATAAAGTTTTTGAAGAAATGTGGATCATACCATTAAGTAGAAAAGATTATTTTAATAGTGTTTTTCACTTAGTATCATGTTTGCTTAAAATATATAATTAAAGTTGTTTACATTTCTACTTACAGAAACAGATGAGAGTATGTACCAATGAGGTGTGATTATGTGTGATTTTCTCTCATTGTGTTTTTTTCTGTTCTCAGTTTTCTATAACATATGCTTTCTTTTTGTTGAGATGACATATTAAACACCTGTTGAATTTAGAACATCTTTATTGATGCAGTGAAGGCCCAGACCTACTAATTACATAGTATAACTACCTGTTAATTAGATAGTAAAACTTTTTAGTTCATCTAGAACATAGGTAGTAACAAAAAACCTTTATAGGAAAAACATATAGCTTAGAGAGTAAATATATTTTTAACAAATTTCATTTTTTAGAGCCCAAACCCACTCTTAGACCTGCTGGTTCTGACAGAGACTCAGGCACGAGAAGAAATAGATGACATCCGGACTGCTATCAGGCAGCAACTTCAGAAAGAACTGATTGCACTTTTCAATACCTTGCTTCTCAGTTTCATGGCAGTTACTGACAGGTATCATTTGTATTGTTGAAAGTTTGGGTACAATTATTCAAAATCTACTTTTCCTCTGATTTTCAGAGATTTACTTCTTTAAAATTAGGAGATATAAGTACTTTGGTACTGATAGTTAAAATTAGTCTGCTTATTTGCATGTTGATGTATGTTACATTTTAAAAAACAGAACATTTATAATAGTGTCTATTTGGTTACTTTGTTGTTGATCTGTGAGGAATTGAACTTGTAGGCTTTAGTATAGGTTCTTTGTATTTCTAAAATACTTTAAAAGCAATTGGATAGCAGATATATAAAAATCATGATCTTAAAAATCATATGCCTAATGGAATAGGTAATAGTATAGTTAATAATCATCAATTTATATTTGAATTCATTCTTGACTACTTAATTTTAAGAATTTTATTTTTTGATAGAAAATATTCTATTGATTGATCTGTTTCTGACAGTCTTGCTTAATTATGTGTTAAAGTCATTAAAAGCTTTCATTTCCTTTTATTTTTCTACAAAAAAGTTTTTGTCAATTAAAAATTAGCAAGTTTTTCATGACACTGAAGGATTTAATACAGTTTTAATATATTCAAATTAAACTCATTTATAGTGTGAAATTATTTTTTTTTCAATTTTTTATGTCACTCTTGGATAACACAACCAATATCCATTTATGTATTTTAAATGTGATTGCTGCTTATATTTTGCATACATACTCTAGTTGATAGTTTCTCTAAACTTCTCTTGCAAAGCCTTGTTTTGAGAGGAAATGTTTTTTTGCCGTTTTGTCTAGTTCATACCTTTCTAATATGTGGGAAACCCCTTGCAGCCAATAGGACAGCCCATTAAGTCTATAACTTTCTCTGTGGTTGATTTCCACCCCCCCCTTTAAATGCATAGGGAATGCTTGGAACTTCTTTACGTTTTCCAAACACAGCTGGCTCTGAAACTGCTCCAGTGCCTGCGAGTCACAGATGCCCCTCATTTCTATGGCCTGCCTTCCCTTGAGCGGACATTACGAGGGATGGCTCACCTCACCGCATTTCAGGGATGGAGCTCACATTCTCCTCTCACACGGCCACTTGACATTTGCATGAAATACTTGTCAGGTCTTCTGGAGGTAAGTAAAAATAACAGCCCCAAATGACAGCTATTTACTATTTACTGATTGCTTTTATTAGGTGCCAGGCACAAATGCATTATATTTTTATTTAACTCATCATAATGGTTGAATATTTTAATTAATTTTATAAAAAATATGTACAGAAGATCACCCTGAGGAATACTCTCATTTTCAAGAAAAATTGAGGCTTACTTTAAATCTTTTCATTAGGGTAATTTATTTATTCATTTACTTTGTTTAACCATTTTAATTGTGAAATATAATACATGCAGGAAATACATAGCTCATTGAATTATCACATAGTGAACACCTCATGATTACCCCCAAGTCCAAAAGTACAGCTTAGCTGGCATCCCAGAAGTATTCATTATTCCTCAGTTGAATTCTATTTGTTCCTTTTGTAGAATATATTTTGATTTTTTTTTTTTGGATACTCCACTTCTTGGCATTTCTTGATAGTTTTACCATTTAAGTGTGTGTCTATGTATAAAATAATCTTTGATTTTAAAAAAAATTTGTGTCAGTGGTTTCTTTCAACATTATGCTTATAAGATTTATTAATTTTATTGCCTGTAGGTGGAGTTTAATATTATTTTATATGGTATTATATGTACAACATTTAGAAGTGTATTTAGCTTTTCGTTTTCTAATATTTTCAGCTCTAATTACCTTCTAAGCATGTCCTTAATTATATTGTAGGGATTCTGATATATTCTGATTTCATCATCTTTTGGTTCAAAATATCTTCAATATGATGTAATAAGCACAACAATGATGTGGTTGTGCACCACCAGTAGAAGGACAGCATTGCCACTGTGCTCTGGCAATCTTGGATTTTGGCACTTGGGCCACATAGTCAAGGCTTCTCTCCCCAGCTGATCTGGCAGAATTTCCTTTGATCCTCTGGAACATGAGAACATGGGGGATTGTGAGGAACTTCCAAGAAGTTGAGTGTCATTCCCATCATCATCTGTTAGAAGTCTGTCCTGACCTGTTTCTTATTCCTAGGCCTGAGGAAGTCTGGGCTTTCTGCCGCACTTCCCCAGGGTTACAGCTGTGGGGTATAGAGCATGGTTTGGGCTTTTTAGCAACAGAGCACTATGCCACTTGCGGTACAGTTGTCTGGCCTCTTTGTGCCAGTGTTCACCTTGCACAAGGGACACTGGGAGTGGCACCTTTGGCTGTACTTGCAAACTGTTTATGTAATAAATTGAATCTTAAAATGGATCATTGTTTTCTTATTGGTCAAATCTGTCAGCTTAATTTTGCCTTCTAACCTTCACTGACAGCCAGAGATTGAAATCAATATCTGTATTAGGACTTTAGGAAAAACTCTTGAGGAGGGAGTGTACAGTTATATTTTAAAAGGTGAATAAACTGATCCACAGCAAGTGGAATTCCAGACCTGGATTTTTTTTTTTTTTTTTTAACTAAATTTATCTATATCTTCCTACTCTTTTTTTTTTTTTTTTGGTTTAGGTTTGTGGTTTATTTTTGTTAATTTTTTTATTTACAAATTCTGAATACTCATATTACTATAACATTTAATATGAAATTTACTATAGTCCCTTTAGTAAAAGAGATCTTATTTAAAAAATAATTATAAATATTGAAATAGGTAATACTGTTGGTATAGTAACGAATTGTTCCATTCCATGCTGCCAGGTGTCCATGGCCAGAGATACATGAATTTTCAAACATATTTTAGTTAAAAATTATAATGTTTTTAAAAAAATTTATACATTCTAACGCATTTAGAATGTTATTCAACCTATAGGTATCTAATTTATAGCATTAGTTATAATGTGATTTATAAATACTCCATTTATGAACCTTTTATTCAATACATCTCTCTAAAAAGGGTTTTATCTATTTTTAGATCTGGGATATGCAAGGAACTATTATATATATGGCATACCATATATATATATATATATATATATATATATATATATATGTATATATATATATATATATGTGTATATATATATATATATGTATATATATATATATAGTAATAACTGAAATGGAATTGTATTGTTTGTATTTGAAAACTATCAAAAGTACTTTTATTTTAAAAAATTGGGTAAGAAGGGAGACTTCTGATTATAGCTATATTGCAAATACTAAAAATTAAAATGAGACACTTGTGGTATTGGAGAACAAAAGAACTTAGGTTTAGGTAAGAAATACAGGTAAAAGGCAGTAATCACATTCTCAGTTCAGTTATCTTTGAGATCATTAAAATCAGTACAGTTTATTAGAGGAGAAATAGATAAAAAGTATAGTTCCTATTTTATAATGTTTCATGAAAAGCTTGACTAACAAATCCTGATTTGGTATAAATGGGGATTTATTTCATGCTTTATAAACTATCTTGTGAAGAAAGTCTTTGTGTTTATATGACAGGAGAATAATATAGATAAACCTCTCATATTTGTTAGAAATTATAGCAGAGTGACTTTTAATCTTGGGACTTTATGCTTAGTTTATTAGGTAAATAAGTACTACTGAATAAATTAGTCTTTTTAAGCATAAAGTAAGGCGTATATGCATGGACTTCAGAGCAAAGTCATTGTTGGTCCAGCTGTTTAGTTTCTTAGTAATTAAAGTGGATTCTGTTGGACATGGGTGACATGCATCTGTAATCCCCCAGCAACTCAGGAAGCTGAAGCAGGAGGGTCACAAGGTCAAGGCCAGCCTCAGCAATTTAGCAAGACCTGTCTAAAAGAGAAGTGGGTTGAGGGGAAACTGGGAGAGTGGCTTAGTGGTAGAGACCCTGAGAGCTCAATCCCTAGTACTAAAAGGCGGT